>NC_063359.1:14236761-14324265 GCF_021869965.1 Rhincodon typus | reverse complement strand
GGGTTCGGTGACCCTTCCTCAGAACTCAGAACAGTTCTGAGGAAGGGTCGCCGGACCCGAAACGTTGACTCTTTTTTTCTTCACAGACGCTGCCAGACCTGCTGAGCTTTTCCAGCAACTTTGTATTTGTTCCTGATTCAAAGCATCTGCAGTTCTTTTGGTTTTTATTAAATCAAGTGTTTAGATGATCTATTCAGTAAATACTCCCGATCTCAAGCTCTTTCTGGCTAGTTGACAGGCAAAATCATTGCAGTTGGAAGATTCCAAACTTTACAGACAATACTGAGTCAGATGATCTGTGCTGGGTAAGGACTCAGCGTTCCATTATTGGCCTAGGCTAAGGAGGAAATAGTAATCAGACAAAAATCTTGTCCTTGGCTGTGACTTGGTGACCCATCTGGTAAACAGTAAGCTTCTGAATGCCGACTGAGATCAGTATCAGGTTTGGTCATAATGCCCTAGACTAACACTGCCTAGATACTCACTTGATGTATAGAGAACATACCAAAGGGCTGATTGTATTTGCTGAAGTCAAGCTCCCTGCAGAATATGGACATTGAGAAGGGAAAAATGATGTGAAACTAAATTAGTATTGTATCTTGGGTTCACAAATTGAGGAGGGATCACTTATTTTTCTATGGTCTTTATTCCTGTCACTTTTTCAACTGTCATTCCCCTTGACTAAAATTTACCCAGATAAATAAGATTAGATCTATGACAGGATTCCCTCTGCTGGATATGTAGGTAACTACAAGAAACAATCTTGAAGACGACAAGAGATCTTCTTCATCTTGACTGGAAAATAAGATTTGTAACATTAGCAGGAGATTGTATCGGCCCTTTTCAAAAAGTAATTATTTCCTTCGTGCCTTAAAAATTGATGAAGGAAATATCATTTTAAGCCCCGGTGAAGCATTGTTCCATGTTTTAGTCCAAACAACTAACCGCCAAGGCAAAAATGAATGAAAATAGATTGAGGATCAATATTGCAAAGTTTTCATTTTTATTAGTTAACTAATGCGGAAAGATTAGCTGTCGTCTGTGTTATCATGATATTCCATGGTCTGAATTGGTAAGATGAAAATAGCTGCTACAACCATGTATAGCATCATCCACTGTTCAGTTGGGAGCACTCTTGCTTCACTTTCAGTTACAAGGCTGTGGGTTCAAGTCCCACTTCAAAAGGTACTGAATTTTACCAGTGGTTGGCACTGAAACCTATGATGAGCCATTGGAGGACAACCATTGAAATCTTGTTGTTAATTTTTTTGCGACCAAATGAATCTCTATGGGAAGTGTTTGGCTTAAAAATAATCTTTTTTGTATGTGATAGCAATGATGTACAAGCAATATTTGTAATACAGTCACATCTATAAGACTGAAGAGACATGAGGCATAGGTCTTCACCTCATTAAATCCTAATATGTTCTATCTTTTCCCACTTTATTTTTCTTCATTCATTTGCAGGATGAGGGCATTGGAAGTTAGGTCAGCTTTTAGTGGCCATCCCTAAGAGTCAACCACATTGCTGTGGGTCTGGAGTCACATGTAGGCCAGACCAGATAAGGATGGCAGTTTCTTTCCCCTGAAGGACATTAGTGAAACAGATGGATTTTTCTGACAATCGACAATGCATTCATGATCAATTCTGAAGAAGGGTCTACACCTGAAACGTCAGCTTTCCTGCTCCTCTGATGCTGTTTGGCCTGCTGTGTTATTCCAGCTCTACACCTTGTTATCTCAGATTCTCCAGCATCTGCAGGTCCTACTATCTCATGATCATCAGTAGACTCTTTTATCCAGACATTTATCGAATTCAGGTTCTATCATCTGCCATGGCAGCATTTGAACTTGGGTCTCCAGAACATTACTGCAGTCTCTGGATTAACAGTCCAGCGATAGTACCACAACGTCATTGTCTCTCCTTACTTGAGTTAGTACAACATTCACCAGTTGGGTGAGGCTCAATGCAGTCTCCAACATGCGCCCTTTTAGAACCATTACTGAAATAACTCCACAGACGGGGGTACCCCATCACCAAGTCACCCCTTATTTATATGTGGAGAGTCCTTGGCACTGATCCAGTTCCCTCAGAGCCAGAACTCAGAGTGAACAGGGGACTCATTTTCTATGAGGGCCACCTGGCTGACCTCATTAAAATCATGACAATCCTCTCCCTCTGTATCCACGGACATTGGCTCATTTTTCATTTTGTAGCTCCTCCTGGGGTGTTTTAGTACCAGGTCAGGTTCCTCCAATTTTGCCTCTGTTACAGGCAATGTGTAATGCACAGTGGCTCACCTCTTGCTCCCGGAGTGTGTCGGAAAAAATCCATTCTCTTCTTCAGGAAGCAATGGTGTCGACATTCACTGTGTCCATCTGATTCTGAAGTATCTTCAAAACTTGACAGAAACAGAGAATGCATGGGTTCCAGAACAGTCAGGAAGGCTGTCGAGTAGCTGGGCACATTTTGCTCCTGCATCGCTTGCCAGTTTGCAGCTTTTGTATGATCCACAGGCTTGTTCATGACCAACCTATCCGAACTTCACATGTCACTGGGCCTGACTTTGCGTCAACCATGCCTCTTACCCATGCAGGGGCATTCCCATGATTACTATACCAAGCTTCGTCCCCTGAAATAAACTGTCTCTCGCTTAGCAACGTCTTGTGTCCGACATTGGCATTCCAGATACCATTTCACCCTCCCTCCCAGGTCTGGGAAAATTACATTTAACCTCATGTAGAGTCTTTTCCCTATTAGCAACTCTGCTGGAGCTATCCCTGTGATTGCACAAAGGGTGGTCCTATAATCAAATAGGAACCGGGACAGTTTGGTATCTAGTGAAGCTGTAGGCTGTTTCTTTCAGTCTGCCTCCAAAGTTTGAACTGCTCTTTCTGCCAGACCATTGGATAATGGATGGTATGGAGGTGTCCTTATATGTTGAATACCATTTGCCTTTAGGAAATACCCAAATTCCCTGCTGTTAAACGATTACCCAATATCTGTGACCAACTCATGTGGGAGTTCGTGTATTGCAAAAGATGCGTGCAGTTTTTCTATCATCGTCCCTGCATTTGACAAATGAACTCCACGCACATTATGAGTGGGCGTTGGCAATGACTAAGAACATTGAGCCCAAGAAAAGATTGCATAGTCGACATGTAACCGAATCCAGGATTTATCTGGCCGTTTCCACCAACGTGAGGGAGCTGGTGGCAGTAATTTTTGCCGTTTTTGGCACTCTAGGAACTGCCTCACCAACGTGGCTATGTCTGCTTCCAGTCCTGGCCACCAGACATAACGTCTCTGAAACATCTTCATTTTGGAAACCCCCGGGTGACCCTGGTGGAGTTCAGCCAGTATCTGGGAGCAACTTTTGCTGGGGACAATCACTGTTGCTCCCCATTATAATATGCCATTTTCTCCTGTTATCTGTTCCCTCTGGGTCCAAAACATTTTCAGTTCTGGTTGTGATGGCCCTTTGGTTTCCTCCATCACTGCTAGCTGTTTCCGTTTTTCCAGGAGCGGATCTTTCTATGTTCAAAACCTGATATTGTCAGCTGTGACTGGAAGTGTTTCCAGAAAATTTAAAACCATTACGGATCCTTCTAGTGGCAGTACCACCGGGGGTGTATCTGCCAGCAAGAGGCAGCTCAATGCATCCGCATTTGCTACCTGGCCTCCTGAATAATATTCCAACTTGTAATTGTACCTTCTGAGTATTAGAGCGCATCAGTGAATTTGGTCTGAAGCTATGGGTAATACTGCTTTGTCCTCTTTAAGTAGACCTAGCAGGGTCAGTTTTTGCTACAAATTTACATCCACAAAAGGTATTGGCAGAACTTCCTGACTTCAAATATGATCACCAAATTTTTGTTTTCTATCTGGGTGTGTTTACACTCTGCATTAGCCAAAATTCTGAATGCAAATGCTATTGGGTGTTCTTCTCCATTGGGCCATCTATGAGCTAATACTACCCCAAAGCCAAACAGGGAGGCGTCACATGTCAACACCAAATTTCATTTGGGATCATAGTGGGCCAAAAACTTAGAGGATGATAGCTGTTTCTTCACTTCCCTGAAGGCTATAGCTTGGCTACGTGACCATTTCCAAGGCTGACCCCATTTTAAGAGTTGATGCAAAGGTACCAGGATGGAGGCCAGGTTAGATATGAACTTTCCAAAATAATTCACCTGCCTGCGGAAATCCCTAAGCTCTGGTATGGACGTGGGAGCATGGGCACTTTTGATCACCTTCCAATGGGTGTAACCTGGTCTTGTTGACTCTGCAGCTCAGGTAGGTCACTTGGGGTACCTGGAACATATATTTTTCTCTTCTAAGCTGTATGCCCACTTGGGAGAAATGACTAAGGACAATATCAGCGTTCTCTAAGTGTTCCTTATTGGTCTTCCCTATTACTAGCACGTCATCTCAGTAAATGGCAACATTGGGTAGACCCCACAAAGGTGAAATGACCCGTAAAGCTTCACAATCAGTACAACCAGTGCTGCCTATTTTGCAGACTGGATTGGTTTGATGATTCCTTCGTGATTCAACCTCTTGATTTCTGCCTCTACCTTTGCCCACAAGGCAAATGGCACTGACCATTGTGGCATTTCTGTGGAGCTGCATCCTTGTCAATATGCAAGGTAAACCTTGTGTCCTTTGATGGTCCCCAGACCTTCCTGAAAAACTGCACTATTCAATTAGGACTTCACTCAGGCAGCCATTTTCTAATCAAAAAATGTTGAGCTAACGTAGGTGAATCTTTCTCAACCAATTTTACCCCATCAAGCTTGTGCCTGAGCTTTTTACTACAATCAGTGGGAACTGAACCAGTTGCTTGTTATAGGATACCGGAAACAAAGTTGAACCCTTAATCTGTAAAGGTTCCTTGGTATAGGTTCTCAGTCTAGCTGGGGTCTTGCGCAAACCTAAGGGTTGGAGTCCAGACCAAGTTTTGTGAAAGACTGTTTCTATGATCATTGAAATGGTTGCACCGCTATCAACCTCCATTAGAGCCAGGTGACCATTTAGTCAGATGTTAATTTTGATTAGTTCTGATTCAGATGTCACTAAGCAATTTAAATGTTCCAGTTGTAGTTGGACTTTCCAGAGTGTGTACTTGCTCAGGCCTAGGAGTTCTCTTACTCAGTTTAGGTCCAGTGGGACTTTTGCTGTCTTGAGTCTGCATACTGACAGCAACTACAATGGCTTGCTGGCCCAGATCCTGAAGAAAAATATTAACCATTTGACTGAGGCTTGGCTTTGTTTTGAGGTTTTGCTGAGGGCTGAGTCCCTCTTTCCAGGATATGTCCCGAGTGAGGCTATGCAATTGCCTTCACTGAAGTAGTGTTCCCCCCGACTGACGAGGGTGTCCAATTCCATCGGAATACCCCGCAACTCATATGCTTCACTTGTCGCATTTCTCAATGACAAAGCAAGTTGTAGTGCCTGTTTGAAGTCCACTTGGCCTTCAGCAATAGGTGCTTTTGCATGATTACATCATTAATCCCACATTCCAAATGGAGTCTCAGCATCCCGTTAAGGATTAAACCAACGTCGCCTGCCTCTCATCAAAAAAGATCCTAAAACGGATTCCCTGCTTCTTGAATTGCCAAGTAAAATTGGTAGCATCTCAGAATTAGAGGAGACTTGAGATCATAATATTCCTTCACTAAATCCACCAACTCATGAATGGTTTTAGGTGCCTCAGGGAAAATTAGGCTCCTAATAACCGAAAACCTGTGGATCCACAAGCTGTCAGGAGAATTACTCACTACTTTTCATCTGCCCCAATATCTTTTGCCTGGAAAAAATAACATATTCTTTCCACGTACTGGGCTCAGTCTTTAACAACAGGATCAAATGGGTCAAGCTTCCCAAATAATGGCATGCTGCTGGAAATACTTACCCCAACTCAAAGACGACTGTTGCAAGGGAATTTCTTCAGAAATGTGCTTTTCTCTCGTTGCCACTGAAATAGCTCCTCAGAGGCCAGTGTCCCATCACCAAGTCACCCTTTGATTATAAGTAAGAGACCTTGATGCTGATCCAGCTCCCCCTCAGCCAGCTGTAAGAGTGAGCAGGATGTCAGACATGACTGTTCTTATCTGTTAGCCAGAGCTTCCTGATCGGACCAGGTTAATAACCCCAGTTAGGGAGCTCATATTCTATGACGTCCACCTGGTTAACCTCATTACAATCACTACAATTATGACATTCAATATCTCTGCCCAAACTTTCTTTTTTTTCTCCCATAGTTAAGATTTATACATTCATGATTATAGCTACATTTACCATATTATTCTTTGTAGTATCCCGGATTTCTGAACCAGGTAATTTTTATCTTGACAGTATCCTGGCTCTCTGTGTCAGGTAGTTTATTTTTTCTCCACTTTGCCTTGAATCATGGTGTCATATGAACCCCTGTGTAAGCAAATATTTATTATTAACCTTCTGGCATATCTGTGTTGAATGATAAACCCTTTAGCACAGTTTGTAGATTAGGTTGAACTTCTTCCTTTACTCTTTTTCCTGGTTAACCTAATTCTGCTCCTCTTCTCATTCACATTACTTGAAGATTGCTTTTGATTTAGCTCTGTCACTGGTACTGATAATTCTTGCTTAAACGATAAAGAATTGAAACATTCCTCTGGAACTTGTGTCAGTTCATCTTCTGACATCATCTTCAAATCTACTGTTACAACATGTTTACCAGGCTGTGTTTGTGCCAGAGAATTTTCAGATAATGATTTATCAATGAGATCAAATGGATGGTATTTTTCATGCTTTTCTCTTTGTTTGCATTTTCTTACAAACTCTGCTGTTGCTGTCACCTGAATTCTTTCCACTGATGGTAGGACTAGAAAACATTTCTGCCAACCTTGTGTTATTGCAAATTTCCATCCTGTTGTCTGGAAGACGTTATACTCTTATGCCAACATAAGTAAGTTCAATAGATTGTTTCTTTTCTCTGGGTTCCACCACGTATCTAATTAAATTTTCTATGAGTTGTCCCCTAACTAGTTGTTTAACAATCTTTTGTACCTGGATCAGTTGCTCTCTGATTGGCTTGTCCTTAGACATACTTGGAATAACCTGGTCTGTCTTGACCTGTTTATTGTCCCTTGTAACTAGATGAACTCTTTCAGCTACTTCAAGAATTTTGAGGTCAAAGAATACGTGCACGAATGTTCAAGAGTGAGAGATCTTGATTATGGATTATGTATACGTACGACAACCTTACACTGTTTTTGTTGTACATTGCTTGCAGCATACTTTTAATCTTGAGAACTATACCATCCAGACCATGTTGCTTCTTCTCTGTGGGCTGGAACTTCTGTTACTTTACACAAGATAAATGATGTTCTAACATACTGATGCTCAATTCTACATCAGGCTTAAAACTATTAGACATCCATTGATATAAAAAGCATGCATCAGATTTGTATTGGTTAGATTGGGATGCATTGGTTATCTTTTCTAATACTGGTCACTATACTGCATTAGTATCTCTTTATGAGTATCTGGTAGACCATTTTCTGTTCTGTAATTGTGCCCTACATCCACACATCTTCAGGCTACATATATATAACACTCCATAAATAGCTCGGTACTGCCTATGCATGTGAGGATTCCTTGTTCCACAGCATTGACACTAACTCCCAGTATTTGCTTTCTGGCCTACTCTTTATGTGAGCTTGTCATGTATGTCTTTAGAGTTTTTATATGTTGTAAACTGAACAGATTCTGTTGCTGCTCCATTATAAGATTGTTCACCACCTCTCAAGATTTCTCTGAGACTCTACCTATTTTCTGCTTTCAGTACAATTTAAATTCCTTTCTCCAAAGTCAGATCTTTTTCAGATGTAATAAATCAGAAAAGACACATGAGTAATTCCAACAAAAATTCCGTCTGGTATGAATTGGAAGTTGATTGATTTCTTTAAAGCAGACCAGGCTCAGAATTGAGGTATATTGTAGCACGTACAGACAGTGTGGATAGAAAGTAGCTATTCCCTTACTTGAAGGGTGTTGTCCAATGCCTTTCAGGATTAATGCCAGTGAACACTATGGTTACTGAAACAAAAACAAAAATTGCTGGAAAAACTCAGCAGGTCTGGCAACTGTGGAAAGAAAGCAGCATTAATGTTTCAGGTCCAGTGACCCTTCTTCAGAACAATGATTATAGCCTGTATTGTTACTACAATCTACATTTTTATTTACCACTCAGTCAGTTTAACACTACAGCATAAAGTCGTATGAGGATACAAACACAGCTGCCTCAGAATCACTATTGAGACCTAGATATTACCCACACAGTTGGCAGATAGTTGGCCAGGCTTCAGTCACTCATAATATCCCTATAGTGCGGAAACAGGCCATTCAGCCCATCAAGTCCACACCAACCCTCCTAAGAGCATCCCACCCAGACCCACTCCTACCTATCCCTGTAGTCCTGTATTTCCCATGGCTAATCTGCCTTTTCTGCATATCCCTGGACACTATGGGCAATCCACCTAACCTGCACATCTTCTGGCTGTGGGAGGGAACTGAAGCACCCAGAGGAAACCCGCACAGACGCAGGGAGAATGTGCAAACTCCACACAGACAGTGACCCAAAAGGTGGGATTGAACCGTAAGACAGCGGTGCTGACCCCTGAGCTTCCATGCCACCCCTCTACTGGGTCTGTCCTTCATTATTTCGGGAAATTCTGAAGAAGAGTCAGAATGGACTCAAAACATTAACTCTGTTTCTCTCTCCGCAGGTCCTGCCGGATCTGTTGAGTTTCTCTTCCACTTTCTGTTTGTATTTCAGATTCCCAGTAGGCACAACAGTTTGCTTTTAATTTTACATCCGCAACCTCCTTGTTTTTCTGATATATTCAAAGTTGACTTAGGTTGATTGACATTTCTGCTAAATTTGATGATGTTAACTCACCCAAAATTCATTAGCATCTTTGACAAAATTCCAGCTAAATATTTTAAAGAATGCAAAACGTTTCAAAAGTCATTATGAGGTTTGATGCTATGTTTTACCCCATCAGTTTTGTATCGCCTAGTCTATAGTGTTTTATCTGAGTCAGTATTATCAGCTTTCGTTATCAATAAAATTATCATTACATTGCGTGATCCTGTCCTCAGCTGACATCTGAAATTTTGGTTCACTGGATATTAATCATTGGTAAGTATCCAAGCTTACTTCACCCACCTACAAACCAGTGGTGTTAAGATCAACGAAGGACACCCTGCTAATAAGTACATTGAGATCAGCAAACATATCACAAACCAGGAATTAAGTCCAAAATCATGATGATTTATGTAGCTCAGTTGCACATTGGTTTTACCAACTGGATTTTATTAGCTTTTATGTAATAAAATTAAACTTCAACAAAAACAAATTGACTTTCAGGATGCACTGTAGTTTTTTTTGAAGTATTAGCATTGGAGTGAAGTTACATTTTTTGTAACCCTAGTAAGTAAGCAAATGATATTTCAAATTAATAAATCAAAACAACAGTTACTTTTAGAAAACATTGATCTTCAGATGTCAAAGTAATATTTCATGCAAAAAATACCTCGAAATTCAAAGTAAAAAAAAAACAGTATTTTTTTCAAAATTCCAATCCATCCAAAGTGTATTCACAAAAGCCACATTGTCTATTTATTGGAAACAGGCTGAGGGTTTCTACGAATGAGACATCTGGTGTTTTTACAGTAAAACTTAAAAGTCTGTGGGAAAAATCAATACAAATTTTGGCAAGACAAAATTAGATACAGACCACTTGATTAAAAGGAAGGTGTTCTGAGAAAAAGGTAAGAACATCAAGGCTATGCCTTTACAAGTGTATAGTGTAAACAGTGAACCTCAACTCTTTGAATATCTTACGCTACGTAGTTACCTCTAGACCAGATTTATTTTTTGTTAAGCAATCTCTATTTGCTATAAGTTACATTCTCAAATATTTGAGCTGAAATTTCCGCCTCTGTATAATATTATATTTGAAATGTTAGCACAAGGTATTTTACCTTGGCAGCAATAGCTGTGGGCATCTCTCTACAGTAGCAGTTGTCAATTTTGTCTGCAGTATGTACTTTGAGTGCACAACACAGCAGTGTGCTCAAGACAAGGACTTTATTGGAGAAGGTTAAACTATCTGCCTCCGGGGTCTGTGCCTTATGACTATGGCAGACTAGGACAGTCATTTGTACATGATTGCATTTCAATCCAAACATCCCCTTTTTGATATAAAAGAAAGATAAAGATGCATGCATTTTACAGTTTACATACTTTACAGTCACCTGCAAAGATCAAATCTTTCTGTTTTCCTGGGCAGAAAGGAGAAAAGGACATTTTTAAAACCAGGATTGTGGAAGGAATTGCTGCACTTTTGAAAAGCAAGTTACTGAAGCTCATCATAAGCCATAGTTAGAGTGCTGTTTTGTTTAAGCAGTGTTGGGATGCTATTTGTAGATGGACCGATATTATGGGGTGTGTGAAAAGTAAGATTCAGCTGGTATCTGTACATGACAAAGGCCATTAGTCTGATGGCATCTATCTGATTGACTCCTGAGTAGCTGAAAAACTTGTGGTTATGAACAATGCTTGCAGAAGCCTTCGGACTGCTGCAAGGCCAGATGGTGTCCCTTTCTCTCCAGTAAAATGCCTGAAACCTAAAGAAAGACTGTTGCATCATCAGTTGCTGTGAGCCGTGGCCTTGGACTAGTAACTAAAGATTTTGCAGTTGAACTATCAATCACCTGCACTTCCAGTGAAGAAGGGAAAGGAGCCTGTAGAAATGAGATTGAAGTGCAGAACATCCTGGCTCATGAGAGAGTCATCTCTGCAAATTCTGTGGATTCAAGTAATTGAGCTGCTTATATGTTGACAGTTCATGGTTGTTAGCCTTGGTTAGGATCTATATATCAGTAAAGACCTCTATGATTTTGCATAGTCATTTCTTGTTATGTTTCGAAAGCTGGTCCATTTTCTGTTAACCTGGGTCTGTCAGAGAGGTAAATTGGGGATGGTGCATACTTGATAAAATTTTTAACTTTTTTGATGACACTAGGAACAGTGGGGTTTGATTCCCAGCGTGCTATCTCAGTGAGACGTGCCATACCCAAAGTTACTAACGATATACATGGTGTAAAGTGATTCACGGTTAGAGTTGTCTGTCATTTTGTCTTTGCCAAGCAAATATTGATAAAAATGCACTCAAGCAAAAGCTTTAGTCCAGCACTCTTTCTTGATCAGAGCATAATCTCTCAGTTTTAAAACACTTGATGCAAATGCAATTGGTTGATCTTGCTGTATTAGGGTTGCTCCAAGTCCTGTCTCAACGGTGCACACTGCACAATGCCTTCCTCGTTGACATTGTAGTATTTCAGCACTGGCATTGCTGTCACGAGTTGCTTATTTGATTTTTGTTCTGTGTCCCAGTACCCAGTACATCCTTTTTCCAAGAGCTGGTGTAATAGATGATACATTGGGCAAGAAATTTGACAAATACTTGATGAATTCAACAATTCATTGTACTTCTTTAACACCTGTTGGTCACTGCAATGCTACTAGAGCCCTCACCTCTTTGAGTTCTGACTGAAAATATTTTCGCCACTACATGAAGATACTAATTATCTCATTTTGTGTGTTTAACATTCTTCTGGAGCAGTTCAAATTCAAAATGGCATAGCTATCACTATCTCCGGAAGATGTCAAAATGTAAGCTGCTATTTCCATTTAGTTGCATTTTTCATGATCATGTTGAGCCATCTTGTACAGATCTATAAAGTTCATGATATTTAATGACACTTCAGTCTCTACTTGACGTTTTATGTTGAGTGATGCAGTCCTCACTCCAACAGTCACAAGCCATGTCTTGACTAAGCCAAGCTGTTATATGGTGTATGGTGATGCATCAGGATATTCAGCTGCTATCTCTCCAATGGCCATCTGTACTTACTCGTTGTGCTTCTTTTTTTAGCCATGCACTTGTGTGTGCAATGCTTCAGCTTTTCACAGCGAGAACACTGGATTCTCCATGCTGGCTGTGCCTTCTTCTCTCTTGCACATTGTCTTCCACAGTTTCCACCACCTCCCCGCCCCTCCCCCACCACTTTACTTTGTCTGTGAAAGTTTTGCCTGTGGCAGTTGGTTAGCTCAGTTGGCTGGACTGCTGGTTTGAAGTTACAGGGTACGTCAACAGCGTTGGTTCAATTCTCCCACCAGCTGAGGACATCAGGAATTGCCTGAGGCATGTTGACCCTCAGGCTAAACTCACCAGAGGACCACTCTTTCTTTAGTCTCTAGGACTCTGGCAACCTCTACAGTTTTTCTGCCTGTGTGCCAAGAATATCCGTGAGCATGATGTGAAACCTGATCTGTTCTGCCATGAATATGCTGTCACTGTTGATTCAACAATCTCAGCACAGGTCAATATCTTGACTGCAAATCTGTCTTCTTTCACTTGTTGGTGCCTTATTACTAATACAGTCCTTATTTCTTATTAACTTATTCTTTAATTGTGAAAATCCACAGAGTTTTGTGAACTAAGTTAACAATGTAATGTACTCTTTTAAAATTTTGTACATATTCAGCGCCAGGGAGCAACCCTCACCTGAAGCTCAAAACGTGTCCTGAAAGCTTTTAAAACTTCTGCTGTGTGCTTTCCTCTGCTTTTCAGAGAGATTTAAGGTGGACTATATATCAAAACTGTCTCTTCCCAAAAATGATAAAAATGTCCTTCTGGCTTGCTCAACAAATCTGCAGCCAATTGCATAATTCTGCAATTGTCCATGGAAGGAGCCTGAGTTCTGCCTCATGAATTTGAACTTGGTGAAAATTTGGTAAGAGAAAAACTGCAGGCGTTTTCCTTTAAGCAGCGATTTACATATTCTTCGGTTATAGGGAGAGGCTAGATGAGCGGGGATTTCTTGCACTAGAGTATCGCACATTGATAGGTGACTTTATAGAGGTTTATAAAATCATGAGGGCGTAGATAGGATGAATAGTCAAGGTTTTTTCCCTAGGATAGGCGAGTCCAAAACTAGAGGGCATGGGCTCAAGGTGAGAGGAGAAAGATTTAAAAGGGACATGAGGGGTAACTTTTTCACACAGAGGGTGGTTCATATGTGGAATGAACTGCCAGAAGTGGTAGATGCAGGGACAATTACAATATTTAAATGATATTTGGACGGGTACATGAATTGGAAAGGTTTAGACAGAAATGGGCCAAATGGGACTAATTTAGTTTGGGAAACTTGGTTGTCATGGACGAATTGGACCAAAGGGTCTGTTTCTATTCTGTATGACTCTATGATTCTATGACTCAGTGGCAGATCATACCTCTGCAACTGTGATTTTTTTTAAAAATTTCAGATCTGGGCTCTTGCCACAGATTTATGTCTCCTTCAATTGTGGATTCATAAGATAATGAATCATGAGTTTGCAAAATTTGTTTTATTAATAATCCTTCATAGCATTCCTTCAATGATATTAATTTGTTCCAAGGATAAGAAAAATCCAACTTAGACATTTTTCGTCATCAAACCAAGTTTATGTTGATTATCAAATATGAATATAATGCTTTGGAGTATGAGGAAGAGAGGTAAGGCCTTATAGACAGATTGCTCCTTTCTTGATACTCATGGTTGTGGTATAGGTCATTGATGTACCAGCCTCTTATCTCCTCCTCTTCAGAACAAAACTTCAGCCTCCAGTCTCAAGTGAAAAATCACACCACTGTGATATTTCCATCAGTGTTTTTTCCTTTCAGAATTTAGAGTTGTCTTGTGTCCTGATTTTACCTTTTTACAGTGAAGATTGCCAAAGAAAATGGAACGTTTGACAGTCACCTGGCCAAGAATAACTTCATCCTCTCTTTCTTGGAGTGGATGCAGAATCCCAAGATTAAAAGCCAGGTAGCTTGGAGCTACCTGCATCAACCATCTGCAAAGGCAGAAATAAAGAAACATAGAACATGTTTTGAATTTAAACTTGTGTTTTATTCTGTCCTTGGATGATATTCATACCTTTCAGGATTCTAAAGATCCTGATCGTGTCCCTACTGATCTCTTCTTGTGCCAATGAAAACAAGTTTAAATGTGAATTTACCTCATTGTGAAACTCAAGACTAGGAATCATCATTTTCTGAATCCTCCATGATGTCACTTTGAATGCCAAGGCTGTGCTAAAATTCCATATGTTCAACTCAAGTTAGAATTTTTTAGTTGGGCAAGAATAACAAAAAGTCAGAGGTCCAAATAAAAAATATAATCAGGTATTTAAAATGGAATTAGTTGGTGGAAATAGATAGAAAATCACAATATGTGATGATCTCTCCTTGCTGCTGCTTCTCAACTTCAGCATAGTATTCAAATTGTTCTGTGTTTGATTTTATCAATCTGTTTATTACTCTGCTCACTGTGCCTGTTTGAGTAAGCTTGCGTGAGGACTCAATAGTGAATTGCTGAAGTCCTTGGAAGCTATAGCTCCAAGCATGGAGCAGAAATTTGAAAGAACTATGGAAAAAGAAAACACTTTATATACACAGTTGTGTGTCATTATAATTTGGCTCCAAGATATAAAATTTACAGCAGTTGCTGTGAACGAGAGCATAAGATACAAATTGTTTCTAGACAATTTGAAAGCAGATGTGTCAAAATGAATGCACACTTACAATTGATAAGGTGACTAAAGCCAAGACAATCTGTTGGGAATGATTATATATCTTGAGTAAAGTTGACGAGTCTGTATTACTTTCCATGTGGTCACTGCCTTTGTCTGTCTTCCTACTTTTTAAAATGCTGCTGTTTTCGTCTATTTTTCCCCAAATTTCCAAAACAATGCAACAGCTTATAAAACAATAATTACTGCTCCTAGAATTCAAGGAAATCAGCTCTCACACTGATAACACCTCAAAAAAGGAGCAGCTGTTACAGCCAAAAACTTTTCCTGACCTCCATCTTGCATTACCCAGAGTACTATTTAGGGCTGTATTTAGTGAAGATATTCCTGGCAATATGTCCATGGAAGATATTTGTGTGGAACTGAGAAATAAGAAATGGATGATCACCTTATTAGGATTATACTATAAACCCCCAAATAGTCAGCAGGAAATTGAGAAATAAATTTGTAAGGAGATGTCAGTAATCTGTAAGAATAATAGGGTGCTTATGGTAGAGGATTCTAACTTTCCAAACGTAGACTGGGACTGCCATAATGTTAAGGGCTTGGATGGAGAGGGATTTGTTAAGTGTGTACAAGGAAATTTTCTATTTCAGTATGTGGATGTAACTACTAGAGAAAGTGCAAAACTTGAGCTACTCTTGGGAAATAAGGCTGGATAGGTGATTGAGGTCCTAGTGGGGGAGCACTTAGTGCCAGTCAATATAATTCTATTAGTTTTAAAATAGTGATGGAAAAGGATAGACCCAATCTAAAAGTTAAAGTTCTAAATTGGAGGAAGGCCAACTTTGACAGTATTAGGAAAGAACTTTCAAAAGTTGATTGGGGGAGGATGTTCACAAGTAAAGGGACACCTAGAAAATATGGGATGACATCAAAAATGATATAATGAGAGTTCAGAGACAGTGTGTTCCTGTTAGGGTGAAGGGCAAGGCTGGTAGCTTTAGGGAATGCTGGATGACTGGAGAAATTGAGGTTCTGGTCAAGAATAAGGAGGAAACATATGTCACGTATGGATAGCAGAAATACAGTGATTCCATGGAAGAGTATAAAGGCAGTAGGAGTATATTTAGGAAGGAAATCAGGAGACATGAAGTAGCTTTAGGAAATAGGGTTAAGGAGAGCCCAAAGAGATTCAACAGATATATTAAGGACAAAAGGGCAACTGGGGAGAGAATAGGGCCCCTTAAAGATCAGCAAGGCAGCCTATGTTTGGAAATGCAGGAGATGGGGGAGGTATTAATTAAGTATTTTGCATCAGTGTTTACCGTGGAGAAGGATATGGAAAATATAGAATGTGGGGAAATAAATAGCGACATCTTGAAAAAATGTGCACATTACAGAGGAAGATGTGCTGGACGTGGATAAAACACGGGGACCTGATGAGGTGTACTCTAGAACTCTGTGGGATGGTAGGGAAATGATTGCTGGGCCTCTGGCTGAGATATTTGTATTATTGACAGCCACAGATGAGGTGCCAGAAGACTGGAGGTTGGCTAACGTGGTGCCACTATTTAAGAAAGGTGGTAAGGAAAAGCCAAAGAACTATAGACCGGTCAGCCTGACATCGGTGGTGGACAAGTTGTTGGAGGGAATCCTGAGGGACAGAATTTACATGTATTTGGAAAGACAAGGACTGATTAGAGATAGTCAACATGGCTTTGTGCGTGGGAAATCGTGTCTTATGAACTTGAATGAGTTTTTTGAAGAAGTAGCAAAGAGGATTGATGAGGGCTCAGCAGTGGACATGATCTATATGGAATTCAGCAAGGCGTTTGACAAACATCCTCATGGTAGACTGGTTAGCAAAGTTAGATCACACAGAATATAGGGAGAACTAGCTAATTGGATATAGAACTGGCTCGAAGGTAGGAGACAGAGGGTGGTGGTGAAAGGTTGCTTTTCAGACTGGAGGCCTGTGACCAGCGGTGTGCCACAGGGATCAGTGCTGGGTCCACTGCTTTTCGTCATTTATATAAATGATTTGGACGTGAACATAGGAGGTGTGGTTAGCAAGTTTGCAGATGACACCAAAATTGGAGGTGTAGTGGACAGCGAAGATGGTTATCTCAGATTACAACGGGATCCTGATCAGGTGGACCAACGGGCTGAGGAGCGGCAGATGGAATTTAATTTAGATAAATGTGAGATGTTGCATTTTGGAAAGGCAGATCAGGGCAGGTCATTTACATTTAATAGTAAGGTCGTGGGGTGTTGCTAAACAAAGAGACCTTGGAGTGCAGGTCCATAGCTCCTTGAAAGTGGAGTCCCAGGTAGATAGGATAATGAAGATGGCATTTGGTATGCTTGCCTTATTTGGTCAGTGCATTGAGTATCGGAGTTGGGAGGCCATGTTGCAGCTGTACAGGACAATAGTTAGGCCATTATTGGAATATTGTGTGTGATTCTGGTCTCCCTGCTATAGGAAAGATGTTGTGAAACTTGAAAGGGTTCAGAAAATTTTTATGTGTTGCCAGAGTTGGAGGGTTTGAGCTATAGGTAGAGGCTGAATAGACTAGGGTTATTTTCCCTGGAGCATCAGAGTCTGGGAGGTGACCTTATAGAGGTTATAAAATCATGAGGGGCATGGATAGTGTAAATAAACAAGGTCTTTTCCTTAAAATGGGGGAGTCCAAAACTACAGGGCATAGGCTTAAAGTGAGAGAGGAAAGATATAAAAGGGACCTAATGGGTAACTTTTTTATGTAGAGGGTGGTATGCATATGGAATGAGCTGCAGTAGGAGGTGGTGGAGGCTGGTACAATTACAACATTTCAAAGGCATCTGGATGGGTACATGAATAGGAAACATTTAAAAGAACAGGGGCCAAATGTTGGCAAATGGGACTAGATTTATTTAGGATATCTGGTCAGCACAGACAAGTTGGACTAAAGGGCCTGTTTCCGTGCTGTACATCTCTACGACTCTATGATTCTCAGTCTGATTTTGAAGCATTCTGGAAAACATTATCTGTTGACCTCCAACATCCAAATTCCTTCCCAGTCAACCAAACTTTTCTTGTTAATCTACAGTAGGTTAATAAGTAATAAGAAATGCTCAAACTAAAAAGAAATGAAAGGCCACATTTTTAAATACTGCACTGATCTTCTATGTCATGGTGTCTCCAGAAGAACCCAGGAGTTTCCAAGACAATCCTAGAGAGTTTAAAAAAACCCTGAGAAGCCTCACGGTATTGGGCTAGTAGACAAGTGCCTGATTCACTAGATCCAGAGATGTAAATGATCAATTTTTCTCATCGGTACGATGTCAATGCACTATGCAGAAGCACATATATCCAGCAGACCAATTTTCCACCAATTTTAAACTATTCTGTGAAGCTTCCAATGAGGAACTGAAGTAAGACCCAAGGCCTGCAACTTCGGGAGGTATTAGGAAGGATGAGAGATTCCTAGTCCCTCACTTTACAGGAAGCCCTTATTACCAAAACCAATTGATCATTCATCTCATCTCTGTTCGTGGAATCATATGTGGGCAAAAATTTCTGTGCAATTGTGTAAAACTCTTTGAGATGTGTCTTGGCATTATACATGCAGATATTTCTGAGGAACAGCATTATATAATGTTACATAATCATTATACATAATACATCATGCTGCTGGTATTTATGAAAGCTTATGAATGTAAAACACAGTACAGCCATTGACATAGTTAGCTAAATATACAGGAATTGCCATACTGACTTCTTCATGATGACATTTATACAGCTGTTAGGGCAAAGCTTAGGGGTTAAAGAAACAACTTGCAGTAATGTGATGAGCGTCTGATAAACTATTTAGATTAATGATTCTTGGAAATATTGCTTCTGGTGTGTGTCAAGGTGACCCAAAAGTGGATGTGTTTTCTCCAGTAGTTCCCCTTTAGGTTGGAATTAAAGTAACTATCTTCAAAGAAAGTGATATGTTGTCTGATCTGTAGTCTGTAATATTTCTTCATAGTTTGATGTAAATCTTTAACGTTGCTGTCCAGGTTTGCACTAAGGACGGCATGTTTGTGGTTAGCAACTAATAGCAGCCCACTGTTTACTCTGCACTCTTTTAAATACATGAACTGAACATTTGAAACAAATGTGAATCGGCAGCGATTGCATAATCTGACCTTACATTTGGTCTATTTCCATAATCATTGTGGCATGGCTTTATTGCATGTAAACTTGTGGAGAAAATCTGCTCAAGTTAGAAATCAGGGATTAAACTTTCACATTTTTGTACCTCAAAGAGCTCATAGCTCAAAGAGAAATATCTGTGCTACAGACGTCTCCCTTGATGCAATCCATGTCTCCAGTTACCAGGTGAAACTGAATCATATTCATCATTGAGCTTTGCCTCTGACCCACATATCCTCGCCACTAACATTTTTGCCTTGTAACATCAGCTGACTCTGCTCTGACTCAGCTAATTCACTGCTGCAACTTTCACCTATCTCATTGCCACATCAAGACTTGAATATTCTGACACATTCCTGGTCAGTTCCACATCTAACACCCTCCATAAATTTGTGGTCATCCAAAACTCTGGTACCCATATCCTAACTCATCACCAATTCCAATTAACTCATTACCCCTGTGCTCACTGGGCTAACTTTCGTTCCAGGTTAAGCAACGGTTCAAGATTAAAATTCTCATCCTCACTTTCAAATCACTCCAAGGTCCTCAGCTCTCTACACCACTGTAATCGTCATCACTTGTACATCATCAGCTATCAAGGCCCTAAATCCTGGAATTCCCTCGCTCCCTTCTCTTTCCTCTTTTATGATGCTCTTTCAAGCCCTACCCTTTTGACCAAGATTTTGATCGTCTTCCGTAAAATTAGTAAAACAAAATTAGATGTTTAATTCTCTTGCAAAGCATCTTGGGACTTTGTCGTGTCAAAGGCATATTATGAATACAACTAGTTGTTGTTGCTTGTTCTTTAGAACTGTTCTCTGACAGTGAAATTCAATAAGTTAATTAATTTTGTTAGGTTGAAGAAATATTGGAAGTAATAGACCACTGCACATTAAAATTAAACCAGCTTTTAGTTTAATTAATACACAGAAAGTGACTCATGGTCATTCAACATAGGGTCATCTTAAACTTGTAAAGTAAGCTGAGCAGTTTAAATAATAAGTCATATAGATTGTGTGTATTGTAACAGATGTTTTTGAGTATTATAAGGTTAGTTTGACATCATAAATAACAGGATTGAGGCACAAACAGATGATTTAACCATTCACATCTTAATGAATAGACTGCCAACCAAGTATTATTTGATTTTGCTATTTTTCTTTCCATTATATGTCTGCCTTGTGATTGAAGTTCCACTTTGCTTTCCCAGTGCTAAGGTTCAATCTTATCTCACATTTTGCCATGGAATTTTATGTCATAACACAACCAACTGTTTACTCAATTCTGCCCAATTAAAATTGTAGGTTGGCAAATTTGTTGGAGACTCATTCTGCTGTATCCCCACTAGACAATGTAATTTCCAGAATTTTCCACCCTAAACGGGAAATGGGTAAACTTATTACATAAACTGGCCTTAAGTTTGCCTTTTAATGATTGTGTCATTCTGTCCTTACCATTTAGCAACTGGATATTTCTGGCAGCAGAATTACTATGATAACTGGGAGGAGAGATCAACTTTTAATCAAATTGCATCACTGCTTTACTGGGGCATTTTTTTTTCACTGTGTACATAGTTATACAAAAATAAATGGAAAGATGGAGGATTAGATAAAACAAGGAAAAATTGTGGGGCAGACTCGATGTATGATCATTTCTTTTAAAATAAAATACAAAATACAAGAGAAATGCAAGTAGAAAAACAACAAAACAAGGTTATATCTGACTTAAGTCAGAAGACTGTGAATAGTAAAAACAGCCTCTGAGATCCCAGTGCAAGAGAACCAACAATAAAGCCTTTAAAATTACAATAATAAATACTGAGATTTTATTAATTTAGGGCAACAGTCTCTCTTATATGATTTGGAGGCAATAATTAGTAACTTATTGTAATGCCTAGTTAGTAAATGCCTTTATCCATACCTGTAAACATAGACTCCTTTTAATATGTTCTTTACTGGATCTGTCTTTTATTGAAAATGGACACCAACAAGTTGGTTTAAATGGTTCTAAACATCAGGTGACTTTTGAAAATTCAACACAAGCTACCTTAGACCTCTAGGAAGTCTTAATTGAATCACTTTGGGTGGGAGCATCTCCCTTCAATGTACAAACCCTGGTAGAATCCATCTGTGAAACTTACAACCAATGCTGTTCATGGTTTACCTACAACTCATGACATCAATTTCAGAGCTTGAGAAAGTGACAGAAGGCCACTATCATGCACAGATATACAGAGATCTAACCATTTTCCATTGTATAACAACGGCTCCTAAATGTGAACCATTCTGAATGGACAATAGAATTTGATCATGAAACCAAAACCATCTTCAGGTAATATATTTTATGATCCCAACAACAAGACAGAAACCAGTCAGTCTACAAAAGGACAGTCAGCAAACAAACCATTATAAAACTCCAGTTGCAGAACAAGGTAGCAAAACCTGGGAGGTGACGGCCTAGTGGTATTATTGTTGGACTGTTAATTCAGTGACCCAAATAATGTTCTGGCAACCTGGGTTCAAATCCTGCCACGGCAGATGGTGGAATTTGAATTCAATAAAATATCTGGAATGAAGAATTTAATGATGACTATGAATCCATTGTCAGTTGTTGGGGAAAATCCCATCTGGTTCATTAAAGTCCTTTAAAGAAGGAAACTGCCATCCTTACCTGGTCTAGTCTACATGTGACTCCACACCCACAGCAATGTGGTTGACTCTGAACTGCTCTCTGGGTAACTAGGGACGGGCAATAAATGCTGCCTAGCCAGTGACACCCTCATCCCATTAATGAATTTTAAAAAATCAATGCTTTTTAAACTGGAGACTGCTACATGTGAAATTTTTCCAGGCCTGATTCCAATTTTAAGTTGACTTGGAAAGAAATATAGCCTCCTGGTAAAAAAAAAATTATGAAGTAACTAATTTTCCAACCTTGTGAATACTCATCTTTTTGAGGGAATCCTGCTAGAATTGATGTATGACATCAGCTATTTGAAACCTTCAAAAACTATCTATTTAGTGTGAAAACACTGAATGGGCCTGCAATAAACATTTTTGTCAAATCAAACACATCAAGAATGAACTATTCCCATGTTTGCAACTTGCAAAAGTGCACTATTCTCTTGAATTGTATGTTTTGTTAGAAGTTTAATTTAAACTCATAAAAACATGCTGCTGTTGTTTTAATTGACACCACAATCTCTAGAGGGCTAATAAACACTCACTTCATCGTTTGCAGATGACACAATGTTTTATGGAAGGTAAAGGAATGGGTACAATAGTTTCAGTCTGTTCCAGCTTTGTTCCAGGCCTGTTCTCAGCAATGCTGCAGTGCTCCAGCAAATCACAACGCAAACTGGAGGAAAAACAGCTCATCTTCAGACTATACACTTTATAGCCTTCTGGATCAATATTGAGTTCAACACCTTCAAATTGTGAACCAATTCCCATTTCTTCCCTTTCTTTCAGCTTTACTTGTTACATTTTCTGCAATCTCTCTCCACTCCCCCCACCCCGGTGGGACTGTCTTCTCTTTCATTTCTGGCAGTTAGACTCGCCATTGTTCTGCCATTCTCACATTCTGATGACTTAATCTGAACTAATGACATCTTTCCTCCATCAGCACTCTACACCCCACCATCACCACCACCTCCGCCCCCAACTATAGTATAAGTGCTGCCCCCTCCAGACTTCACTTCAGCTCTGATGAAGAGTCATCTAGACTTGAAACGTTAGCTTGCTCTCTCTCCATGGATGCTGTCTGACCTGCTGTGATCTCCAGCATTTGTTGTTTTATGTCTATAACCAAACTGGGTGCTGCATCTGGGATCTGAATCAATTGGACTAGATCAAGCTGAATCTGACATTACGGTATTAATTTGGCAGCAAAAATGGAAAAGTTCAGCAGATATAATGGTTCCTTTTAAAAAAAGATAATTATAGCAGCAGGTTTCACACGTTAACATAAAACATAGAATGGTTGATTTAATGTGGATCTATTTGTAAAACAGGAGGTTTCAACTTGGCAAAAAATAGTAACATTAACAATTGAACAGCTTAAAGTAGTGGCTGACCATTTGGAACTTATAGCAATAAAGTGGACATGGAGACGCAAGGTGCTAAAAATACTGGCTGAGCAATTTGGTGTCAATTGGAACAGGTAGAAGAAGCAGAACCTGGAACAGACTAAGATATCTCGGTGATAACTAATGTAGAAACACATAGTTTAGAGACAAAGGGAATTCCAAGAGAAAGAGTGAGAGAAAATCCCAGGAATAAAAAAATGGCATGAATTCCAGGGGACAGAAAGAGGGCAATTCCAGGAGAAAGAGAGAGTTAGATAATTCGGGGAAAAACAGTGAGAAGGAGACTACTGAAGAGAAATGGTTGAAAAGGAACTACAAGCATAGAGGGACAGTGAAATAAGGCAGATTGAATTAACTCATGAGAAAGTGTTTATAAATGGTGTCACAATCTGGTGTTTCTCCAGAGTGGTCCATGAGCGATGTACAAATTCATTGGTAGACCCTTTCTAATTATTGAGTGTTTCAATTTAAACATAACCAGCAGCACAGCTTTATGCTTTAAACAAGTTAAAAGGTTAGTTTATTTTTGTAGCTATTGCTGAAAGTTACTTAAGTAAAATAATGGCAAAGTCGCGATCTGAAATCCGTACACAAAGATTTAAAGCAAAGATAAAAGTTATGCACGAAGCCAAAATGAAACCAAACCATACTATTGTGGCTTTCTTAGAAGATTTTCCTTCTGAAGAAGGGATTAAAACTTGTAATCAAGTGCAGCAGCTGTGGAGGATTCTGTGGTCGAATAGTTGGATATAGGGGATCAAGCAGATCAGGTGCTAGAAATGATTGAAGGCTTCTTTATTTTGCTTTTACAGCACTGCAGGTTGTAGTTATTGGTAGCTTGATGCAATATAATGGTTCTTCAGTTGGTATGTCTTCAGTGGCATTTCCTTGTCTCCTTCTTACAAGCAATTTCTATGTCAAGACATCTCTCTCATGGTGTTCAGATGGTTCACCTCTAAATGGCTGTCTCTGGCCACCTTTTATCACAATTAAACAAAATGACTGCAAATGTTAACTCCTATGAATCATTGTTCCACAAAGCAAAGACAATTATTTTGGAATTCCTTGCAGTGGTCCTGTTCCTGTCTCCTAGCCATCACTTTGAGTTTTGAGCTTTCACACTTTTTGAGGGCTCAATAGACTGTCCTGAAATCCTCGAATTAGTTAGTCACAGGTTGTGATTGACTCTTAAGACAAAGTCAAAAGTTACACGACACTCGGTTATAGCCCCACAGGTTTATTTAAAATCACAAGCTTTCGGAGCGCTGTTCCTTTTTCAAGTTAAGTGGAGAGAGGCGCACAGGCACGGAATATATAGGCACAGTGATAATGGCAAGGTATTTCCAGGTAATTAACAGTGTCAACAGATAAGTACAAATAGTGTGAGTAGGGTGTCAACAGACTGAGTTACAAGTGAAGGCATCACCTATGGACTGATCAATTAAGGCAGATGGGTAATTACAAATAATCAAAAATAAGGTGGTGCTAGAGACAAATCAGTTGGTTGGAATAACATGAGTAAGTATCAGAATCACATGACAAGGTTCTAACCAAAAGTAACAAGTAATGTTTGTTGGACACTCTATTCACACTATTTGTACCTAACTGTTGAAACTGTTAATTATATGGGATTATCTTGCCGTTATCTCTCCATTTATATATTCTGTGCCTGTGCACCTCTGTCCACTTAACTTGAAGAAGGAGCAGCGTTTCAAAAGCTTGTGATTTTAAATAAACATGTTCGACTATAACCTGGTATTTTGTGACTTCTGACTTTGTCAATCCTAGTCCAACACTGGCAGTTCCGCATCAGTCTTAAGACAACACAGTCTGATTGTTTGCTTTTGAATCAATAAGAGAAGTTGTGTGGTTTTCGGGAACCATTTTGTAAGACTCTATTTGATAATTTTATAGAAAGACTCACCTTCTTAGCAAAATTTATAATATCATATTTGTGAGAGTTGTGGAGAAGCTGTTGGTGATTCAAACAACATTTGCTCAGAACCAAGCTTTAATTTAAAAACTGAAAGAACTGCGGATGCCGTAAATCAGGAACAAAAACAAGAGTTACTGGAAAAGCTCAGCGGGTCTGGCAGAATCTGTGAAGAAAAAAATCAGAGCTAACGTTTCGGGTCCGGTGACCCTTCCTCAGAACTGAAGTGTTGAGGAAGGGTCACCGGACCCAAAACGTTAACTCTGATTTTTAATTCACAGATGCTGCCAGACCTGCTGTACATTTTCAGCAACTTCAGTTTTCGTTGCAAGCTTTAATTTAGTAATTTCAGTATCACTGAATAAAGACACTTTATCCTATTTTGTTGCAACTCAATGAAACTGGTGACAGACAAACCCTGGTTTCTTTCTCAATACCTTGAACAATCAGAATTAACCAGCTTGGTTAAAAATGTAAACAAAGCTTGCTAGTTAAATGGCTGTCATCACCTAATTGATAGAAACAAAAAATACAGGAGATCACAACAGGTCAGGCAGAATCCATGGAGATGCTTCATAAGTGCTGCCTGACCTGTTGTGATCTCCTACATTTGTTCTTTTCAGTACAGATTCCAGCATCTGCAGTAATTTTATCTGGCATCTAATTGCTGAATTCTCCTTGGCAACACCTCCACCAGTCAGAATCCACTTGCCAACCAATCAGCTTTCATCTCTCTCACAGTATAAGTTTGGTTTTACCCTTAAATTGGTACTCTTGCAAATTGTCCTGATGAGTGCAAGATGAAAAGCATCGAAAAAATGTCTTTTTTACAACATTACTCAAGTTTTAATATCTTTTAGTGTACCTAATTAGTACCCAAATTGGAAGAAAGTGGCATTGAACCCTGTTTTGTACCCTTTGAGAAGCTGATACATCAGTTAAAGTAATCAGCTGAGCTTTTGCCTCTTCTGATACGGGGTCAACTAAGTCCACGATGTTGATCCCATGTTCCCTGCAGAAAGCTCTACAACAAATTAAAAAGTATGACCTTGAGTGCTTAGGAGTTAGTGCCAGAAAAATATCACCAGAGATTTAGGAATTCTCACAAAAAAAGCTGTTCAAACATTCCTTGAATTTGAAATGAGTAAACAGCACACATTTAAACAGTGGATGCAAGTGTTGAAATTGACCGCACTTGCAGGGGATTAAGGGAAAAACTCCTGTTAGAGGATTTCAAAAGTTGTTTCTTCTACAACGTTAAATCCACATGGTGGAACAAAGAGTTTCAAACACCAGCGAAGCGGCCATCATTGCAGCCTGCTATAAACCTCCAGCTCAAAATAAATTTGAGTTTGGTGAGTCCTACAAGCTAGGGAAAGATAGGATGATGATAAACGAAACACACGATAAAAAAAGAACAGTAGGAAAGGAAAAGCAGATTAGTCTCCAACATTCAATACGGGAGGCGGTGACAAAATGGTAATGTCACTGGACTAGTAATCCAGATACCCAAACTAACACTGTCGGGACATCGGGACACAGATGGTGAAATTTGATAAATGTATAAATCTGGAATTAAAAGCTAGTCTAATGGTGACCATGAACCATTGTCAATTGTCATGAAACCTATTTGGTTCACTCATGACCTTCAGGGAAGATAATCTTGAATCTGTACCTGGTCTGGTCTACTTGTGATTTCAGATGCGTTTAGATTCTTAAATACCGTCTGACATGATACAGCAAGCCACTCACTTGTATCAAACCACAATGAAGTCTTAAGAAAGGAATGAAACTCGATGGATCCTTTGACATTGACCTCAACACTGGAAGCAACAATGGCACAACTCAGCCCTTTCCAGACGATCATGTCCTTCTACCTGGTGGCTTGTGTCACAATTGGGAGAGCTGTCCCACAGAATAATGAAGCAACAGCTGGCACAGTCAACCTCACCAAATCATACCTTACAGAGGATGTTCCAAGATACCACTATCATTGTCCCTAGGTATGTTGTCTCCCCCCAACAGGAAGTGATGATACAGTGATATTCCATTGGAAAGGAGTTGCCTGGGAGTTTTCAACATTGACACTGAAGCCCATGAAGTCTTAGGGTGTCAGGTCAAACTTGGGCAAGGGAAACCCTTGCTCATTAACCCGAAGAGGCATGAGGCACTGACTGGGAGCATCTAATTGAGATCTAGTTTTAATGAAGTCAGAATACAGGCCAAACAGCCCTCATTTTGGCTCAAAGCAAGTGATGTATTAAAATTAAATCAGGTTAACTTCAATTTAAATTATAAAGGCATTAGTGTCAAACTAGCTAAAGTGAAATGGCAAATAGGTATAAGGAATAGGTCAACGGAAATACAGTGGTAGACATTTAAGGAGTGATTTCACAATTCACAGAGTAAATGCATTCCAACGAGAAGCAAATATTCCAAGGGGGAGGACCCATTTGTCATGGTTAAGTTAATAAGTTAAAGATTGTATCAAACTTAAAGAACAAATACATAATTGCAAAATGATAGGTAGCACTTCTGATGTCTGGATAGAATATTAACAACAGTAAAAATGACAGAAAGATTAATAAGGAAGGAAAATTAGTGGTGCAGGAAAGCTAGCTAGAAATATAAAAAAAGATAACAAATGTTTCTCCAGACACTGATAAAGGAAATGTTAACAAAGTGAGCATTGGGCCTAATAGAAAATGAATCTTTGGTACTAATAATAGAAAATAAGGAGAGAAAAGGTGAATATAACAAGTATTTGGCATTAATCTTCATTATAGAGGTTGCAAGTAACATTACTGAAATAGCTGTAAATGAGGAAATGGAAGGGAGGGAGGAACTGATGATATTCACAATCACTGGACAGTATTACTGAGCAAAGTGTTGCAGCTGTGAGCTGAAAAATCCTCTAGCTGTCTTCGTCCTATAGTCTTAAAGGAAATAACTAGTGAGGTCGTTGAGGCATTGGTTTTAATTTTCCAAAACTTCCAAGATTTGAGGAAGGTTCCATTAGATTGGAAACTATCTAATGTAGCTCCTTTACTTAAAAAAAGGAAGAAGTCAGAAATTAGGAAACTACAACCTCGTCAGCTAATCATCTGTCATAATGTGAGATTAGAAGCTATTTTTAAAGATGTCATAGTTAGCTAATTAGAAAAGTTAACGTAATCAGGAAAAGCCAACATGATTTTATGAAAGAGAAATCATGCTTAACTCATTTATTGGAGTTCTTTGAGTGCAGAACATGTGTTTTGAACAAAGGAGAACAAGTGGATGCACTATATTTCAATTTCCAGAAGGCATTTGAGAAGGTTCCATATTGAACATTATTGCAGAACATAAACTTTAAGGTTAGTTTGGTTTTCTGGTTGGTAAGATATAACGGATGGTGTGTAATGGGTGGTCAACCAGAAGGATCAGAACTGGGCCCTCAGCGTTTTTACAATTTATATAAATGACAAGCATGTAGAGACCAAAAGCGTTGTTGTTGAATTTGCGGATGCCATAAAGATAAGTAAGTTAGGAAGAGGGCATAAGAACACTACAAAGAGATATATATTAGGAAGAGTGAGTGGGCAAAGATGTAATGGATAAATGAAGTATAATGACAACACATATGACATTAAACACTTGGGTCAAAAAAAAATTAAAAATGCATATCATCTAAACATTGAGAGATTGCAGAGTTCTGGAGCCTTGATATCAGTAAGGGGTTTGGAAATGGTCAGTTGGCCATTTGAGTGGGCAGAATCAGGACGCTGTCTATACAAGGAGCTGAAACTTGGGCGCTCATCTTGAGACATTCTGCCCTACTGCTTTCCTGCTGGAATGCGAGAGAGGTTGGTATTCAGGGTGATTAGAGGGTCTGGCACAGCTGTTAGTTTTGGTGCAGTAAGAGAGGTGTCCCAAGTGAGTGGGTAGGCAGAATGAAGACATGAAGAGTGTCAGGGGTTTGGGGTATTTGGGATACGTGATCAATGAGTCAAGATTTTACAGTTGAGGAAAGTGAGTTGGTAGAGCATGAGTCTTGTCTGGTACAGTAGCAATGATAGAGTGAAGGTGGGCTATTGTAGAAAAGATGGCGGCACTTACCCTACAGATTAGAAAAGAACATTTACCTCCTTTTGTGCATTCCTTCAGATGTCTGAAACTGCTTTCACCCGGGTGGAAACCTTGGACCAGGGTGGTATAGTCTGGTGTTGTGGCCTTTGGCCCTGGGGAATGTAGAAATCCCATCTCCACACACAACTCTGCCCATCACATTTTCCAGGTCTCTATCCACACAGTGTCGTGCTGATTTCCCCTTTTCTGGGGTAAATGTCAAAGCAGTTTCAGACTGACAGTGCTTGTCCGGGTGCACAACGAGTTTTTAAAGATGGTGTGGATACAAGGAAAGCCAGTCAATTCCAGGATATCCATTGGATGATGAGTTGATCTCGGAATGATGCACAGTACGATAGGGTCAGAAATGGTGGAGAACAGCTCATTCAGGAAGGGTAAGTAGATAATGGGGTAGTTTGTTAAGATACGTTGAGAAGACTCACTAGGCCTCACAGTGTAAATGCCTCTAAAAATCTTCATGCAACTTGGTTTTAGCCAAAAAAAAACTCATAGGATTTAGCCTATAAGATCCAGAGTAGTGTTGACATGGTGGCTGTGGAAATAATGTTTCCTTTTAATGGGAAAACCTAGAATTCTTGAACATAAAAGAATTTAACAGATACTTTGAATATTTACATATATGATCTGGAGGAAGGTATAGATGGTCTGATTAGCAAGTTTGCAGACGACACTAAGATTGGTGGAGTAGCAGATAGTGAAGGGGACTGTCGGAGAATGCAGCAGAATATAGATAGATTGGAGAGTTGGGCGGAGAAATAGCAGATGGAGTTCAATCCAGGCAAATGCAAGGTGATGCATTTTGGAAGATCCAATTCAAGAGCGAACTATGTGGTAAATGGAAAAGCCCTGGGGAAAATTGATGCACAGAGAGATCTGGGTGTTCAGGTCCATTGTACATTGAAGGTGGCAACACAGGTCGATAGAGTGGTCAAGAAGGCATACGGCATGTTTTCATTCATTGGACGGGGTATTGAGTACAAGTGTTGGCAGGTCATGTTACAGTTGTATAGGACTTTGGTTCGACCACATTTGGAATACTGCATACAGTTCTGGTCGCCACAGTACCAAAAGGATGTGGATGCTTTGGAGAGGGTGTAGAGGAGGCTCACCAGGATGTTGCCTGGTATGGAGGGCACTAGCTATGAAGAGAGGTTGAGTAGATTAGGATTATTTATGTTAGAAAGACAAAGGTTGAGGGGGGACCTGATTGAGGTCTACAAAATCATGAGATGTATAGACAGGGTGGATAGCAAGAAGCTTTCCCAGAGTGGGGGACTCAATTACTAGGGGTCATGATTTCAAGGTGAGAGGGGAAAAGTTTAAGGGAGATATGCGTGGAAAGTTCTCTACGCAGAGGGTGGTGGGTGCCTGGAATGCATTGCCAGCGGAGGTGGTAGAGGCGGGCACGATAGCGTCATTTAAGATGTATCTAGACAGATACATGAATGGGCAGGGAGCAGAGGGATACAGATCCTTGGGAAATAGGCGACAGGTTTAGATAGAGGATCTGGATCGGCGCAGGTTTGGAGGGCCGAAGGGCCTGTTCCTGTGCTGTAATTTTCTTTGTTCTTTGTTCTTTTTTCTTTGTTCTTTATTCTTTGTTCTTTATTTACCAGGGAGTGTTTCGGTATTTAATGGGTATTCCTAGGGATTGCTTTAGTATTTATAAGGTGCCCTCGGGGGTGTGTGTCAATATTTACAATCCTCTGTGAATGAGTCAGCATTTACAGATATCCCCTGGGGAGAGATTGTAGGAACTGCAGATGCTGGAGAATCTGAGATAACAAGGTGTAGAGCTGGATGAACACAGGATGGCCTGCTGTGTTCATCCAGCTCTACACCTTGTTATCCCCTGGGGAGAGTGTCGTTTTATTCAATTTTAAGCTCCGTTGTAGTTTTTCCGCTGAGACTGGAACAAATTTCAATTCTTCCTCCTATCTCCTGTCCTTTTCACAGCAGTCGTGATTTGAAAATGTGTAGCCATTCTGACTCACACAGGTCTTCAACCTTCCAGACTGCAGTTTAAATTCCTCCTTGTTGTTTACTTAAAGTAGCTGGGACCCTTTAAAGCTGCAAACATTCATTGAACCTTAAGCTTCACACTTCTGATTTCATGTTTCATGTTAGGCTGGCATGAATTAAGTGAAAGCTCATACAACAGAGGTGGAGATCACATGTCTATGTCAAACCAGCTGGTATTCTATATATTAATGCTTTTCTCCAACCAGGTGATTATTTAAAATTCCAAGAAAGAAAGAGCTGGGGTCAAAGGAGAGTGGGAAGGTATTGGAAACATGTTGAGATGGTATGTAATCTTTGATATAATTAATCACTTGCACAGGATACGTAGATGAAAATAAGGTGAGGACAATTGCATGCCCAAGAAAGATCCCATCATGATTTTCAGTGCATATTTACCTAATGCAATCAGTTTTTCCTTGCTTATTTTCTCTCAAAGTCTATTTTGTGAAAAAAACTCAGAACTTTACTTTTTTAATTACACCTTGCAGTGTGGTGAATCTTAGACCATTGAATTTCAAATCAAATGCTGCAATCATTGAACTCAAATAATCTGACTCAGTTGAAAAAGCCTACTGTCCATCAACCAGTTACCCAAGACAAAATACCACCAAGACTAGAACAAAATACCCCTTACAGGTTTACCCATAGAATGTTGACATATACTTGAAACATGTTTTAAGGCTGAGCCAACTCTATAATTATATGTTTAAGAAATTATCCTGATATATGGCTACCTATAGAAATTGTAAAGTTGCATTTGCAGAAGAAGTATTGAAGAATTTTTAAAAATATACTTAGAACAAATCATTCTATTTGAAAAGACAATGAAAATTAATGGGTCTCTGTCTCCAAGATGAATAGATGTGGCTGGATGTTTTCTATATTAGAAAGTTGAGATCTCCACTTATTATGATTACTGATTAAAGTGTGCTTACAGAGTGGGTTAGTGTTTGATCGTATCTGTGCTCCAAACATGGTCTCCTTATCTGATATCAGGAAATTTGTCCCTGATGACATCTCTCAAGTTAAAATTGTAGAACTTATAAAATATTTCTTGAGTCCTATAGATTCAATAGTTTACAAGAACCAGTCATCCGTCAAGAATGGCAAGAAGAGTTTCCTTAATGATCCAAAGCCACTTCTTGAATTAGATGTTTGAAGAATGCTGGAAGATGCAATGTCAAAATCACGTGTGTTTTGCTCAAAAATTAATTTAATATAATACCTATTTCACATATCACATGTAGTAAAATGTCAAATTAACATGCACTTGAACTGTGTATTTTCCAAGTTAATAATAAAATCAGGTCTTGCCTAAACTGATGTTATATTTGAAAGGATCAAATAGAGACAGAGGATAAAGAAAATGAAATCCAATAGTCATGTTATTGTGCTACATTTTTAAAGATTTTATCTAATTGTTTAACAATAAAACATTTACAACTGAAAGAGCAGCTAATCATTGTTTTGCCATTGAGAGTGTGCTGACAAGGGTTATGCCTGACGATTCCACCTCCTTTATACAGAACATAAAAACTAGGTGCAGAAGTAGGTAATTTAGCCCCTGGAGCCTGCTCAATACAATCATCTCGTCCTCAACCCCACTTTTCCTGCTCCCCATAACTACTAATTAAAAATCTGTCTAATCTCTCCTCCGTAAATTTACTCAATCTCTCAGCACCCACCTCATTCTGGAGTAGTGAATTCAACAGATTCATAACCCTTTGAGAGAAGTAATTTCTCCTCATCTCTGTTTTAAAATTGCTACCCCTTAGCCTAAAATTATGATCTCTTGTACCAGATTTTCATAATTTATACCACAATTAGATCTCTTATTCTTCCAAATCCTAAACAGTATAGGCCTAAACTATTCATTCTCTCTACATAAGACAAACCTCTCATCTCTGGAATGAATCTAATGAATCTCCTCTGAACTGTATCCAATACAATTTCGTCTCTCCTCAAGTAAAGGGACCAAAAGTATACACAATTTTTCAGAATGTGTCTCACTAATGCCTTGTACAGCTGCAACAACACCTATTTCTCTAGCAAATAATCCACTTGCCTTCCCCATTGCCTGCTGAATTGCCTGCTGCATACTAAATTTCTGTGATCCATGCATAAGGACACCCAGATCCCTTTGCATCAAATTACTCTGAAGTTGCTCTCCACTTATTATAAGTTGCTTTTCTATTCGTCTGACCATAATGGATAACCTCACACTTATCCACATTAAGGTCCAATTTTGACCTATTCATCTAACCTAACCATATCATCTTATAAATTTCTTATTCCTTTATGGCAGCTTACCCACCTATTTAAGTATCATCTGCAAAGTACTCAGTCTACACTTACCTCAAATGTATGGAAAGATAATGAGCTGAGCTGGCATGAATTTGGTTGCAAAGCAGTGTTTTCTATGTAACATGTACTTTTGCCTCTTTCATAATTGGAAGGTACAGGACTGGACTTCTCTCCTACTGGTTTAAGGTCGGGCAAGATTTCTTCCTGCCAGCCTATTGACTTGCCTATTAATTCTTGGTGCCACAGAAATGTAATGGATAAATTGACGTATTATTGATCCAGTTGAATGTGAGTTCAAATCTCAGCATTGCAGTATTGATTATTTGAATTTACATTTTAAAGACCTGAAAATTAAATAAAGCTGGTATTATTGAAAACTGCCCATACCTCAGCTTGATTGTGGTGAAATTCTACTTGGTTCACTCATGATCCTAAGGAAGGAAAACATTCTATCCTTAATCACTTTGATCGAAATAGGGCGCCAGATTCAGTCTGATGTGGTTGACTATGTGTTGTTTCCTAAAGTGGCAGAGCAAGGCATTTAGTTCCAGCAGGCTGTTTAACACAGTGTTCAACAACACCTCACTGTCAACTGGGAATGCGTAATAAATACCAGCCTTGCCAGAGGTAATCTTATTCCACGAATGAAAATGAAAACAAACCTGTTGCTTTCGGTTAAACTGTTCCTCATTGAGAATGTAGATTGAGTTTGCAGTGAAAGTGGGAAAAAAAAGTAGCTCATTGGATTACTGGAAGGGAGGGAAATTAAGTTGTGCAGCAGAATTGAAAACTGCAGCTGATTAAAAAATGAAAGACTTCTGGGAATTCTGGAAGCATTCAGAGGAAGAGAAAGTCAGCCAGAGTGTTTAAAAGAATAGAGGCCTCAAGGCAAGGGGTACGTAGGGGCCAAGGAAGGGGGAGAACAGCAGAAAGGTTTTCCATAACTTTTAGGTGCATCTGAAGATCTTTATTTGAGAGCTCAATCATCTCGTATTAATGCTGGAGACAATTTTCCCACATATTGTCAAGACTATAGAAAAATTAATTGGATGTGTATACTCCATGCATCTATGTGTTATGACCCATTAAGGAGGGGTAATCCAATTCTCTTCATTGTCCTAGTCCTTCACTGCTCACAGTAAAGTTTGAATTTAAAAAGGGAGGTGCTATTATCATGCTGTATATCGCTCAGTATTAGTCAGCCATGTTCCCTTGCGTAACAAATAAAATAACTAATATATTGTAAGCAAACCTTACTGAATTCAAACATGTGAAGAGTATTAACTAAATGTTTCAGAAATACAGTATACAGCTACCTCCTGAAAACACACACATATATGTGACTATATGGAGCTTCAGTTGTACAACGTGCTTTCAAATGCTCCCAAAGTGGGAAGTGACGGTACCATTCTTTTACAAAAGAATAAGAGCTAATGGCTGAATTATTTGGCCAACTGAGAGCTACCCCAGTCATCAGAAGTCCAGTTATTTAGCAATGTCGAGCATCTGCCTTCAATTTCCATTTAAGCACTAAGGCTCTGAAGTGGAGGTTCAGAGATAATATCACTACACTAGTAAGCCAGAGGTCCTGGCTCATTTTTTTTGGAAACGCTTGTTCAAATCCTACCACAGCAGCTTGCAGGTAACTCAAAAAGGAGCCTTTTATGGTATAGCTCTTAGAATCCCTACTGAGCAGAAGAGACCATTCAGTCGATCGAGTCTACACTGACCATGCAAAAAAGGTCCCACTCAGAATTACCCTATCCCCATAACAATGGCTAACCCACCTAGTACACATCCCTGGACACAGCAGGGCAATTTTTAGCATGGCCAATCCACCTAACTTGACATCTTTGGACTGAGGGCAAAAACCTATGCAGATGCAGGGGGAATTTGCAAACTCCACATAGACAGTCATCCAAGGGTGAAATCGAACCTGGGTCCCATGTACAATGAGGCAGCAGTACAATCATTGTGTCACCCCATAGTTATACCTGTAGGCTGGAAGGTCCACGTTCAAGTCCCACTCACAATGGAGATTTGTGTTAAGATAGCTGAACAGAGTAGTTAAATATAAATTTCAGCACACAGCATCCAAAGTATACTGTTCTATAGTGTAGTGTTATCATGTTTGTTTTATATGCAAATGCTTCCTGGTTCAAGGCAGAGCAGAAACACTTTCAAAACTCACTCGTGTTAAGTGCAAAGGAAAATGGAAAAAACCCATATTAGCTCGCACCATTCAATTGTAGATATCCCCATTATCAATATCCTGTGCTTACTATTAACTAGAAACTGAACTGGAATCAGCCTTATAAATTAGATAACTACAAAACTGATCAGGCACTAAGCAACTCATCTCCTGTCTCCCCAGTGCTTGTCCACCATCTGTGAGGAATAAATCAGGAGTGTGGTGGAATACCATTCACTTGCCGAGAGCTCCAAAAGCACTGAAGAGCACTCTTAAGAGTCACTGGACTCAAAATGTTAACCCTACTTTCTTCCTATAGATGCTACCAGGTCTGCTGAGTTTCTACAGCAATTTTTGTTTTTCTTTTGGATCTTCAGCATCTGCAGTTCTTTCCTTTAATTTAGTGTGAATTATTAGTTACTGAGGTACAAAAACAAAAGGACACCTATCAATTTTGTAAAGCTGTATATAGGGGCGGTAAAGTTGTTACTGAGCTAGAGGACCATAGGGCAGCTCTCTTGTTAGACCGACAACTAGCGCTGAATTTAACCTGAGGGTTACCACACCCTAGGCGAGGTTGAGAAGGTGAAAATTTTTTGGTCACCTCAGCTGGTGTGATGTGACTCTGTAATGCAAACCAGCCAACCAGCCAATGGAGAAATGACCTAATAAATATGAACAATGTAATGAATATAGCAAAACTGTTTAATAGATACCTTTGAGTCAACCTATTGAGACATATCATTACACACTTCTGGAGCAGGTAAGGCTGGAATGCAGACCTTCTAGCTCAGAAGAAGGGGCACTACAATTGTGCCATAAGAGCTTTTACAACAGTATTGTATACTTTGTTAGATATTAGGTAAGAGCCACAACTAGGAATCAAACATTGAATCATTTAAGACACATGCAGGTAATCAGGACAAAATGAATGTTGTGAATTAAAGGGTTCTCTTTTTGATTTGTTCACAAGACTCGCCAATTTCTTCAATGTCAGGAGCAGGATCAGCAGTAACATTAAGTGCCTGTGCATGTTCAAGACCATTGTTCCCAACTGATCTTTTAACACAATATTTACTAAATGGTCAACACACTCAAATGCATTCCATGATCAACAGACACCATGTAAAAGCTCACAGTTACTTTGATAAAACCTTTACTCTTGCAGATCGAAGACTGCAAATATAACATGGATTATCTTTGCCAAATTTTACTCATTCAAATTGTATCAAGTTAACAGTCTGGTATTCCTGTAGCCAGGGTAGAATATTATTGAAAGAAATATTACTTGACAGAAAATGAATTAGGTCACCTTGACTTCAAATATTAGTTTTGATTGGGAGATTTTTGCATGATGGAAAAATAATTTGTTTTCCTTGCGATCATCTCACATTGTTATAACAATTTCCTTTAATTAACCTCCAATTTGTGAATTATAACAGTTCACCTATTGAGATTGAAACACAAACACTGAAATGCCAAACACTTAAGGTATGGAAGGAAGTGCAACAGCGTTCTGGCATTCTCATTTCAGCAGCTTTATTACCTCGGATCTAGTCTAATTCATCAATACAACCATGCTTGTTCAGAGATTTTACATATCTATAAAAGTAAAATCCTGGGTTATAAGGTTGATTGAAAGTGGAAGGGTGAAAATTTTCATGGCTGAAAGCTGAGTATTTGTTAGGAGGCAGTTTCAGAATAAAGTATGGTTTCACAAGCCAGCAAATTGTTAATGTCTATTCTAACGAAAAATGTTTTCACATCAAACCTTGCACCAAATTTGATCTTTGTAATTTGTCAATCAGTAAATTATAAAAGCATTTGCAATGGTTTCATTAATAACTTGAGGAAGGACAATAGACATTTGAAAAACATTTCATAGGAAAATTATTCAATTAGCTGTTGAGAATGAGTGCTGTTAGAGGATCTCAAGGCTTTTCTAAGCAGTCTTACCAAATTAAAATAATTGTAGTGAAGATTAAAGATTTTTTAGACATTATTTATACTAAAAATATCCTTAGAATTATGATGATGCATTTTAGGGGTAAGATGTGATAACATGGTCGAGGAGTTCTATTCATTTCTTAAGTTTCACAAGAAATTAGCAATCTGGCTCTGTAATGAAACTGGGTGCTCTTTGGAGATAATGGCAAAAGTGGCTGTTGAGACACAGTAGAGTGAAATATAATAAAACCAAACTATGATAAATGCTAAAACGCCAAACTAAAAACAAAGCTGGAAATACTCAAAGTCTGGCAGAATCTTTGGAGAGAGGGACAGATTTAACATTACAGGCCAAGGACCTTCCTTCAGTTCTGAAAAAAATGTCCTTGACTTGAAATATTGAACTGCAAACTCGAAGCATGGCAGACTGGGGAACTAATTAGGTGCTAATTGAATCTTGGGGTACCCAACAGCCAGTTATGTAGTAATTAAGTTGGATGTGACAGCGTAGGGTCAGGCCTCACACCACCTGGAGGCAGATTATTATTTTCAATGCATGTACATCGAGGAATACTCATTGTCTTTAAACGTTTTCACATTAACTCCTGCCTTAAAGATTAAGTCAGTGAACACATGGGAAACTTGGGCCTCCTGTTTCACCATTGTTTAAAGACACAAATCGAGTTTATACATTTGGAAATCTGTGGCATAGGATAGGGGAGCAAGAGATTGGAAGGTTGGATGCAGGATCAGAAGGGGCAAGAACTTAACAGCACATGGGGACATTAGGACATCCACCTACAGGAGCCATAGGTTTCTGAGCATGGGGACTAGGTAGTGTAGAAGCAGTTAGAAGATAGACATTGAAAGGCATAAATGGTGGGTTCAGCATGAGTGCACTGTCAGATCCCTGGGTGTTGAAGTGAGGACGCTGTCTCTCATGGGACACGTCTACATTTACGGGGTGGAATTGGACGTGGTGTGAGGGCAATTCAAGGAAAAATGTTTTAGGTAAGGCTAATATTTCGCTTTAATTTTTGCCAGGGTGCCAGTAAATTCTATGTGCATTTACGCATGGTATAGCCTCAGTGGATTGTTCCCTTAAAATCCATTCTACTCTTGGCAGTGTTAATCGACAATGTTAAATACTCTTTTATGCTCAGATGTATTTTAATTTTTTTACCCTTCACTAAACTATGCACAGTGGCTGATGTAGGACTCAACAATTGGAAAATGTTACATGCCATCTGAGTATACATGCTAGAGGAATCAGCTGTCTGTATTCACTTCATTGTTTAGACACCACCTGCTAAGACCAGTCCATGCCTATTAATGTTAATAGCTATTTGTAACTAAATCCCTGGTTCCTGTCATGCAACATCAAGTTGGTTGATTTGTGTGTAAATTGGGGAAATTAGATAAATTAGGAGAAACCACTCATATGAAGCAGCCACGTTTCTCTTTCACACCACAAACAGGAATCCCTTTGAATGGAATATGAATGTTAAGGTTGGTTTTCCCAAGAGGTCTTGTCATTTATCCAAGAAAGAAGGAAAACCTTGCATTTCTACAGTATCTTTCACAATTTAAGATGCAGTAAAGCTAACAAAATAGTTTGAAGTTCAGTCACTGTGCTACTGTAAGAAATACAGCAGCCAATTTTCGCACAGCTGGGTTTGACAAATAGCAGCATGACAATGACCAGGTAATTTGTTTTTAGTAATATTGGTTGAAGGTTAAACTTCAGGCAAGACACTGGAGAAAACTCCCCTGCTCTTCTCCCAAATATCTTAACAGGTACTTCTCCACCTGAAAGAACAAGGTGGCTTCTCTTTAACATCTCAACCAAGAAGCAATATGTCCAACAATACAGTATTCCCTCATCACTACACTGAAGGGTCAGCTTAGATATTGTATTTGTGATTCTCGAGTGTGCTGGCGCAGAAACTGTACATTCTTTGTATATTGCGTTGGAAGATCTGGTAAGCAATAGACTGCGTCTTTATCCTTTTTGCATTGTCCCAGGAATCCCAAATCTCCTCCATAAAGGACAGCACTGCAATAAGGCATAAGCACGTAAGTTAAGGCACTGTTATTTTATTATGGACGTATAAGCTAAAACGGTTTGACCCACCTCCCTAATCTGTATGTGATTTGGGATTCCTGGCCAGCTCGAGGCTATACATACTTAAGTAAGATATCCCAATACTAGAAACATAGTACATAAAAGACCATAAGCATTTCTCTCCATTAGAGAGACTATCTAAGCAAGGAGTAAGGCAAGGAAGCAGACCTTCATAAACTAGGGTTTCCTCACAAGTCTTCATTATACATTGATGTTCCACTTGTTGTTCTGGGATGTGTCCACTAGGTAGCAGTATAAAGTAATCATATCAGAGATAGTAGGAACTGCAGATGCTGGAGAATCTGAGATAACAAGGTATGGAGCTGGATGAACACAGCAGGCCAAGCAGCATCAGAGGAGCAGGAAGGCTGACGTTTCGGGCCTAGACCCTTCTTCAGAAGTTATAAAGTAATCATATATCCTTTAATACGCCAATACAAACATTTTCACAACTTCAAGGAGTTTCCTTGGTCTGCCGAACAGTGTGGATTGGGTGTATCATGTCTCTGGTAAACAGTGTGGAAGAGGCAATTTGGAACTTTGAATAAAGTCCCACTACGTACAGAGCACAAGCAAAGTTTATTGCACACAAGATACAATGTCACATGAACAGAATATCGACACTGTGTTTTGCCAAAAGGCCTTTAAGATAATTTCTTCACAGAGGAACCTGAAAACTTAACATTAAATTAGAGGAAATTAATAGCAGTGCAGAGTGGTTTTTTTTGTTAAAAATAATAGTATGTACCAGTAAACAGAAGGATTAAGCTAATAGATACAGGTGGCAAACAAAGCCAAACGTCTGTGATACATTTATATTTGTATAGCTCATCTTCCTGTGCTGAAGCACAATGATTGTGCAGCACTAACTACATTTAAAATTTGACTAGAAATGTATCTTGGTGTGATTAGATATCATTCTATGGCATGAATAGAACTGAATGTTTGGATTGCTTGTGCTGCTGATTGGAAAACTTTTCCTGCCTGCTTGTTTAAACTCAATGAGAGAAATAGGTATTTAGCTACATAGTTATTTCTGCTTGGAAAAAGAATGGCTTGACTCAAGAGGGGAGCAGAGCCAAGGGAAAGAGTTCATATAGATTTTTGTATTATCATAATTCTGATTTGCATTGCAGTTATAGTTGTGACTCTAGATTGAATCAGGATTATTCTGCCAATGAATCTGCACACTTTTGCCTGGGCAGAAAGACAAATACGATGGTGGTCTGACAGTCAATGTGAGATGGTGCAGGAAGCAGGTTAGGTTGACTTGCATCTCCAATGTGATGCAAGGTAATCTCACCCATCACCAGTGTAAATGCTACCTGGAGATCATTACATGATCAGAGGCATTGTTTGATAATCCTCTTATTTTGAACTGTATTAGATTAATGCCAATGCCTGCACGCACTACGCAATTTAAAGCATTCTTGATTACAGTTAGAGACCTGTTGATTCACAGTTAGGTTCATAGCTGTGTTTTTCACAGTAGTCAAGATGACATTCAGTCCATTGAGCATGTCCCTACTGGAACTACATTATTAGTAAGACTTCACTGCTATTTAGCCCCTGCAGTTTTCAAATTCTTTTAAATTACTATAAAATTACACCAGTCTTTCAGCTCTTGTACCAAATCCCAAATTCTTTAACAATACGGTTGAACTGTCAGATCACAGACTTGAGTTATATCGAACCACCTTAGGAATTGACTTGCATTTTGTTCTTGCTACCTATGTTATCATTTCTGAACCTGTGTTGTGTTTTTTTTTATTTTTAAACACATTAATCTGACAAAGATGTTTTCACTTTAAAGAGCACGCTGGGGGGAAGCTGGGTAGTGGTTTTTGTACCCATGTGGCTGACAAATGCAAAATAAAAAGAAAATGAAGATTTGTTTCGAAAAAAGATCAAGCTTAATCAGTTATTGGAAATCATTTGTCATTTAGTAAAAACAAATGTACTGCCAGCAACCAGATTGTAAAGACAGGCATATTACCATATTCCTGAAATCTGAGGTTCCTTCTCAAGTATCACAGTCCCTCTGGCACTTGTGTTCACTCTCCAGACACTTCCCAAACCCCCTCCAGCCATACTGAATTAGAAGAATTACATTTTAAATCCTTTGTCATTTTCTCTTGTGGTCTTAAGTCCACTAGGGACTAGAGTAAACTTTCCAGGAATTGTTTAACTCGGAATCTTCAAAACCAAATGAAGACATACATCTTTTTAATCATCTTACTCTGGGCTGCATTATAAGTAGATTCCTGAAAAATGATGTGGTGGTGACAGATGTAAATATTAGCTAATTACAAGTTGCCTATTTTTCTCCGATGCAGTGCAATATTTTAGTTTAAGGTTTATCTTTCATAAAAGGCTGTTGCCACAACCTGTCGAATTGATATTCCTTATATTTTGCTTTGGAGAAGTCACAACAGTATAAAGTTACATATAAAATCAATCTACTTAATAGAGTAACAAAACATTTCAATAAGGTAATCTCCCACATGTGTTTTCTTTAAAAAAATACTGTTTAACAGGCATAATGATGAACAACATTTTTTTTGCTGTTGAATTATTTTAACATGTTTCATTATTGCTTAGAATGAGATGCAAACAATACAAAGGAAACTGACTTACCTGTAGTGATTGTAACAAGGTCAGCCAGGTGGACCTCATAGAATATGGGTTCCCTGATTGGGCTGTTATCCGATCCAATCAGGAAGCTCTGCCTGATAGATAAGATCCTGTTCACTCAGAGACCTGGCTCTGAAAGAGCCGGATCAGTGTCAGGGATTCTCTGCACGTAAGTTAAGGGTGACTTGGTGATGAGATACTGGCTTCTATGGAGTTATTTCATTAACTCCATTTGAAAACTTGACTAATTTTCAGCAGGTTGTGTTGATGTAATGCCCTTCATGTTGTGAAACTTCACAGGATTCTTTAAAGTTCAGACTGGGACTCAGGATGGAGTTGGTGAGGAATTAGGGGATGTTTCAGCATGCTTCAAACAAGGCACAGCAGTTAGAAAGAGATTTCCAGAGTGTGGAGCTAAATAGACAAATGCACAGGGGCCATATGAAGAGATGGGAGAATAGAGTGTGGAGCAAAGATGGAGAAACACAAGGCATGAGCAGCACTTCTGGACTGTAGAGTATGTCAATGTAGGGATGAGTGAGCTGTGCACAAGGATTAAGATTTTAAGTAATGGAACTTGAGTAAATATGGAGTAAAGCTTCCTCTACAGTGTTGATCCCTGGCAGTCCCATATCAACTAAGCAGCACACTCTGGTTGTACTTGGGTATGTAGGGAAAGGGAATGGAATCAATGTTGGATTTTGTTGCATAAATCAATCATAATGGCATTGTTCTTGACATGTTGAGAAAATATTAGCTGGTCCACAGCTTGACAACTGTTTGTATGGAACAGTGTAAAGAGTAGAGATATTTATCATTTGATACATATGAACACACATCCAGACTTAAATTTTTTCAATAATTTCAAGCATCCTTCTTGCCACACATCATGTATTTATATGCATATACATAATTGAGTGCTTTGCCTCTCATGCTCTGGAACAGAACAAATGATTGCTCAAAAGATCGATGCTATGTTCCAAAACTAAAAATGCTTTGTTGTTTAAGTCAAAGTGGTTGTTTCCATCTACAAATAAAATTTCAATTTGTGATTTCTTCATCATTCCTGTTTTTGTAGAGTCACCAAAATACATAAAAGTGTGCCCTTTGTTTTTGTTTATGCATGGGATGTGAGCATTGCTGGGAAGGCCAGCACATATTACTTACCCATCAATTCCTAAATGCATTTGAGAAGGTTGTGGTGAACGGCCTTCTTGAAGTGCTGTAGTTTATCTGATAGAAATACATCCAGGACCTTCCACAATTTTGCATCCGAGATGATGAAGAGTAGTGAAAAGTTTAACTCAGGGTGTTAGTGACTTGGTGAATACAGTTGGTGGTGTTCCCATATAGCTGCAGCCTTGTTCTTTCAGATGGTTGAGATCATGGGTTTGGAAGGTATGCATCTGCAATGCATCTTGTAGATGCTGCACACAACTCTATTGTGTGCCAGCGGTAGAGTAAGTGAATGTTTAGTATGGTGAATGAGCTGCTGATCTAGCAAGCTGTTTTGTCTTGGATGATGTCAATCTTCAGTCATCAACAAATGGAGGTGTGCAGATATAGAAAACTCCTGAAAACTCTTTTAAAAAAAGCTATATTTGGGTTGTGACAGATCTTCCACGTTAAATTAGTGTAGATGTGGATGTAGAACAGTGCCTTTGATTCTTAAGTGCTGTTTCAACTTATGACGCTTGACAAATCCAACATTACTCAAACTGCGGTGTCTATAGCATAGTCTAAAATGCATGATATGTGGAATGGCCTGTGATTAACACAACTTATCAAGGAAAGAAAAATAGCATGGATGGCAAAGAAAGTCTAATGCCTTTGAAAATAATGTGGCTCACACTACTTGAGAATCTGTTTTTAAAAAAGTCTGAAGAAATAAAGTACTTGCAGAGACTTTTTTGAAACACAGGAACCAAATTTGCCAGTGTTCAAAATATACAGTGTGAGATTTCAAGGAATTCGCTGACCTTTTTAAAAACTCTGGTGATTAAGAGGAATTTCAGTCCATAAAGGATGAGTCTTGATCCAAAATTACTTTCAGACAAATGACCTGCAGCTATTATTGTAGAAACAACCTAAATGGATATAATAAATTACTAGAAAGCGTGTCAACATGCTTGGAAATGCTAAACAGATTACTACAGATCTATTTACTTATAAAATGATGACCTCAGTTGATGATTTAATTCTTCTTCTGCCTTTCTGCAAAAGCAGCAACACTCGAGTGAATTAGAAAAACAATGGTATTCCCACAGGCACAATGCCCTCAGCCAACCACAGAAACAGCTCTTTCTTGTTATTTGATTGATTATAAACTAGAAGGGAGTGTATACAGATGTTTACTTTTCCAAATTTTGAAGTACATTGTTTATGAATCCACAATTGAAACCTAAACCATGTCAACTAGCATGATTACTGTGAAATGCACCTGCTTTTGTGATTATAAATTTCAGTGAAACGTTAGCCAATATAACTCTGTGCTACACTAACAGTTCCACTCAAGCTAACATGCTGAATTGAGCAGCACATCCTGCACATTATTTATTGGGCTACCTTACACAATGTCTCTAACTTTTTTTTTTCGGCATTTTAAGTAAGCAGGGATTTGTGGTCTGAGGGTAGTGCCCCTACCTTTGAGCCAGTTTCAGTGCTGTCCCATGACTTGATGGCCAGAGAAATGCATGTTCATAACATAGCCAAGTAGGGCCATTGTCAATCTGCAAATTACGCCAATGGCAAGTGGTAAAAGTGGGAGAGATTCCTGGTCAACTGTATGATGTTTTAAACCTAATGCAATAATATCATTAGCCAAAGCTCCAGTCTACAATGTATACATTGCCACAGTAGTTCAGTCTTCCTGAGTGAAAGACATATCAACTGCCAGAAATATAGTTAGTTATTAATTTTGCTGTGTGATCAGGTAATAAGCTCTCCATCTATCCAGCTTCCTGACTGTTGGAAGCAAAGGCTCATTTCTCCTCCCGTTGATAGGCCTAAGTCAGGGCCTAGGCTACTAGGGCCTAGCCGCAAGATTTCACAACTAATTCACTCCGGCTTCCTGTGCTCAACCTGATGTTTAATTGGGGTGAGGTTATGACAATGAAACTGCTCTCTGATGGATTTTGAATCTGGGACAGAGGTAATTTCGATGCTGATGTTGACTGGACCAAATATTGTTGGGAAGAAGCAGCACCGAGGGTGATGACAGAGTAGCGTCAAGTCGGTACGCAACAACATGGATCCTGTGTTACCTGACGGGTGCCATATGAGCATGTAAGTCCAGAAAGGGATTCAGCTCACTGAGCCTCACAAGAACAAGCCCCAGATTTATTCTGTCAGTATAGCTTCCATGACCAGATATACTGCCATGCAATGCAAAAATAATGATCTCACAAGGTAAGTAAAAGCAGCATACCTTTTTTCTCATCTTTGGAACTGACACATGTGATTCAACATCTCAGCCCATGTGTCTTCCCAATACCCAGCCAAGAGGACAACTGATTGCTTCACAACAGCCTCTAGCAACAGTGATACATAATGTTAAGTCCTAATGTCTGGAACAGCTCACGTTGCCTGCTAAAATCATTCCTATCAGTCTTGAGGGACAGTTGTTTAAACAGAGCCTGCAGCCACAAGTTTGATAAGAATAGTATGCATGCCAACATGTGGCAGATAAGAATTGTACTCATCAACTGCATTCCTTTCACTAAATATTCTCCCATTGCTATGAAAAGCCGTACATAATGAGCACCAAACAAGAGAATCAATGGGAATTTAAATTTAGTGTGAGAAGAATCTTCAGAGATCATAGGACTGCAAATAGGAATGAGAATTCAAGAGGCAGGGAGCAGAAAGACCTCATCAGAGTTTAGCTCAGAATTTATTTCAAAGGTAGTAGGGGCTCAGAGTGTGATCTCAATTCTCTTGCGTTCAGGTGAATGCAACTCAAAGAGGATTTAATCTTGTAGGATTTTATAAACAGTGCGAGCCTGGAAGGTTGGAATCAATAAACAGTTGCATTACAGTCTGCCAAGTGGCCAATACTACAAGTGGCTTGTGAAGTGTTCATTCTACACTGAAGTTATACTACTTGCCATAGGATAAGGATGAATAGTAATGTCCTAGGCACTTAATTGGAATTGGTGAGGGATTTATTATAAATGTAAACTTGGGGCCAATCACTAGTTACAGGCACATTTTTCCAAATGAGATGTCGCATGACTGGAAGATCCAACACATGCCCTACGTTCTGTTCATTTAGGTGCTCAACAGTTAAGCCGACAGGTTTTTTTAGGGGTGCTGCTGGAGGATCCCACCCAGTAAATAAATGTAACACATTTGATGTGCCTTATTAGGAAGAGGGGGAAGAGCTGACCCCTTCATAATTTCTGAGCTTCCTCTTCTGATTCTCTTACCCCTTTTTAGTTTGGGGATCATGCGTGAACAAGTTTAAGTTTCTGAATCCATTATGTACATCAGAAATAGCTGCAGCCCTAATGCCTCAGGTCACCCATTCTGTATTTTCTCTAACTTAGTCATAGTTCCTTGAGCAAGAAATCATTTATTTCTGCCTTTCAGACAGTTTCTTATACTGTCAGGTTTTGCCTTAGATACCTTCACCCCTGAATTCAATTAAAAGCTCTTCCTGCACATTTTAACATATGCACTTTTTCTGAAAGTCCCAGAATGTCAGATTGTTACTGGATCAGATGAGCAGTTGTGGTGCACTCACCAGTCTGAGAGGTTAGTGGTGTCATGTGTAAACGCATTCACTAACATTGCCAACCTATGTGATGTCATGAAACTTCTTTTGGCACAGCTGCCAAGTCCTCAGATTCATGTGCCTTCATTTCCTCAAGAACATGGTCCTTGAGGAACCCTACCCCCACCCCCATAAAAGCACTGAGTCTGTCATCCTATCCACCCCTAACACTAAGGCCTCCAGTGGGGCAACAACATGCAACCCTTTGTCTTCCTTGGTGTTCCATTTTGTTTGTCTATAATTGCAGTAAGAGCAGTCAACTGCAATCTCCTCTGACTCGGTATAGCTTCCCTTGAAGATGTTCAGATTGTATTGAAGAAGAGCAGTCTGGTTGTTCCTGGGTTATTAAAGCACACTAATAATGCAGGTCATGCTTCACCACTGATATTATCAGTTAAGTGTGGAGGTGGTAGCAAGTTTTATTCCATATGCCAGGCTGACCAGGGATGTTAATAGCTGGAAAACAGCAACCTCTGCAACCAAAACCATACCACAGCATATTGTTAGCCCAAAATGTTGTACTGAGATCAACTGGAAAAGCAAAAGACATAATGCTTTGTTTCTTTAAAGGTGCATAAATATTTTATGTCAATGTTTTGAAGAACACGTCAGATGGATCTAATGGCAGAATCTTCAGGTCTTGGAGGTGGCAAGCAAGAACTTGAAGTACCAGAACCCCACTGCCTTCCTACCTCCAATGGTATTAAATTCTGGGCAAGGATGCCCAAGCTTGACTCTGTCAACTTGCTGCCAATTGAGGCTCTTAAATGGTCAATTAATGACAACTCAAGGACCTTGAAACCTAGGCTTCAATTAGATTGTAAATACAGACTCTGATCCAAATAGGACAATTAGTTCAGAAACCTTTCACAAATGTGATAGTCTAGATGGCTTTTTCCTGAGCTGGAAAATTCTAAGATGCCAAAACCAGATCCGAGAATCAAATAGTGCTCGCCCCCAGGATCCTAACAGAAATATGGACATGTATAAGGGACAATCATGTAGCGGTCAGAAAAAGTTACACTAAACAAACTAAAGTGGCGGCACAGTGGCTCAGCGGTTAGCACTGCTGCCTCACAGCGCCAGGGGCCCGGGTTCAATTCCGTGCTTGGGCAACTGTCTGTGTGGAGTTTGCACATTCTCCCCGTGTCTGTGTGGGTTTCCTCCGGATGCTCTAGTTTCCTCCCACAGTCCAAAGATGTGCAGACTAGGTGGATTGGCCATGCTAAATTGCCCATAGTGTTCAGGGATGTGTAGGTTAGGCGGGTTATAAGGGGATGGGTCTGGGTGGGATGCTCTGAGGGTCAGTGTGGACTTGTTGGGCCGAAGGGCCTGCTTCCACACTGTAGAGATTCTATGAAAGTAGCAGTTATAATCAAGAAAGTGGGCAAAACACATCATGGAAATTATATGTCAATTTGTCTTCCATCAACAGTTAGGCCAGTGAGTAATCAACAATGAGTAACAAGTATCTCATATGAAGTTAGAAGGGTACTTGTCTGACCAAGTTGCTTCCTCAATTTTTTAGTGAGAAAGTGGAGGCCTATATTGACTGTGTAAAACATCATGATGGAATTTACCTGGACTTCCAGAAAACCTCCTGATAAAACTTCTGATGGAAAGGTACTGCACAAACTTAAAATTGTGGGATTTCAAAGTGAAACTGTGATGTTGGTCAAAATGAGATGGTTGAAAGAAATTAAGCGACAACGTGCTCGTTAGAGATTAAAATCAAGTCGAGGGAAAAACTGAGTGGAGTGCTTAAATGATTGGTGCCAGAAATCTTTATTGACAGCAATAAATTGGATTGAGAAAGTCAATATAAATTAGTTTAGTTCACAAACAGCAGTAAAATGATGGAGAGAAAATGAACCTGACTAAATGGAAAAGAATTATGGGCAAAATAGTGAATGGTTTTAACACCAATGAATAATTTTGTAAAAGGTCTAAGGATGTTAGTGGACCCTGCACTTAACATGACTCGCCATTGTGCAGCAGCAATCAAAGTAGTGAAATGATTGGTGTATTATATTGCTAAATCAGTATGTTGTAAATCAGAGATTGTCATGAAGCTCAGTACTCCAGTTAGATTGCATCTTGAGGATTGCATGTGATTTCAGTCACTGAGACAGAAGAGGAATACTCAGTAACAAAGAATCATCAGAGAATTCTAAGAAAGGACAAAAAAGCCTTGGACACTTCAGCCTTGGTAAGAGGCTAATTAAGTTATTAGACTCTGTCCTGAAGAAAATTTCCAGGTCTGCATTTCAGGTTATTATATGGAAATAAGTCAATGGTGTATAGATTTCAAACTGATGGCAAATTCGAAAGCAATGGGCCTCTTTTGGTGGATTGGCAAAGGAGGACCAAATGGTATCCATATGAATTTAATCATCAGAGGAAGAAATGATACTTTATTCACTGGATCCATTGTCTGCCATCCCAGTTCTAGTTTTTAAGCAACGTTAAACAATTTAAAGTTGTTTTAAACAGATCCTTTTGTTTCATTAAGAAGTAGTCTTGAAGTAATATCAAGATTTGATGACTTTTGTTTATAACGTGCTTATGAGTCAAAAGTGTGGCTTTCCCAATGGTCAGATAGTCATTTCTGCAATATAGGTGGAAAATGCACATTGAGGTGCTGTGGGGAACAGAAGTTAAAACATGAGCAAGTGATTCTGGAAGCAAATACAATATAGACTAGTCTAGAAAGAAGCAAGTTTAGAAATACTAACTGGAATATATTTTAATGTGAGAAGCCTGAGGAATAAGATAGATGAGTTGAAGGAACAGGTAGGTATATACAGCATAGTTATATGTGAGACTTGGCTGAAAGATAGGCAAGGCTTGCAGCTCAATAGTCTTTAGATCCAAATCACTAATGTACACCACAAACAGCAAAGGCCCCCAGAACATAGCCCATAAAGGTTAGAATCAAGAAGAGAGAAGCTTATCACAAATACTGAGAGCTAAATACAACCTAGAGGAGTATATAAAGTGCAGAGTGAAACTTGAAGGAGATTATGAAAGCAAAGAAAATGCATGAGAAAGCATCTACAGTTTGAATAAATGAAAATCCAAAGGATTTTAAAAATATATATAAAAGCAAGGAACTAACCAGGGAAAGAGTCATGTGAGACCATAGAGGTCATGAATGTGTGGACCGAGAGAATGTGAGCATATTCCTCAATGTTTGTAACAAGCCCATGTGGGATCAAAGACAATGTGGCACATTGGAGTAGTCAAATGAGATAGAGAGGAGGATAGAAGAGGAAGGGGTGTGGTTTACTACATTGATCAAGGATTTAATTATAGCAGCGAGGAGAGGTGTTACCTTGGAAGGGTCAATTAAGAGGTCTTATGGGTAGATGGAAAAAAACACAAAAGCAGGAAATGTGCTTTGGGTGTATACTACAGGCTCCCAAAGAGTCAGGGAGAGATACAGGATCAAATATACAATCAAAACACGTGTAAGAACGATAAGGCAGCAATTTTAAAATATGCGATTTTAATTACACAAATATTAACTGGGAGAGTTTTACTGTGCAAGCCAGAGAGAGAACAAAAGTCTTAAACTACACCCACGAGAACTTTTACAGTCAGTACACAAAAAGCCCAACAAGGGAGGGATTTGTGGGACCTAATTTTCAGGAGTAAGAGCAGGCAGGTGGAAGGCTTATCAGTAGAGGAACACTTTGGAGACAGTGATCATAAGTCAGTTAGATTTAGAATCCTTATGGAAAAGGATAAGCATGGGCCAAGAATAAAATTTTCAAAGTGGGAAAAGACTTAATTTATGAAATGTACTGAAGGCATCTGCTTGCAGATAAAACTGAGAGCAGTGGGAGGCTTTCAAGAAGGAAATAATGAAAGCATAGGGCAAGTAAGCTCTTATAAAGGCAATGGATGAGATGAAGACCAGAGAACCCGGGATGTCAAATACATAAAGGTTAGAATCAAGAAAAAGAGAGAAGCTTATCACAAATACTGAGAGCTAAATACAACCTAGAGGAGTATATAAAGTGCAGAGGGAAACTTAAAGAAGGAGATTATGAAAGCAAAGAAAATGCATGAGAAAGCATCGATGGTTTGAATAAATGAAAATCCAAAGGATTTTAAAAATATATATCAAAGCAAGGAACTAACAAGGGAAAGAGTCATGTGAGACCATAGAGGTCATGAATGTGTGGACTGAGAGGATGTGAGCATATTCCTCAATGTTTGTAACAAGCCCATGTGGGATCAAAGATAATGTGGCACATTGGATCCAAAATAGGCTGATAGGAAGGAAGCAGATGGTGATGGTAGGGAGATATTTCTGTGATTGGAAGTCTGTCTCTAGTGGGGTTCTGCAGGGCTATGTTCTGGGGCCCTTTGCTGTTTGTGGTGTACATTAGTGATTTGGACCTAAATGCAGGGGTATGATCAAGAGCGTCACAGATGCGACAAAATTTGGTAGGATGGTAAATAGAGAGGAGGATAGCCATGAGCTGCAGGAGGATAGCAACAGACTGATCAAGTGGGCTGAACAGTGACAAATGGAATTCAATTCTTAAAAAGTATAAAGTAATCCAACTTGGAGATGGCTAAAAAGGCAAAGGATTACACTTTGAAAGAAAGGATCCTGGAAAGTACTGAAGATCAGATGGACCTTGGTATGTATATCCAGAGCTCTCTAGAGGCAGCAGAGCAGGTAGATGAGGTAGTTAAGAAGGCATATGGGATATTTGCCTCATTAGCTGAGACACAAAATACAACAGCAGGGAGGTTCTGCTGGAAATTAGTTGAAAAGCTAGTTGGGCCACAATTAGAATACTATGGACAGGTCGAGTCACCACATTATAGGGAGGGTTGTGATTGTACTAGAGATGGTGCAGAGAATGTTTCCCGGGCTGGAGGGTCTGAGCTGTGAGGAAAGATTGTATAGGCGAAGGTTGTATTCCATAGAACAACAAAGGTTGAATGAGACCTGATAAGTGTATATATGATTGAGGGGCATAGATAGGGTAGATGGGAAGGCACATTTCCATTAGTAAAATAGTTAACAATGAGGAGGCAAACTTTTAAGGCAAGTGGGAGAAGGGTAAGAGGGGTGAATTATTTTTCATCCAGAGGATGGAGAGAGACTGGAACTCACTGCCTGAAAGAGTGGTTGAGTCAGAAACTAATGGAAAATTTAAGCAGTGTTGAGATAATTATTTGCATTGCCATGGCATCCAAAGCTATTGGCCAAAAGCCTAGAAAATAGGATAAGTGTAGTTAGATCGTTGCTGACTGCTTTGAACATGACGGGCTGAGTGGCCCCATCTGTAAATTTCTATGGAACCCAACCAAGTGTGTACATTTGAATCAGAGAATTTGGATCCTTCTGCTACAATTAAGTAAATGGTCACTCAGAAAACACAAGACTATTAAATGCCTCCTCTAACTCCTGAGTAACTATTAAACTGACCCCAAATTATCAATCACTTCCCCAATTACAGCTGCCCCAGATCAACTACAGCCCAAGAATCTGACTGTATAGCTGCCTCTGCCACTGGAACGCAACAGCCCATCACTCTGCACAGGATTCGAAACCACCCCCTCCCTCTGCCCAGGACCTGACACCACCTGTCACCCTAGGATATGACACCCCCTCTTCCCCCCCACCCCCCACCACCCAGGACTCAACACTCTCCTCTTCCCACAGGACATGTCATTACCCCATCTGTACCGTGGAGTCAACAAACCCCCTCTCCTCTTGGAACACAAAACCTGCATCACTGCCTGGTTCACTGCACAACCCACCAATACATTTGTCTGAGACATAACATGCCCTGTTTCTAGCCAGGATACACCCCACTTAATTTCAGGAACCGACATCACCACCTTCCACCTGCCACTGGACCTGGTATCTCCTTTCTCCATCCAGGACACAACGTACCCCACTACCACGGCACAGTGGTTAGTACTGCTGCCTCACAGTGCCACGAACCTGTGTTCGATTCCACCCTCAGGTGACTATCTGTGGGGAGTTTGCGTATTCTCCCCGTGTCTCCATGGGTTTCCTCCCACAGTTCAAAGATGTGCAGATTAGGTGCATTGGCCATGGGAAATGCAGGGTTACAGGGATGGGGTAGGTCCAGGTGGGATGTTCTTTGAGGTTCAGTGAGACCTGATGGTGGAATGGCCTGCTTCCACACTGTAGAGATTCTATGGTACCTTTGGCAACCAGCAACAGAAGCTCCCATCCCCATCCCTATCTCTGGATCCAATATCTCCCCTCAGGACCTGACAGCCAACACTGCCCTACCCAACCAGATCTGATACCTTCTGTGTACGCCGACTATTTGAAACACTCCATCACTCCTTCCTACCTTGCACTCTAACCTAACGCCCTTAATCTTTTGCATTTACTCTTTCACAGGAAAGGTGCTTGGGATGCTGGACATTTAAATCACAGAATATAGACTCTGACTGCTGTGAAAAAGTTTGCATGGTTTGCCTTGCCCTGATTAATCTACACTACAAAGGACCTGTCAGATTTAAAGTATGCTCAACATTTCTGATGGAATCCCAATCAGAACCTTCTGACAGAAATCTGGAGCTTGTTCTTAACAGAGAGAAAAGAAAATGAGTGGAGTGACAATTTGAGTGGAATTCCCACTCCTCAGAATATCCAGCCCAATTTTTCTAAGACAGCTTTAAGTCTGTTGGCTTTTAGACTGAAGCAGACAGATTGAATGACACATCAGGCTGCAGTTCATTCGCTATTGTGCGAAGGCTAAGTAACTTTATGTATCAACACAATAGTGGCAATGTAATTCAGGAAACGCCAAGCACACGAATGAAATTTGAGAACATTCCAGGAAAAAAAAATTGGTTTGAGTTTCCAAAGAGTGCAGGATAAAGATTTCCTTGGAGAGACAGGCTGGTGAAAAATGATAGGAAAATAAAGGAAGAAAGCTTGCATTTATATCATGCTTTTCACACTCTCAAGACATGTGCAGCTGATGAACTTTTGAGGTTTAGTTACTGTTACAATGCAGAAATTGTGAGACACTTTTTGGGCACAGCAGGAACACGCAAATAAAATATTAATGCTTAATGTTGTAAAACATTATGGTTCTGAGGGGGTTAATGTCCATATTACATCGCCTTCACCCATTCTACTGATGTCACACACAATCTGTGGGTTGAGAGCAGGGGTTTTACCTAAGCTTTCAGAAGGAGCAGATGTAGCTGCACCATCTCCCTAAGGTCCTGGCAAGTACACTTGTCCAAATGTAACTGTTTATTTTTCTCAGACAGTGCATCCTCTGTAGATGTGCTGCAATGTTGTATCCTCTACTATGAATCAATAGCTAGACACAACATCACACACAGCCGGTCTAATGTTCCGCACACGGCATTATCTTCCAGTTCTGGATGGCACTGCTGCTCATTGGCCTCAGAGGCCTGAACAGCCAATAGGAAAATTAGAGGGAATGCTGTTTGGTAGAAGTCGCAAAAACCACAAGTTGCTAGCGATGGCCATCTGGGAAAATACGACAACACTGATCAAACGACCTATTTCTTAGTGATGCTGGTTGAGGGACCAATATTGGCCAGGACAGAAGCAAACACAGAGCTAGATGGATAGAGATCTATAGACAGATGGAAATAGTCATGGAATAATTGCAGATACTGAGACAAACACATGCAAGATTTTTATTTAAACAAAAACAGAAGTTGCTGGAAAAGTTCAGCAGGTCTGGTAGCATCTGTGAAGAGAACATTTCTGATTTCAGAATTGTTTCTGATTTACAGCATCCACAGTTCTTTCAGTGTTTTTAATGTTGCTAATACTGAATGGAATATTATTAATTATAGAAACTTGGGCATGAACTTTAGACAATTGTTTCTCATTGATGAATTGGGAAATAAACTTCCTAAGAGCCAACGTGGATTAATAAAGTTGCACTTTTAATTTGACATTTAAATCAAACTCATTTTTCAGAAGCTGTAATGCAAAAGTACATAAGCAAGCACCTGTCTACAAACGTAAAGGAATCATTTGACTTGTAGCTGCGTGATGAATAAATATCAATGACTCATTCAGCATTTGTGAAGGGTAAATGCTTTTACGGTAAGACTTACTCATAGCTTACAGGCATTGAATGAGAATCCACTTGCTACAAGAAATTCCAAATGTCCCATTTTATTTGTCCTGCATTGGAATGGAAAAGAACTTTGCAAGATTTGGTCCATTAGAAACAGTGGAAAGCATTTCGTAGATCAGACGAAGCTTTGTTTATCTTCAATCACATCTTAAAGGGAAATGTTGAATTTTTGAGATGAATAAGCAGTTATGTTAAAATGCCTTCCTTATCCACATTCATCCAGCACCATTTAAATTTAATGCAAATGACATTATATAACATGGAAGGTTAATTGCGCTTTGAAGAATTATTTGTTGTATGACTGCTTAACTTTTCTGCGTAGTAAATGCCATGTATTAAGACCCACCCGTTCCCAGGGGACTTACCCAGCATTTGATTGCCCACTTGTTTATTGATCTGTCACTGTTTGAATGTAAACATCCTGTAGAACATGGTATTATAACAAATGAAAATGGTTAACTCCAAGATCTTGACCTTTAATAAAAACAAATATAGAGTTATAAGAAGAAAATGACAAATGAAATCCAATCAAGGATGAAGTAATGTTTGAGGAAGCATGAGTTTGATATTTTGGTTAAGTATAAGGTGAGGAAATGAATTACAAAGTGGAATGTTCCTGATTTAGGACTAAGTCCAAAAGCAGGAAAGTGTTGTGGAGAGAAACCCACTGCCTAGCTTTTTCAGGAATACAGACAATGTAATTAATCAGGCTGTAGTTAATGTACATTAATTGACTTTGGGCCAGAGGCCTTTCTACAGAAATTGCAATGCTGGAGTAGGAAGTGCCATGTCCAGAAGTTGGCAGCACCATGGAATAGGACTGTGGCTGTTCCTGGGATGCCAGATCCCAGACCTTCAGATCCAAGATCTGAGGCAAGAAATGTGGGTGATGTTTGGGGAATGGGATTTTGGGGAGGTGGGGTGGGGTGAGTTGGTTCCTGGAATTGCTGGTCAGGGGAGGAAACAAGGGGGTCAGAAGCAAGGGACATGCGTATGACTCCATGACCTCCATGGGTCCAGTCCCTCAATCTTGCACAAATCAATGTAGACCAGACATCTGCACCCCTACTTTTCAAATTGATAGGCCACTTGCAGTGGTTAACCAGTTAGATAGGCTGGCTCTTTTTGCTCTTGCTCGAACTGAAGTAATCCTAGCCGAGGCAGGATGAAGCCCTTAAATGGTTATTAATTGGCCACTGACTGGCCTTAATAGAGCAGGAATGTTGACCTTTGACCTTCCTGCCTGAATGAAATTTCTGAGTTAGTGAGAAAGCGGCAGACCAATGTACCTGATTATCTATGCTTCCTATAATCTTCTCACTGCTTCCTTAGGAGGGGAAATCTTTGCCCCCCACCTCTTCAAAATCTGATATGAGTAACTTAATAGGCTCTCTCTCAAGTCTCTCAAGCAGTCTATTACAGCCTAAGCAGTTTCAAGGCAAACTGAAAACTTCAAACTACTGGAAGCCATATACCCATCAAATACAGCTATAAGAAGCCAAAAGTGTTTTCTGATTTTGGAGTCTCTGTCAAGGGAGCAGTGAAGCAGAAGTTTGTGCTCGGGTATCTGCACTTATGAAATGGTTAGACAGCGGAGAGTTGGAGCATCACCTAGCTAGATGCTGGCAGATGTGACCCAGGAAATCTCTAATCTCAGAATTGCAAGAGTACTATGGCAAATCAAAGTCAATTACAGAGAACTGTGACATACTTTTATTTTGTCCCAGGATAAACCATCAAGATCATACAACAAAAAAAAAATCTTGGTTATTATCTGTTACAATATTTAAGCTTATAATCCAAGTATTAATGAAAAATATAACGTTAAGTTAGAGTTACTTGTTTTGTCAATCTCTTGCATAGCTTTTTTTGTCTAAAGTGTGAAAGATTGCAGTTTAATTCTTTCTGTAAATAGCTAAAAGTTTAAATTTCTTTCCAAAGGTTGCTGCTCTTTCTTGAGGTCATAATAAAAACATTGTGCACTAAGCAACAGTACAGAAATAAGATTAGACTCAAGGTAGTTCCCATACCAATGAGTAAAGTATGATTTTTGTTTTAACCCATCCATTGTGAACAATCTATTTTTGGCAAATCAGAAATGGAGCATACTCACAGTTTCAGAATTTAAAAAAAATAACGGAATGATATCTGATAGATGCTATCAACAGAAAATCTTTCAAAGACAGAATTATGCAAAGGTGATAATCAACTTATGCTGTGTGGTGTTTCAAGCCACAAGTTAATGTTTTATAATAAATGAAACACACACTGTAGCCTGTCAAGGGTTAAGATCTGTAGGCTCTGTCCTCCTCCATGAGGGGACGGATGCTGAGGAGTTTTACCAGGTTGTTTCCTGAGCTGGAGAGTTTCCATTTATGAAGAGAGATTGGGCAAAATGTGCTTGTTTTCCTTAGAGAAGAGTTTTTGACTATCGCAGACCAAGAGGGTCACCTTTTATCTGTGCTGTAGACTCCTAAGACTGTGACTAGCCTTTGCAAATTTTTAATTGAGGCTAGATTCAAGCATTTGCCATTATAATAGTCAGATAGAGACCATTCAGAAATTAGGATCTGGCATCTGGCCCATAATACTGGTAACTCACAATCCAAGTGTTTTAGCTGATTCACACTCGGCTTTCCCAATCACTGTACAACACTCAAAACAAAAATCTTCAGAACGCTAACTTCTAGAACCAAGAGAGTAGCGATAGAATCAAAGGAAGCACATTGATCATAGCATGAGTACTGTGTCCAATTTTGGTTATTGAGAAACCAAAGAGACAGCTAAGTTCTGGAAGCGACAAGGAAAAAGACAAAGCAGACTGTTCACTCGCGTCAAAAGCTGAGTTATGACAACTAGAAAAACGAACCTTTAGCTTGAATAGAGGCAATTGAGCAGTTATTTTAGAGAAAAGAAAGTGAATAAACAGTTTAGAATATGTAAAGTCTATAATAGTACAGTAAATTACACAGTGAGAGATTCAAACAAATAAGAGACAAAGTTTAAGCTAATGTTGGAAAGAAAGAAACAGTGTGAAGAAAAGAAGCAAATGTCTGTCATACCCTTTCACAGTCCCAGGTTGTTCCAAGATGCTTTACTGTCAATTAAGTCATTTTTGAAGCGTATGCAAGAAATATGACTGTATGGTCCCACAAACATCAATAGTAAATAATTGGATAATTTTTTTAGTGATGTTGCGTGAAGCATAATAATGCCCAAGGCAATTGGACAAACTATATCTCATTGGAGCAGAAGAAGGCCATTTGAGTCCACTCCACCATTCAGTGGAATCATAGCTGATCTCATAGTCCCTTTGTTGGATCTGACAAGCCGGGTTTCACACTGGAATCTGACTTGTCCAGTGCTAACATCAGCTGGGATTGCAATACTTATAAAATAATATTAAGCACCTCAAAAATGGGCACAAATCATTTTGGGTTTCCTGAGATTTTTGTAATGATTCTTTCAATTAGACCGTACGTCCATAAGACACAGGAGCAGAAAGTAGGCCATTCAGTCCATCAAGTCTGTTCCACCATTCAATCATGGCTGATAAGTTTCTCAACCCCATTCTCCCGCTTTCTCCCCCTAACCTTTGATTCCCTTGACAATCAAGAACCTATCTATCTCTGATCATACTCTTCCAGATTAATTGGCAAAAATAAAATGTAACTCTGTCTTCTTTGGTAATTTTGAGCATTATACTACTTTCATAATATAACTAATATTCTTAATTGCATGCTTAAGTGGTTAGGTTGACAATTTACTTCTATCTTTGTCTCTCAAAGAATATCAATGATTTTCTAACATAAGTAAGTGCTTTCTACCATCTATTTCAATTAATAAAAGAAATCCTGACTTTATGGTATAGACTTTAACCTTTGTACTGCTGCTAAACATTTATAACACTTCCAAATATCATCTGATTCTGTTCTGATAGTCAAATGGCAATGGGTTGAAATTGATGCACACCAGCAATTTGTAATATCTCATAATATATCCGCATTAGATGTTATCACCAAATCAGTTTTTATTTTCTATTGAGTTGGGAAGACATTATAAAGATTTGGAATTCAAATAAAGCAAACTATGGCAAGAAGACTGGGAAATGAGTCTCAAGGTAAAGATTTTAACTGTCACACTCAATTTCAATGGAAAGAAGATCAAATGTGATGAAAAATTGGAAATGACTTATGATAAATCTAATTTGAATGGTGGTGTAAACTTGTTTCACCCTCAACGGCTGGGATTTGCATATTTTTCCACCAGCCTTTTTTTAAAATTAAGTGATGCACATGATTCAGAGCATCATTTAATTAAACAAATCACAAGCATGAAAATAGATCCAAATACAACCAAACTACACTTGTTCAATTTTCAATTAAAAATATAAGCCCACAATTATTGTTGGTGATGGAAGTGAAAAAAAATGCTTAATGCATTCACCCACCTAACTTTACAGGATAGAATCATTTTCAGCAGAGAAGGGATCCATTCTTCCGATCAAATCCATGGCAGCTCCTCATGAAGCAAACCAGTCAGTCCTACACCTCCACCTCCAGGTTTATTTCTTTCAAATTTCCTTGAGAAATCATTGTTTCTGCCTCCAGAGCCTTCATGAACATTAATTTCCAGATCATTCCTACAGACTACACAAAAAAAAATCACATTTTCCCTGTATCTATTGCCTAAAACTTTAAATTTGTATCCTTTAGTCTTGTACAGTTAACAAGAACATTTTTTTTCTTTCTATACCTTATCCGAATCCATCCATATCTTGTACAGGCTAACATTTCTTTGCCTCCTTTCAAAGAAGTCATCTGTTGATGTCTCTAGATGTAATTTCTAGGCTATAAACTTCATAACAAAGTTTTGGGTTTTATTTCCAGAGTTTAATTCTATTGTGATACACAATGAACATGACATGCACATTTGTTCTGATATGATTTGCCTACTAACTCCATTGGAACTGTAATTGACTGAAAGAATGAATTACTTCCCCTCATTCTAACAGTCTGAACACTTGATTGCAGCTGCTTGTAAACCCAGTCTAGCCTCAGGTTAGTGAAACTATTAATGAAATTTATAAGTACGGATTTGTAAGAAATAGCTGATAAGATTAATGCCATTTAAGAAATACCTATATGTTGGACATAATGGTGACAAATGGCTGTCCATGATAAGCATGGACGGTGTAAATTGTAGGAATTGAATCATTTTTGGCTGTCATATTCTCATATACAGTTGTGAATGCGTGTTAAAAGATTGTGTCCACTTGTGCTGTCTTGCATTGTGCACTGTTTGTAATAGAGTGCAAACTGACGACCGAATAGCTTTGTTACTTTATCTGACTTCAGCAGTGGTGCCGTAGAATTAGATTTTTAAACTTTTTACTTATTAGAATCTGGAAGCCCTCAAAATATTGATCTGACAATCAATCTGAAGTTTGTGTCACAGTGGTGGTCTTGAGTTCAATCATCTTATAAAAGTGCTGCCAATGTCAGTCTCTAAATGTAATCATGGTATTACAAAAATTCTGATTCATCCAAAGATAAATGATCTCCTGGACATTAATGACAATGGCAATTGCAACACTACGGAAGATGAACCAATTAAAACATCCCTCATGAGACAGTGTCTTTTTTAGTATCAACTCAGTACGTCATCATATTTGCAAAGTTTTTTTGTTGCATCTTTCGTTTCTTCAAATTGCGCAGAAACATGGCAATAGATTGTGACCAGCTTGACGAGCATATTAATGGCAAGTATAAAAACAGCCGCCTGTTAATTTAAAAGCCTTGTATGAATCAACATGCTTTAATTCAATTTTATTAGATCATTTCTCGACAGGCTGTGTGTCAAGATGAAAGCAAATTTAAAAAAAAAATCATTATTGCTATGAGACTTAAAATCTAGCATTGAATTTTGAAATTTACAGATTGTATTTAATACCTACAAATCGTTCAGAGAGACAATTCTCCGTTCATTTAGATGTGGTACAGCTGGTCAGATGAGTTATTCTTCACTCTCTGTCAAAACTAACTCATTGACAATCTGAACAATAAGGGTTGAAAAATGTTTGGATGATTCTCTTTGGTAGATCTTGACCAATCTGAATCAATATACTACCTGAGCTTGATCTTTCCCAAAAGCAAGTTTGTGAAACACAAACTTGACAGTAGGAATGACGAAACAAAATCCAGCACATCACAACTTCGCTTTTCTAGCAATAAACCTCTTCAAACAGTCCCAATTTACCAATACAATTGACTGCTGTTTGGAGCACCTTGCTAGATGATCAGGAAGCTTCCCCAGTTGTTCATTAAATCTGTTCCAACCAAAATGGGGTAAAGTTTGTCAAAATGACAGCTTAAACAATTACTTGATTAAATGTTGAGCCATTACAGAATCCTAAACATGAATGTAGGATTAATGTGTGGTACATTTAATAGACTGCAAAATCTGGGCCATTAATATGTTTTGTAATGCTGCAAAGGATTTTCAACCCTACCCTCATCCAACATTTCCACAGACGATTGTTGTTTTTCTAGTTTCTGCAGATTAAACAATTGAAGTACCTGGGAGCGTTGACTGGAAGATTAGGTGGAAAAGAATGCCTGCTCCTGACAGACTGTTCTGTGTGCCTGAACTTTCTGTGCCTCACCACTTCAATTGTGTCAGGTGCAGGAATTAGAAACTCCAACCCACATTCTTTTCAATGTGCCACAGGACAGAAATCACAGTAGGAACACTGACTATTTCTTCTTCCTTTCCTCATCCATTGGCACTGGTAGACATTCCATTCCTCACAGTGCCAGTGATGAGGAGATGAGGCTACAGATCTGACCTAAAACTTCCACTTCACCTGTTTGTGTTCCAAACCGTAGATGGTCTAGAGGTATTATCGCTAGACTATTAATCTAGTGATCCAAGTAATGTTCTCGGGACTTGGGTTCGAATTCCGCCATAGCTTATGGTGGAATTTGAAGCCAATTAGAAGAAAATCTGGAATTAAGAGTCTAATGATGACCATAAAAGTGTTGTTGGTTGTTGGGAAAAGCCCACCAGGTTCATTAATTCCTTTTAGGGAAGGAAGCTGCTGTCCTTACCTGGTCTGGACTACACGTGACTCCAGACCCACAGCGATGGGGGTGACTTTCAAATGCCCTCTAGGGAATAAGGGATGGGCATTAAATGCTGGTCTGGCCAGTGATGCTGACATCCTATGAATAAATTTTTAAAAATACTAACTAGAGCATCAGGAAACCAAGCTCAGCAGGTCTGGCAGCATCTCAGAAAAAACATTTTTTTTCTTCACAGATCCTGCCAGACCTGCTGAGCTTTTCCAGCAACTTTGTTTTTGTTCCTCATTTACAGCATCTGCAGTTCTTTCAGTTTTTATTAGGAAACCAAGACTTGCTTTATCTTAAGGTGCTTAACTTTTACACAGCAGCAAGGTGCTTACTTAGAAATTCTGCATTTTCCTTAAGATTTACTGTAGCTCTGGTGTTATAATTTGATTGCAATGTGATTTGTTAGCTGTACTGTAATATGTTTGAGATATTTTATCCCCTTCCATATTCTGAAAATTAAATCCTTGGGGACAAATAACTATATGGGATATGTCTAGACACAGGTGCTTAATGTTTAAAGTGCTAACTCTTAGACTAACTTTCCATATAACAGTACACCGCCACAACATCTGAAACCTTCATTCATATTTTTAGTATGTATTTCAAGCTCAGTTAAAGGCAAAAAATGAATGCAGGCTGATTGTGATGAAGTGGGAATAAAAAGGCAAAGATAGTTATATGTTCCCTGTCTAAAACATGCAGGTGGCATTGGGTGCTCAAAATGACAGAGTCAGCTCTTTCCATAATTGGGAACAATAGCTTCAATTCAAGTTTTGTTTTAGTGGGAGGTGGCAAATAAAGTGGCCCCTTTGTAAGGCAGAGGTTGCTGTCTAACCTGCAAATCAGATCTGAATCTGTTTATAGAAATACTGACTTCAAGAAGCATCTATGATGGTCAGCTGATTGCAGGATGGGGACCATGTCAAAGGGTCAGATGACAACAAAGTACTGAGTTTACATGATGCTTCAGAAGTGATTCTGTGTTTTTTGTTATTTTCATCTGTGGATTCTGACACTAGCATATTTACCCTTCACTGCAAAAATTTAATTGGAGGGTCAGTTCTTTTGAGGCAATTTTGACTGTAGCTGGTAACATCAAGTGGATGATCCTGAACTCACAACCCAGCTTCACATATGTTTTAAAAACCGAAAGAACTACAGGCTCTGTAAATCAGAAACAATCAGAAATGGCTAGAAAAACTCAGCAGGTCTGGCAGCATCTGTGTAGAAGGTTCTGAGGAAGGATCATTGAACTCAAAACGTTAACTCTGATTTCTCTCAACAGATGCTTCCAGACTTCCTGAGCTTTTCTAGAAATCTTTTTTTGTGTCCCATATATTGTAGATCCATTAACTTAGTGTGGCTCTGTTACAGAGAACTAAGTACAAAAATTTGTATTGGTGTTTATTGTTTGATGTGAACATCCTTCACTGATAATATAATGGATAATGAGCAATATCAAAGTGATTCGTCTAGTTTCCTGTTATGCTGTGAAACATTGAAAGCCTGCCTTGTCAAAACGTGACAGTAAATGAAAGAAGGCATTGAATGTTGCCTTGTTTATGATGTCATTCATGGTTTAGGCAGAGGCATCAAATATTTACATGACATAGAAAGAAAGAAAAGTTGCTAATTTCATTGGTGCTAAACTTGTACTCCAACTTCTCTTTTAGTCTCACAAACATAATCATTTCATTAAACTTACACAAATTCTGAGAAATGATTCTTTAAATTGATGGAACTGGTAAAAATATAACAGTTCAAGCTTACTTGTGCCAAAGAGTTATTTTACCCACGCTTTGGGTTCAAATATTTTCAGAATATTCTTTGTATATACATCGCGTAGTCTTGCATTATATTCATTTATCCATTCTAACATTTATCCTGTATTCTGACAGAAACTTATCTGTCAGACTATGTATGCATGCATATTTATCATTACCTATTATAGCATGAGTGGACTTGTCACTTGTATCCTTATTCATAACAAAAGTAAAAATACTTCACAGCATTGATCACATGTGCTAATTTTTTTGTTTACTTCACATCAACATGTTATTGGGCTAAATTTTTCAAGAAATTAGCTAAGTGTCAGTTACAGGGAGTAACATGTGGTTTTCCCTCCTGTAAACTCTAGCAAGTTATCTCACACAGTTCTGCCTTTCTCACCTCATTACGCAAGCACCAAGCACCTACTGCCCATGTTCTTACTATCGAGTGCACACCAATGGCAGAATAGCCTACCATTGCCAGTACCTTTGGGAATTGGCAACATTGAACAATATTCAAAGCCCAGCTCTTCACCAGGTCAAATGCTGTCAGCCAAGTATAAACCTTCACAGTACACAGAATGAGAGAAAAATAAAAAGAGCTTCTGAGGGCACATGGGTGATACAGGAAATAGAACATCACACTCACTAAGTTATTGCTGTCATAGCAAGGGCATCAATAAGAATTAAGCTACACAAACTACCTGTCCTTGGTGCCATACTGTGTTGGAACTGTGCCTGAAGTAATGCAAATCATTCTTAAATGTCTGCTGGAGAATGACATCTTGATATTATTGGATGTGGGAGTATCATATACTGGAAAGCCTATAAACAACTGTTGATAGCTTGTATCAAACAACATGAAAAGTGAATAGACAAGCAAAAAAAGCTGCATGTGCTTCTAAGAACAAACCACTTGTCTTTTGAATAGCAACAAAATTAAAGTTTATGAATGATAACCACCTATTTTCCCAGCAGCCATTTTTGTAAAAGGCATCTAGCCTTTAAACTGAAGCAAGAACATGAAAGTTCTCATGAATACAGGCATCATGACCACTTCAAGGATACTTGGTTCAGACGTTTAAGATTGGAACCAGTGATCACAGATTGGTTGTACATTGACAGAATGGAAAGCTATTCTGTTGATGAAGTAAGCTCTACTATGGTGATCTAAAGCAATCCATGACTGGTCTAAAGTACCCTGCGCTAGGGAAGTCAGTTATGTAAGCAATGCCTCCTGCCCAATCTGCAGCATTGAACCTCTCATGGAGAAATGAGTTGAAATGATGTAAATCTGTCACAAATTACATCAGTAATGGCCTTGATTCATTTGTGGGCTGAGAATGCAAAATTCTACATGGGTCCCCAGTGGGTCCTTGGAAGCAGCCAGTTGGATAATAATTTAGTGCAGCTATCATCTTGAGGTCCACCAGGATAAGATTGTCATCCACCTTTTAAAATCACAAACCTATCTCCAGAAGAGACAAAAACAAAGCACCATTATGTATACCATAAAGTGATTGCTGCCTTTTTGGTACCTCTCTTTCCCACCATTTCCTGTGTCTGTTTTGATGAAAATGGAAGGTCTGCTCTAGCCTCAATGCTAAGAGTGGAGTACCTTCAGTAAATATAAACTGAAGAATGTTTAAAGACTCACATGCAAAAGAAAAGATTCAAAATTATTAGGAATTACATTTTTCTTTATTTTATTTCTCCATTGTAGTGAAGCATGTCACAAATCTGGTCCCTTACTGTGATTCTTGTACTTTCCAAACCTAAAGTGCAATTTAGGATAGCCTGAGGCTCCCCTTTTATAACCACAGCCTAGCATCCAACAGATTTATTACATCGTCTGCATCAAAGGTTTGATACGGTCGTTGTATCTTTTTTATGTCACAACAGTAACATGAAGTAATAACTGAGCAGTAACGTCTTGCTTGCTCATTGGAAATCTTCTAATTCATGAAGAAAACTTTGTCAGAGTCAGTGGTCTGACTCCAAGAATAATCTGTGTTCCCTGTTCAGAGGTTTGTTTTGTTTGTAAAGTTCAGCCTATCCTGTGCTGCCTTTGGTAAAGTAAGATCTTCTTTAGACTATAAACTTCTGATAGAGCTTCATCCTGTATGCCCACTACATGTGGTCCTTTATGAGGCTGATCTTTAAGTTTTCATATTTACAGTCATCTATGAAGCAATATAAATCATTTATGGAAGATTATGAAAAATTATGAAAGGTTTCCTGTGATCATTGCTTATGTCAAGCTGTGGTTGGTCTCTGTTTCCACCATATAGTAATGTCAGATCTATATCTTTTGAGTAAACATCAAAAGGATTTATTGAACGTGACTTTATACAAGAGGTTAACATGACAGGACACCTTATGTGAAGCCTGAGAGACCCAGGCTCAGATCAACATGGTTTAACATCACTAAGTCATAGTTCCTTCCTCCTTTGTTCAGTAGCTATACTAAGAGTAAAGATATAATTTCCTTTATGCTTCATGTCATCTTTTGGTCGCAGCCACAGCCTCCTGTGTTGCACTACTGTGCATGAGAACTGCCTCTGATTGGTCAATAGTTCTTGATACCCGAGACATCCCCAATCAGCTTCTAATTCCAAGAGATGCCCCATCAGTGACCTTGTCACTGCCTCTTGACATGTGGTTCTGCAAAACGTCCCAAAAAGAGATAGCACAAGTCTGTCCTCAACTGTCTGTCCAGTAGACAACGCTCACCCTCCTCATGCGTCAATAATACTTCAGATGAGGGCTCCCTTGAGGCAAATGCTTAAAATCCTGTAACATGACATTTAAACACATGGACAGCCCAAAGATGATTGAGCAAGGATTTTTTTTTTATTCCACTAGCATCAAGTCATTATGGACATGAAGGTAAATTATTGTTTAATATGGAAGACAAATTATGTACCTGGAATTAAAACTGTGTTTACAGCTGATTGAGGAAATCCTTTGTCTGTCAAATCTTCCTTCCCACGAAGACTGTTTAACCCAAAAGCATTCTTGACTCCAGAAAGGGTCCATTCATTTGTCCAAGCTGTCCTGACCTGTGCTCTCCCTCACTGTCACCACTTGCTGCTGAAGCCTCTGCTACATTCTGTTAGCTGTTTGGATTACTATTTTAACATGTGCACTAGCTCCTGGTATTAAGTGCCATTGCACATCTAAATTCCTTTGCTCTTCCACAGCTCTAGTCTTCTGCCTTTAGAAAATATTTTGATTCATATTTCTTTGATACAAAGTGGATTGACCTCAGTCTTCCAATTGTTCAATTCTATTTGCAATAGTTATGACCACTCACCTAGTCTGCCGATGTCCTTTTGTAACTTTTTGGCCCTCATCTGCACAAATTACTGTGCCTCTTAATTTATGTCATCTACAAACTTTGATATATAACTCTCTATTTCTTCATCCAAGTCATTAATACATTACACTCCAAACACCAGAGGTGGTGCATGCAGACAAGTTAACCACCAGTGCAGGTCTGAATCAGTGCAGTATTATTCTGCTGCTATCATTTCATGGTATTCGTTAGGTATTTGATTTTTTTTACTCTGTTCTTCACTTAACAGAACAAATCTAGCACTTGCTTATCATAAACTAAGGCTTCTTCTTTTGAACTTCTGAAGTCCGTCTGGTATTTGTTTTCTGAAATTTCACCAACATCTTATTGAAACATATTTTCCAAGTTGACATTTTCTGAATTTCTTTGATGCACAAATTCACTACAGATGTTTTTATTAATAAGAACATAAGCATTAGGGTTATATCTTCTTCAGAGAATAGCACTGTGGAAGTGACTTTCATCTGACATCACATTAGCTGATTTATTTTGATATAAGTCTATTATCATCACCACAAAAAGTATTTGATTCTGTGCCAATGCAAAGACCTTATACTAGCCTTCTTCTATTTTCTAACTGTTTTATTTGAAATATGCTTTGAATTAGAAGAAATTGAGTCATTTCACCAATTCTGAAAAATATATTTGACTCGGGTTTCTCCTTGGAAAATAAAAGCACTTTCTAACATGTGTCAGTCAGAAAAATTTCATGATTAAAATTAACATGTTTATGAATGCTTGATTGGTATTTTGACGCTTTGCATTAAAACTGATCCTTTAAACCTAAAGCTCGGTCTATTGCTCAGTTGATCGTTGTTCACATTTAAGGAATTATGTACGAGGACTTATGACACTACTTTTTTCACACTATTATTTTGAGCAATTCTTTCTTGTTCTGGAGCCATTCTTTTTCTAACGTTTCGATGGAGTGTTATATCAGTCACTTTGTTGGTAAGCAATAGTATTTTAGCAACTAGGTTTCATTGACAACAATGAGATCATGCCCTTATCTTTTCTAAAGTAACGACTAATGAAAGTTATAGGGCAGCACGGTGACTCAGTGGTTAGCACTGCTGCCTCACCCAACCTGGGTTCGATTCCACCCTCAGGCAATAGTCTGTGTGGAGTTTGCATGTTCTCCCCGTGTCTGCGTGGGCTTCCTCCGGGTGCTCCAGTTTCTTCCCACAGTCCGATGATGTGCAGGCTAGGTGAATTGGCCAGGCTAACTTGTCCATTGTGTTCAAGGTGTGCAGATTGGGTGGGTTATAGGGGGATGTTCTGAGGGTGGGCATGGACTTGTAGGGATACTATGAGCCTGGCTGACCACAAGTCTGTTCCATCAAGAGAGTGTCCTGAATGCATAACACAAGTTGCTGGTTTTTGTCTTTAAAGCCATTTTCATTTTCTCAGAATAATTTGTCATTTCCATCCTTCTAGACTTTATGCAATCTGAAGGTCTCCTATCTCCACCAGATGATATTGATGATACTTCTTTTCATTTAGCTCATCAGTCTTAGATAAGGTGCTAGGCTATGCCCACTGGTGTGATATTGCAGCTACTTGTAGGATAAGTGAGAGCTACAAACACCAATGAGTGATCCCCCACATTCAAAATCAATGTGTGTGACTCGTGACATAAAGGTTTTAGCTGTGTTATAGAAACTCCCTGTGTGCCCCTACACTTTCTTTTTAAATGAAATAATTTACCCTGAAGGTCTTAAGGAACCTCAATTAATGTATCTTAAACTGGAGAGTCTCAATTGTATCCCTAAGTCAGAATTATTTATTAGAAAAAATTTGTAATATGCAAGTGTGATTTTTTAATGTGGGAATAATTGCTATGACATCTATTGATTTACGATTAATTTTGGAATAGTTTCACTTTCTGGGAAAGCTGGAAGATTTTAGAAATTTTGCTTCTATCTGCTAAATTTGCTGACTACTCAATGATCATCTCAAAGCAAATGTAATGCTGAATCTTAATTTTAATCACTGCCAATAAATCACTTACAATCCCCCGCTCGGCTCCCTTGACCCTCAACTGCAAGAACAAGCACAGTGAGCCAATGGAGGTCTTGAGGTGACCTTATTCAGATTTATAAAATTAAAGGGGGCATTGATAAGGTGAATGACAAGTGTGTTTTCCCTAGGGTCAGGGAATTCAAAATTAGGGGGCATATTTTTAAGGTGAGAGGGAAAAATTTAAAAAGGACATGAAGGGCAACTTTTTTACAGAATGGTTAGTGTGTGGAAAAACTGCCAGAGGAAGTGGGGGAAGCAGGTACAGTTACAACGTTTAAAAGACATTTGGATAAGTTCATGAATAGGAAAGGTTGGGTGGGATATCTGCCAAGCACAGGCACATGGGACTAGTTTAATTTAGGAACATGGTTGGCATGGACTAGTTGGACCAAAGAGTCTTCCAGGCTTCATTTTATTTTATCCCTGAATCTGTGTCATTTTCTGTTTTGATTTTCCATCTCATTTCCCACCGTGCATTCTGCAGTTTGATCCATTAGACCCATCTATGATACGCTAAGCCGCCATTCTTAGTAAACTTTTTACTGACCAACGTTCCTTCCAGACCCCACTCTAGCAAATATAGCAAATGGTTGCCATTTCACAGGTTACCCTTGCTCTCATAATCATCATTACGATTCCCTTCTCAAACATCCGTCTCTCCAAATAAATAACTGCCCTTTCTTTTCTCTAAAGTCTTTGAACAATTATTGCTTCCTCAATCCTTATCCAGTGTTTTACAGCTTTATGTTTGAATCTCTCCAAACAGGTTGCTTCGCCTGCTGGAACATAGAGTCATAGAAGTTTCTAACAGCATGGAAAGAGGCCCTTTAACCCATCATGTCCATGCCAGTCATCAAACATCTATCTATTCTAATCCAATTTCAGCACTTGCCCAAAGCAAGTTTGCTATGGCATTTCAATGTTCATCTAAGTAGTTCTTAAATATTTTGAGGGTTTCTGACACTACCACTTTTCGGCAATGATTTCCAGATACACACAAATTTCTGGATGCAACATGTCTTCCTCAAATCGCCTCTCAATCTCCTGTTCCTCACTGTAAAATGGTGCCCCCTGGTTATTGACCCCTGTTCTAATAGGAAAAGTTTCTCCCTGTCTACCTGTCTTTGTCCTTAATATTTGTGTACCTCAATCAGATCCACCCCTCAGTTTTCTCAGCTCCAAGGAAAACATCCCCAGTCTATTTATTATTTTCTCTTCATAGCTGAATTGCTCCATTCCAAGCAACATCCTGGTGACTCGTTTCTGCCCCCACTCCAATCACATCCTTCCTATTGTGTGGCAACTAGAACAGCACACAGTTCTCCAGATGTGGCCTAACTAACATTAAATACAGCTCCATCATAACCTCCCTGCTCCTGTTTTCAATGCCTTGACTAATAAAGGCTTATCTTTTATGTCTTCTTAGCCAGCTTAAATACCTGCCCTGCTGTCTTCATGGATCTATGGTTATGAACTGTCCCATCATTCAACATGTACTCCCTTGCCTTGTTAGTTCTTCCAAAATGCATCACCTCACACTTTTCAAGTTTAAATTCCATTTGTCAATGTTCAGCTCATTTGACCAACACATCAATATTGTTCTGTAGTTTAAGACTTTCCTCCTCATTACTTACTACATTATCACTTTTTGTGTTATCTGTGAACTTACTGATCATAGCTCCTACATTCACATCTGGATCATTAATGTTCACACCAAACAGAAGGGACCCAGCACTGAACATTCACTCTCTCTTCAAGCTAGTTGAACCAGAATGTTTGCATTCTAGGCGTCCTGTTTTACCATTAGATCTGAGTTTCCAACTCCATGTCCATTTCATCAAAAAGAACCAGTCTATTTCCATCTACGAACATCAAACAAGTCACAAGAGAAGGCAACTCAGCCCTTCAAGAATGCTCCACCCTTCAATAAGACGATAGCTGAATTTGACCTCAGCTCTACATTCATGCGTATCCCTGAAAATATTCCATACCCTTGGTAATCAAAAATCTATCTACCACTGCCTTAAAAATACTTAATGATTCTGCATCCAATGCCTTTTGATGAAAGGAATCCCAAAGACTTATAGCCCTCTGGGAAAAAAAAAAGTTTCCTTATCTCTGTTTTAAGTGGATTATCCCTTATTTTTAAACAGTGACCTCCAGATCCACATTCTCACAACAAAGGAAACATCCCTTATGTATCTGCCCGGTCAAGTCCTCTTAGGATCTTATGTGCTTCAATTAAGTCACCTCTGATTCTTCTAAACTCCATATGATACAGGTCTAGCCTTTCCTCATAAGACAATCCACTTATTCCAGGTACTAGCCTGGTAAGCCTTCACTGAACTGCTTCCCATGGATCAACATCTTTCCATAAGTACCATGCCCTGTGCAATACTCCAGATGTGGTCTCACCAATGTACAACTAAAGCATACCCTCTCTACTCTTGAATTCCATTCCCCTCAAAATAACATTCTGTTAGCTTTCTTAATTGCTTGCTTTACCTGCATAATAACCTTCTGTAATCTCAGTAACATCAGTCATCTCTGCACCTCCTTCTGATGAAGCCTTCATCCGTACTTTTGTCACTTCTGGATGCTTGGTTTAGTGCTTCCTGCCTGCCCTTATGTCCATGATCCTCGATAATCCAATGCCCCAACCAAAGCCATGCTTTATGTATTCTCTTCCAAATGAAGTCCCACTCTTTTATCACTGTGCTCAGTTACTTTGGTTCCTTTGGTTCCCTGAAGTATCCAACTTCAAATTCTCATCCTCCTGTTGAAATCCCTTCATGACCTTTTTTCTTTGTATCTGTAATTTCTGTTTCCCTACAACCTGCTGAGAACTCAGCAAGTCTTGAACTAAGGATTCACTTCTACCCTTACCTTTGCTTCCCCAGTAATGATGATCCCACCTTCAGCTGCTTATACTTGAAACTCTGGAATTCCCACCCTATACAAATTTGTCTCTACCATCTTCTCCCATAAAAATCATCATTAAAATCCACTTCTTTGATAAAGCTTTGTATCACTTGTGCGTTAGCGCTTTCCTTAGATGACAGATCTTTGTCCAGTTTGAAGTGAATTGAGACTTTACATTCTAGTCATATTAATGACAGTTTAGAGTAATGGTAGCAGGAGCTATTGTCATTACAGTAGCATTGATTCTGGTTCTCTTACCTGTAGTATATACTGGGCTGTATAAATTTCCAAAATACAAACCTTTCTTTAAACATTTCTTCTTTGCATTCCAATCTGAGATCATTTGAAAATAAATAAATATATTCGGTTTTGTTTACACAAAGCAAACATATTATTTTAGTCTGGGAATTATAATAATGCTTTAAATAAAATGTTTCGTGAGAACTCATTAGGTCAGGGAAAAAAGGGCAATAAATGACTAAAACAAATGTAAATGAGAAATCAATAATTGGAAGAGATGGGCTTTGGAACATATATTGCTTCATGGAATAATCCTTTTCTCAGCAAAAAAATTGCATTTGACTTCAGTGTTTAAAAACATTCAAGACTTGAAAGGATTACTTCCCTATAGCTTCGAAGTTGCAGCTTAGTGATTAGTCCTATTCGGGGAGTAGAGAAGAAACCAAAGGAGAGATCCAGGTGGAGGTTGAACGATGGATCTCCATTCTGTAATATTAGATTTGTGTCTAACTGTGAACATTCCCTTGCCCTCACAATTAGGTTTTCCTTATACAATTCACATATACCAAAAGCAGTTTATTAAAATCAATTATGAATGATTTTGCAAATTCTCTGCACTGATTTTTCCTTTTACAAAACATTGACCATATTTCTCTTAATGGCAATTTCCACAAAATTTTCCCAATGCTGTATCATGCTTTTTAATCTCATTATTTGTCAAGTTGAACAAGATAAGAACACCTCCAATTCATGACTGCATATATTTACCGGTCCTGTTTCAGCAAATCCTGATGTAATTGTGTCACATTTAGTTAGCTCAATTGGCTGGCCAGGTGGTTTGCAATGAAGGCTAATGCCTATAGTGTGGGTTCAATCCCCACATCAGCTGATGTTACCATGGAGGGGTACCCCCTTTTCAATCTTACCTCTTGCTTGAGGCAGGGTGATCCTCAGGTTAAACCATCATCAATCATCTTTCTCTAATGGGCTGGCAGCCCTATGGCCTGGTAGGACTACATCAACTTTGCCTTTTACTTTTTGGTGCATATGATTCAAATCTGACACCTTGTAAAGATTTATGGAACAACACTGACATTGGCTTCAAGAAATGCTTGATTTTTGATTATGAAATCTTTGAAAACTATATTCTAATCACTTTTTACTGTGGTGTGACCAGCATCCGGGTATATTGGATCACCCAGATGCAGAAAATTGAATGTGATGGAACACTAATTTTGAATGATTTTGGCCCAATTTCCTTCTGAACATAAAACTTGCCCTTCACACTTTCCCAATTTCGTGCTAAATACTATTCCCACGCAACTCAATATCATGAAGCATAATAACAGGATGATGAATCCAATATATTTTGTTACCAGCTCTTAACTATCAACAACTATCAATGATTTCTATTATCAGAATCTTGGTATATGTTGTCCACCCTCCTAGTACTTCACGCCAAACTTTGGAATTGGCAATTTGCTTAATGATTTTATGCAAACCAATCTTGGCTACATACAGAGCATCTTGGCAACTGTTATAAAGAATAAGGGAATTCTTACAATGTAGCTACCTCCTTTCCCTTCTTTCTCTTCAAATGTACAGTACCATTCAATGTAAAAGATAAACTCTCTTCATATTGATGCCAAAAGAAAGCAGTCTCTTAATTTTTTTGCTTTGAACACTTTGACGATGATATACATGTGTAATTAGGACTGTTGTATGTATACATTGCCTTTGCAAGATTTGCCCTTAAGGACACCATGTGCTGTGTGTATACAAAGCTTTGACTTTGCTTACCTGTTTTTCGCCTTTGGGTTTGCAAGCTGCAGATACAGTTAGTTTGTAATGTCTGCTTTATAACTTAAATCGTGTTTTTCTGTTTTGAATAAATCAACTCGCAGTTAATCAAGTTCTGATAAGCAATTTTGATTGTTTGCTAGACCATTATTATTAACAGATCATGGAGAAAGGTGATGAAAGCACTTCAGCATGATAGACCTCATGAACATAATCATCAGCCAGCAAGTTAACTTGCAGACAAAATACATAGGCTCCACTCTCAAGTTATGCTAATGTGCATGAGATGACCCTTGATATCTTTCAGAGTGTTGAAAGCGCAACTTGAGGTAAAACAGATCAAATTCCTCTCAAGAGCCCAGTTTAACTCACTTCAGGAAGACAAGTGATCAGGGTGCTTGCAAGATTGCTAATGGCTGATCTGATAATCCTCAATTCCACTTTCCTGTCTTGTCCCCATAACCCTTACTCACTAAAGATTTGTCTGTCTCAGCCTTGAAAACACTTCATAACACAGCCCTTACTGTCCTCTGTAGTAAAGAATCCCACAGATTGACTACCGTCTGAGAGCAAATAAAATCGTCCTCATTCCTCATCTCTGTCTCAAATGGGTCTTATGCTAATATTATGCCTTCTGGTCCTAGACTGTCCACAAATGGAAACAATTTCTCTGCACCTAACCTGCCAAACTTCTTAAGAATCTATGTTTCAATAATGAGATAACAAGGTGTAGATCTGTATGAACACAGCAGGCCAAGCAGCATCAAAGGGGCAGGAAAGCTGACGTTTCGGGTCTGAACCCTTCTTCAGAAATAGGGGAGGGGAAGGGGATTCTGAAATAAATAGAGAGAGAGGGGGAGGCGGATGGAAGATGGATAAAGGAGCAGGTAGGTGGAGAGGAGACAGACAGGTCAAAGAGGCGGGGATGGAGCCAGTAAAGGTGAGTGTAGGTGGGGAGTTAGGATGGGGATAGGTCAGTCCAGGGAGGATGGACAGGTCAAAGGGGCAGGATGAGGCTGGTAGCTAGGAAGTGGGGGTGGGGCTTGAGGTGGGAGAAGGGGTCAGTAGAGGGAGGGTTAGGCTCACGATTAAAGAAGTAAGTGCGGAGGTGGAGGCAGCGGAAAATCTGTTCAACGTCCAAGCGTGAGCAGTATTCGTTGATGTTCAGGTGGAGGGGGTAAAGGTGAGCCCTTTACTGAGGACTGACCGTTCATCCTCAGTGAGGGAGAGATCTGGGGGGATGATGAAGACCCGGCAGGGCTGGGTGCTACCGTTGATGTTAGGGTGGAGGGGGATAAAGGTGAGCCCTTTACCCTCTACTGACCCCTTCTCCCACCTCCAACACACGCCCTCATCCTGGACACCACCCCAAGGCCTCCTACCCTCCCTCAACCTCTTCATCTCCAACTGCCATCGAGACATCAATCGCCTCAACCTGTCCACCCCTCTCACCCACTCCAACCTCTCCCTCGCGGAACATGCAGCCCTCCGCTCCCTCCACTCCAATCCCAACCTCACCATAAAACTCGCGGACAAGGGAGGTGCAGTTGTAGTATGGCGCACTGACCTCTACATCGTTGAGGCCAGATGCCAACTCTCCGACACCTCCTCCTACCACCCCCTTGATCATGAACCCACCCCCGACTACCAACACATCATCTTCCAAACCACCCACAACCTCATCACTTCAGGTGACCTCCCACCCACAGCCTCCAATCTCATCGTTCCCCAACCCCTCACCGCCTGCTTCTATCTCCTTCCCAAAATCCACAAACCTGACTGCCCTGGTCGACCCATCGTCTCTGCCTGCTCCTGCCCCACCGAACTTATCTCCACTTATCTCGACTCCATTTTCTCCCCTCTGGTTCAGGAACTCCCCACCTACATCCGTGACACCACCCACGCCCTCCACCTCCTCCAAAACTTCCGATTCCCTGGTCCCCAACACCTCATCTTTACCATGGACGTCCAGTCCCTATACGCCTGCATTCCCCATACAGATGGCCTAAAGGCCCTCCACTTCTTCCTGGCCCTCAGACCTGACCAGTCCCACTCCTCTGACACCCTTATCCGCTTAGCTGAACTCGTCCTCACCTTTAACAACTTCTCCTTCAATTCCTCCCACTTTCTACAGACAAAGAGGTAGCCATGGGTACCCGCATGGGCCCAAGCTATGCCTGCCTCTTTGTAGGATACGTGGAACAATCCCTCTTCCGTAGCTACACTGGCTCAATCCCACACTCTTCCTCCATTACATCGATGACTGTATCGGCGCCGCCTCATGCTCCCATGAGGAGCTCGAACAGTTCATCCACTTCACTAACACCTTCCACCCCAACCTTAAGTTCACCTGGACCATCTCTGATACCTCTCTCTCCTTCCTGGACCTCTCTGTTTCCATCTCTGTCAACCACCTGGAAAGCGATATCTATTTCAAGCCTACCAACTCCCACAGCTACCTAGAATACACCTCCTTTCACCCACCTTCCTGCAAAAATGCCAACCCCTATTCCCAATTCCTTCACTTCCACTGCATCTGCTCCCGAGATGAGGCATTCCAATCCCGGACATCCCAGATGCCCTCGTTTTTCAAGGACACAACTTCCCCTCCACACTGGTCGAAAACACCCTCGACCATGTCTCTCACATTTCCTGCAACTCATCCCTCACGCCCCCTCCCCACAATAACAGCCAAAACAGAATCCCCCTCGTCCTCATGTACCACGCCACCAACCTCCGGATCCAACGCATCATCCTCCGCCACTTCTGCCATCTGCAATCTGGCCCCACTACCAAAGACATTTTTCCCTCTCCACCCTTATCTGCTTTCCAGAGGGACCACTCTCTCCGGGACTCCCTGGTCCGCTCCACACTCCCCACCAGCCCCACCCCACCCGGCACTTTTCCCTGCAACCGCAGGAAGTGCTACACCTGCCCCTACACCTCCCCCTCACCCCCATCCCAGGCCCCAAGAAGACTTTCCACATTAAACAGATGTTCACCTGCACATCTGCCAACATGGTATACTGCATCCGCTGTTCCCGATGTGGCCTCCTCTACATCGGGGAAACCAAGCAGAGGCTTGGAGATCGTTTTATGGAACACCTACGTTCGGTTCGCGACAAACGACTGCATCTCCCACTCCTTGGATGACATGTCCATTCTGGGCCTCCTCCAGTGCCACAACGATGCCACCCGAAGGTTGCAGGAACAGCACCTCATATTTCGCTTGGGAACCCTGCAGCCCAATAGTATCAATGTAGACTTCACAAGCTTCAAATTCTCCCCGCCCCTGACCGCATCCCAAAACCAGCCCAGCTTGTACCCACCTCCATAACCTGTCCGTCTTTCCTCCCACCTATCCACTCCCACCTCAAGCCCCACCCCCACCTCCTACCTACCAGCCTCGTCCCGCCTCCTTGACCTGTCCATCGTCCCTGGACTGACCTGTCCCCACCCTAACTTCCCACCTACACTCACCTTTACTGGCTCCATCCCCGCCTCTCTGACCTGTCTCTCTCCTCTCCACCTACCTGCTCCTTTATCCATCTTCCATCCGCCTCCCCCTCTCTCTCTCTTTATTTCAGAATCCCCTTCCCCTCCCCCATTTCTGAAGAAGGGTCCAGACCCGAAACGTCAGCCTTCCTGCTCCTCTGATGCTGCTTGGCCTGCTGTGTTCATCCAGCTCTACACCTTGTTATCTCAGATTCTCCAGCATCGGCAGTTCCTATTATCTACGTTTCAATAATGTCTCCTCTCATTCGTTTGTACTCCAAAGAATACAAATTCAACTAACTTAACCTCTCCTTCTAAGAAAATCCTTCCACACCTGGGATCAACTTAGTGAAACTCAGATTTGCTTATCAATTTTGAAAGAACATCTGCACAGACTTCTCACTTCAGAATTAACACCTAGAAGAGCAAAAAATCCCTAAAAGATATTGATCTTATTAGATCAATTCAGTGTCAAATTAAACTTCCATGTTCATTAACTAGAGTTCATGTAGTTTAGGTAGCAGTCTACAGAATCCATAGACATCTTATGCAGATCTAACAAACCGAATTGATGAGTTGGAGATCATATCCAGCACCACATGCAAGTTTTCTAGAAAGATTTACTCAACAAACTGAGGACATATAGCATTGAAGAGTTACTGAAGAACAGTTGTAAGTACAAAGCAATCCTTGCATAGTTCAAATGTCCTAAGCAGAAACTTGACAGACCAGAATGAGACATATGGAAATTATATCCTTCTGCACACACCAAGATAATCTCCAGCGTTCAATCAGTTTTGGAAGTTATGTGACAGTAGGGGCCTTTGGAAGAGGCTATGCACTAGAGAAAAGGCTTATGCAGCTAAAGGTTCCATGCACCAACTCAAAAGATCATGCATTGGTAATCAATGTCAAGCTTCAAAAAAGATCATCTGGTACCCCCCAGAGGATTATGAATGAAGTGATCAAGAACCCAGAGTGGGATGATGTACAGGATGAGTCAGAGAGTGATGAGCACATGCAGAAAACATCAATGATCTCACAACATCTGAAGCATGTCAAAAGTTCACATTATTTTTTCAAAATCTAGTAACTATTTATTAAGATGGACACAGAGGCAAGTGCCAATATACACTCTCAGTTGATTTAAATAAACATGCGCCAGAATACATCGGTTTTATCATATCTTCCTATGAATGTGATTCTTTTTCAGCATACAATGGTTCATTAATTCCATCTGCAGGTGCAAACAATCCACCTGAACATTGCAGATGTTCTACATTGTAAAAGGTAGAGTCACCAAAGTCCTAGAGGACTCTGTTGGACTACAGTCTCATTAGAGAGATATTGGTGTTTATGGTTTAACCTGTGACACTGCTCAAACATCAATTGTAGGTTTATCAGCATCCTGCGATCTAACAATAGTCATAATCTGTGGAAGTGGCCAGACATCAGACAGCAAAGTAACCTCAGAAACTTTTAACTATCACTTCCATTCATGGCTTAATACTGACATATATCCAGAACAGTTTGATTAAAATTTGTAGTTTCAAGGGAGCTAAAACATTGCACTTGCAGGATAAACTACAATTTCTATATTATTAGTACAATGAAAAGTTTGCCTGTTTACAGGAAAAAATGGAATAGCTCACACATAAAACCAATTAAGCTTAGCAGGAACTGCAGCTTAAACCCAAAGTGATGTTAGAAAACATGACAGACTTGCAAAAACAGGTAGAGCTGCACAGTGTACAAAACAAAGAGCTGCAAATCACTCAACAAACAGTGCTTTTGGATATAAATTCCAGTAATGATGCTCTAGTGAAAGAAATCAAAAGGAAACAAAAAAAACCATGAAGCAACAAACGGAAGTGGTCCAGACTTCAGGGAAATAAAAAGGGAAAAAAGAAGCTAAACACTTATCAGAGGAGGTTATGAAGAAGAGAAACTTGCTGGACCAATGTAAAGCCTGAACTTTGATAGATATAGCTGAATCCAGAGTGTAAAACTAGAAGCTTCCAAATGAGCTGTAGACTCTTAATTAACAAAATAGTGAATATCAAGAAGATTGTAAAACAGATTGAAGAAAGAGATCTGTCCATGGCTCCTTTGGAGCAAACCTTGGCTCTTGTGCCTCAGGAGAACTAAATTCTGGAACAGCTACTGTCATCCATAAAACAAAAACTTGAAACCCAAACAGGATGACAGACAATATCCCTGAAGACTGTGGCAATCAACAATACTGCCAGACAAAACCACTGGTTTGGGATCTGGATATATCATTAAATGGAACAAAAACAGAAGTTGCTGGAAAAACTCAGCAGGTCTGGCAGCAGCTGTGATGGAAAAAATCAGAGTTAACATTTCGGGTCCACTGACCCTTCCTCAGACCCATAGGCCTGGTACAGATTCTTAGGCCCACTTGCCATTCTAAATAGTTAAACCCTCTTTTGGATAAGCAGGGCAATGTTATACATATATGTTGCCTTCATAGGAGTTTGCCTTTAAGGACTGTGTGCTGAGTGCATACAAATTTTGAGATTTTTGAAATAATTCCTCAGAGGCAGGTATCCTGTCATCAAATCACCCTTTATTTATACATGAACAGTCCTTGATTTTAGTACTGCCTCTTCTACCTGTCAGCCAGGGCTCCCTGATTGGACCAGATTAACAGTCCCAATCAGGGAACTCATATTCCATGATGTCCAGCTGGCTGACCTCATTACAATCACTACAATTTTGCTTGTCAATTTGTTTGCTGTGGGCTTGCAAACACATACAAAAATCTGTTGGTTTGTTGTAATGTCTGCTTTATAATGTTACAACTAATAACTGTATATATTGTAATTCCTTTCTACTTTTACAACTCTTTAGGGTTTTGAGCTTTTCCCCTCACTTGCTCATAGAACGCTGCTATTTTCAATTTTAATGAAAAATGTAACAAGGGAAAAAAAAGATATGATGTGGTATTCTGTTATCTACCCCATGTGTGTTTTAAAGGAAACACAAGTCCTCTTTCTGGAGGATCCATCAATAGGCAGCTATTTTGCCTTGCGATTATAGTTCGTCAGTCATCATCAATGAAAACCTATCATTTCTACCATTGGCCATTGTTCTTAATCCTGAGCATGATACCCTAACCTGGGCATGGGGGTGACTCATAAAATGGGAGGGACAACCACTCCATTGAGGTTTCAAATGATCCTCCACTCTAATGATAACCACATTACACATAAATCACAGGTAGATTAAAAAAAATCTTTCACTCTATGCTTCTTTGATATTGTGCTGCATTTAACATTTGGAAAAGTTGATTCATGACTGAAGATTCAAGTGAATAACATGTGCTAAATGATATTCAATAACCTAAACAAGTGGGACAGTCAAGCTGTGAAGTGCACAATATTAGTCAGAAATTTACCAATAATTGTTTATTGATGAGTGTAGTCTTCTCCATGAAGGTCTTGTGGTGTCTCTGTTGCCAGAAATAGATGTGGAGCCTTGGGTAGCTATGGATTCTAATGGACCTCTTTCCACGATCTCAGATTACATTTGTTCTCCTATCATTCGCTAACCTGTCTTCCTCAAGTATATCCAACAAAGTCAGGCATGCAAATGTATCAGTCTGAGGTATTGACTCAAACAGCAAAATACTCCTAATACTATCTCCCGCTCTGTTCCGTGCTGAGCTTCTGCACATTGTCTGTTACCAAAGTAACAATTTATCATGGGTAACATTGACATGATGTAGCATTGAAGACCAGAATGCATAATGCACATTTTCTTTCAGATTTGTTTTTATTGATGTCTACAGGAAAGACTGTAAAAGCAGAGTATGATCAGGGCAAGGAAGATAAAATGAAATATTTATGAAGAAAAATAGGCTTTTGAAATCAGATCAGAAGATGGTATGACAAAGGAAATGAGGGGGAATATAGAAGATATAGCACAGTGGGAACCACTCAAACTTGAGTAGTACTGAGATGAAATGTAGCAGGGTGAAATGTTGGGAAGGGAATAGTTTATTTTTTGATTAAAAACTTTGTGCAGGAGAGAATACAAGCCCTTACATGACAAATGAGTTAAAGTTTGTAGCGAATCAATAGTAACTTTAGAGAATCAATTCCTCAATATTTTAATAAACATTAACATTTGATTCTAAGACTCAGCAGAACATTTGGAATTCGGGAAACATGCTTTAAAGCTGCATTAATGCTGAGGCACCAAACTGTTACCCATTAGCTAATATTTACTGCAGACGTTGGCTTTAGTCACAGTGTAATTTTAATCTCAACTGCATTGACGCACAGATGATGTCTATTTTGTGACATTTGGTCATTTTTAGCCTAATCAAACCTTTGGCCATCTGCCCTAATATTGCCTCATATGGCTCACTGTCAACTTTTGCTTTATAGCGTTCCTGTTAATTTGGGATATTTTATTATGTTAAAACTGCAGTATAAATATAAATTTGCATTGCAGTAATGAAATCAGATAGCATACTCACACTGCAAAGTTTTCCCCATTTATGTGAATTTGGAAAAATAAACATGGCGTTTTCATTTTTCCATATTGCACCACAGTAATGAAAAGGGAAATAAATGCATCAGGGGAACATAAAAACATGAGAAAGCAGTAGCCTTTTGAGATTGTTTCATCATTCAATTAAATCATGGTTCAACTTGCACATTAACTCTACTTTCCTGTCCTACCTCATAGTCCTTGATTCCTTTATTTCCAACTGAAAGTAAAAGACTCTTAAGCCAATCAGCCCTTCAACAGTGAGAACAATTTAGAGACTACAGTCCAGAGGCTATGAGCAGCAAAGTAACCACAGACATGTTAACTTCAAAGAAAGTTGGCCAACAGAGCCTTAAGTTTTTGTGGTATGGATTTCCTCTTGGCCATCAGCAGTTGAAATGTGACACCAAGTCAATTGGACATTTTGGTGTGCAGCAGGAATGATGGATTATGCAGTCAATTGCTTTTAAATGTTCTCATTGAAAGCAAGCTAGATATTTTAAAGTCCCAAATAAGAGCCACACTGGATTTGAAGTGTTAAGTCTGTTTATCTCTCCACAGATGCTGACAGACCTGCAGTGTTTCCGGTTTTTATTTTAGAAATTTAAAAGCGTTGATTATCCTTCATCATTGAAATCAATTTTTGGATAGCAAAGTAAATGTAAATGATTAATCCAAGACATAATTCTTTGGAAATTGGAAATGGATGGATTAATAAAGGACAGCCATCATGGATTTGTGGTAATTTGTGACTGGCTAACTCAGTTGAGTCTTTTGGTGAAGTACTGGAAAGGGTCAATGAGAATAGTGTGGTTGATATTCTTATAAAATTTCATAATTTACAATGGACACAATAGACCTGTTGGCAATGTTGAAGTTCATGAGATTAAAGATCATTTGCAAAGTGGAAGCAAACTTGGCCGACAGAAAGAAAGCAGAGAGTAATGTCTGCTGAATGAATATCTTTTGGGCTGGAGGGAAGGATAGAGTGTCCTAGGTGAAATAACTTCATAGAGGTCGGTACTGTCACCAAGTCACTGTTTATTTACACATGGAGAGCCCTTGACACCAATCCAGCTCCCTCACAGTCAGCTGTCAGAGTAAACAGGATGTCTGACACTCCAGTTCTTATCTGTCAACGAGGGCTCCCTGATTGGACCAGATTAACAGCCTCAATCAAGGAACTCATATTCTATGAGGTCCACCTGGCTGACCTTGTTACAACCATTACACTAGGGTGCATTCCTGACCATATTAAACTCATTGCACTTATTGATGTGTATAAATGACATGAATTTGGATATATAGAGTAGAATTCCAAAATTTACAAATGGTCAGAAATTCAGAAACATAATAAACATGAGGAAGATTGTAACAGAATAAACATAAAAATATAGATTGGTGAAATTGATTGTTACTACACAGATAGAATTTAATGCAGTGTAGTGTAAAATTATAAATTTTCGTAGGAAGGATGAAAAGGAACAATACTGTAGGAACACAATAATACAATGTTAAGGGGTGCAGGAAAAGAAAGACTTGGGGATGTGTATACGTACTTCTTTGAAGGTTCCAGAACAAGTTCAGAAGGCTGTTAAAAATGAAACATCTTAGATCCTTCACTGTATAAATGGCTGCATTTCTTTGTGTAGAAGTCAGAAAGGATGAGTCTGGAAACTGGGGAAAGGGAAAGGTTGGACAAGCTCAGACTTTTTTCTTTGGACCATAGAATACTGAGGGGGGATCTTACAGAAGTGTACAAGATCACGAGATACATGGATAGGGTGAATGCACTCATTTTTTTTTTCCCAGGACTGGGGAATCCTGGACTAGAGGGCATTGGTTTAAGGTAAGAGGGGAAAGGATAAATGGGAACCTGAGGGGCAACTTTTTTACACAGAGGGTGATACACATATCGAATGAGCTACCAGCGGAAGTGGTTGAAGCAGGTACATTAACAACATTTAAAAGACATAGATAGGAAAGGTTTAGAAGGATATAGGGCGAGTGCAGGGAAATGGGGTTAGCATGGATGGAAATTTTGGTCGGCATGGACCACTTTGGGCTGAAGGGCCTATCTCTGTGCTGTAGAACTTTTTGACTCTAGTGGGCAGGTGCAGGTACTATGAAGCAAAAGCCCCTCCTTCCATGTCGTATTATTCTATGACTCACCAGTCACAATTCCATTGATGCCTGGACAATCTAGCGTGAATCTCATTTGACTAAAAATAAACTATCTTGGTTTATTAAGAAAAAGAATGGAACTGAGGCATAAATAAAGTAACAAAACTCTTCAATTGTTCTGTTCCAGATAATTTGCTCACTACTTTAGTCACATTGGTAACCACCTTACTTTAAATCCCAGTATCCTTTAAATGTCTTGGCACTTGAAATATATAGGCATTCAAGGTGATGAAGTTAAAGACATATTTCATTAATCTGTAAGATCATTTGTGACCTTGTTTGTTCTACTAATGGTTTTTACGCACACATCTCAGTGCGTGAATGCGTGACTCAGAGCTAACTAAACCTATGTTTACTGGCCTTAATCAAACAGGCGACTTTTATTCTGTTTCTGCCATACAGATACAACTTCATTACTAAGAAATACACCTCAAAACATATGTGATGTATTATATTTAAGATTAAATTTGAATCCATTTCAAAGCAATTTGGGCTGAATGAAGGACTGTGTGTGAGGCGTCAGACCCATTCCATCATGATTGAGCTTCTGTTGACTCTGCAGGTTTTGAGAATTCTCGAGCCAGCAGGCACAGTTTTAAGTTACTTTGTTGACAAAATGAAGGCAGTGGAAAAGATTGCATTTGATTAGTCTAAGTGCAGTAGCTGTGTGATACCTGTCCCTCAGTTTATTCTCAGTTATTTCATATTTTCCTTCAGCGGCAGACAAAATAAGCATTAACATCTAAACTGATGCAATTTTAACCATTCACAGTTTATATTAACATTGCCTGCACTGATGGTTTTCAACGTTGTGCCTATATTGCATTTTATAATTTCAGATCGTTGGTGACAAGAGCTAAGTTATAGAAATCAGAAATAATACCTACCCACTCCTGAAGACCTAAGTGTCTTAATAGAATGCCATCTTCTTCGAAATTTTACATGATAATTGCTTTATTGTTCATAGATCTGTAAAAGTTATGCATCATTATGTTCTAAGATACTGAGTAAACATAAAATAAATTTGGTAATATCATTTTAATGTGCTTGTTAGTCTTAACATAAGTTATAGTATAATGTCCTCTATTGAGGTGCAAGCAACAATGCTATCAAAAAAAGCACTAATTTGTTTTTCAATTCTACCTTAAAAGCATACCAAATATTTTGAACATTCAGCTCTGCTCACTCTCTCTTTGTCATACTCTTTGATGACTCTCTTACTCTTTCTAGACAACACTGTAGTCAGCATCCAAATTATCATGTCACTCTGATTCATTTTAAAATCCAAATATGGTGCCCTAAGTAATTTCCTCTACCTACATCTGCACGCAGCTAAATGAAGTCTCCTGCCCTAACATAAATTCCCTCAAACTCAAAACTTTAGAATGTTCTACTTTTTTCAGTCTTTTCTTCATCCCCAACTTCCAACTTTTGAAAACACAATTATGCTATGAACTAATAACTCAAAGGAAAGAGCATATAAACGGTGGTCTAGTCAACTCTCAAATCTATTCTATGAACTGTTTCTTAATTTCATCTACCTGTCTTAATTACATAACTTTTTATATCCTTGTCTAAAAAAAAACTAGTAATTCTAATTTTGAAAATTTCAACTGACTCCCACCCTCAAGCTATTCTGGGGAGAAATTCCACCAACCTTGTGTGAAATCTTACTTTGAGATGACACTCCTACAGAGCAAAGCTCTAAATGTAAGGTTATGCTCTGTCCTATTTTTTATTTAAAATACATCATTTACAGCATTTACAAATGAACCTAGCATCTAGCCACAACATCAAAAATAATTCCAATAGATAGCAGCCTTTGAATTGTCAATTTTACACCTCTCAAAGTAAGAAATATTTGGTTGAATTTACCGAGAGGTGGCAATCTCATGCAGAGATTCCTTTCATTTTTTTATGAAAGAGGAGAGCTCTGCATTTCTGAGGAGAGAGCTGTTTGGGGCTACCTCAGACATACAGAAGCAAACTTCCATTTTAACAGTTCTTCCACTGTGCAGAACTGTCAGCAGAATGAAGACTGCCTGCCCTTTTGCAATAGTCTGTTGCTGTAATCTGAAATTTGAAGGTCCCAACAGCCACATTGATAGCTGCTGTCAACAGCAAGCTCAAAATGTCAATGTGACATTTGGCTTTTGGGAAGGTAATGTGTCAGATGGATAGTGGGATAATGTGCCAATAAATAGGGTGCCAGTTGGGTAGAGTGCCAGCTGGAGAAAGGATAGGGTGCCAGGGCAGGGTATAGATAAATTGGGGTGCCATGTTAGTAGGATAACTTCTGGTTAGGTTACCAGTGTGCAAGTTGACCAAGGTAAGTGATGCAGTGTTTATGGTAGTTTGGAGTGGTATTGGATTTGGCAAGCAGTTCGGGGGGGATAGTGGTTGGGTCTAGGGGTGGAGGGTGGTCAGTTTGGGTCAGGAGATAGTTGGTCAGGTTGGATTTAATGGGGGAGGTGTGTGGGGAGGTGATATGAGAGGTGTAGAATGGGGATTTGGTTCCAAATGACTGGGGGAGCTGGTGGTCTGATGAGATAGCACCATTATTTCTATGCAACGAACAGATTCTGAAAGTTAGGCATTCAGACTCACTCATTTCATAGTTAAAAGCATTGTAAATGAGAACTTGTCTATTGTTACATTTTAAATGGGGCACACTCAGCCAATTCTCCCCATTTAACATTTCGCAACATTGTCATTTTGAATAGCAATTAATGCACTTTTGAATGATTGTTCATTTAATTAAATTTGACATAGCTTTGCGCTGTGCTGCCTTGGCAATTCAGTGAGATCTTCTCAAACTCACCTGATGTAGAATCCTTAGAATTAGCAAATGACAAAACTTTCACCCCAACTGATAAGGTCGAGTTCAGATTTCAGTTCTAGAGTTGAAAGAGCACTTTCAACCTCACTGCCACATTCACCCAAGAAATGCAATAATATTCC
>NC_063359.1:14126485-14236751 GCF_021869965.1 Rhincodon typus | reverse complement strand
CTTTTTTTTAAAAGTAATTTAGGGCTTTGTTTTGTTGTTTGAGCTAATAGCACAAAAGATGCATGATTCAGAGGATCAAATGAGGATCATGGACATGTTGAAACCTGATGCCTGGAATTAAGAGACCCAGAGAAGTGTAAATTTGGTCTGGATTCCAGTCAAGAGGCCAGGCTGGGACGGGCTGATTGTGCGGTTATGAAAGTTGGAGCCCAAGTGTTTACTAATGGGAAGGGTGAGACACTAAATAAATGTTAGCAATGGGGCCAGGAGAAGGAAAATTGTAGTGTGGGAGTCAGGGACTTGTACACCATGAGGCCAAGAGAAATAAGTCGAAAACAAATTGACAATCCGATCAAAATGTCAATACATTAACAATAAATTCAAATAAAGTACTTTATAATTCTCTCAAGGCAGCATGTAATTAAGTCATAAAATGAATAGATGCAGGAAATCGAGCAGGGCACTTGCCTGTGATCCAAGCAGCACAATCTACAGTTTTTAATTCTTTCATTGGACATGGGAATTGATAATGAGGTCAGTATCTGTTTCCCATCCCTAACTGTCCTTGAACTCATTTCAGAGTGCTAGCTCATTTCAGAGTGCAGTTATTAGTCTGGTGTCCTGATGGGAACCCGAGCAGCAGGTCAGTAAACATCAAAACTAGGGAAAAGCTTTACACTAAGGCAAATGTAGCTAAGAGGAAGAGCAGTCAGGTAGAGGTTGCTGAGCTCAGCAGAACTGGAGCCTTGAACTGTCTTTGCTTCAATGCAAGATGTATAACAGGATGGATTTAGAACCTGGGTCAATGCATGCAATTATGTTGTTGTTGCTATCACAGGGACAGGATTGGAAGCTTAACGTTCCAGAATATAGATGTTTTAGACGAGAAAAAGGAGAAAACAAAAGAGGTGGGGGAGTTGCATTACTGGTGAGGGAGCATATCACAGCTGTGCTGAGGAAGGACACCCTGGAGGGATCTTGCAATTATGGGTACTGCTCAGGAATAGGAAGGGTGCAATCATAATGCTGGGGTTGTACTACAGACCACCCAGCTGCAAGCAGGAGATAGAGGAAGAGATATGTAGTCAGATTCTGGAAAGATATTAAAATAACAGCGTTGTTGTGGTGGATGGTTTTAACCTGCCCCATATTGATTGGGATTCCCTTAGTGCCAGATGTTTAGATGAGGAGTAATTTGTTAAGTGTGTCCATGAGGGCTTTTTAGAAACAGTATGTGGAGGGGCCATACCCAACCTGGTATTGGGAAATGAGCCTAGCCAGGTGATCAAAGTTTCAGTGGGGGCACATTTTGGGAATAGGGAACATGATTCTACAAATTTTCAGATACTTATGGATAAGGACAAGAGTGGGCCTCGGATGAAGCTGTAAATTGGAGGTAAGGCCAACTATAACCAAATTAGGCAAAATCTGGAGAATATGAATTGGGAATGGCCATTTGAGGATAAACCCACATCTGACATGTGGGAGTCTTTTAAAGATCAGTTGCTTAGAGTGCAGGACCGACATGTTCCTGTGAAAATGAATGACAGGAATAGCAGGATTCGGAAACCTTGGATGGCAGGGGAAATAATCTGCTTAGTCAAAAAAAAGGAAGCATACCTGAGGTCTAAGAAACTAAAAATAAAGTCCTTGAAGAATATAGAGAAATTAGGAAGGAGCTCAAACGGAGCATGAGGAGATCTAAAAGGGGCCAAGAAATATCCTCAACCAGCAGGGTTAAGGGGGATCCCAGGGGCATTTTATACAGATATTAGGAGCAAGAGGATAGCTAAGGAAAGAGTAGGCCCCACTCAAGGATAAAGGAGGGAGGTTAAGTGTGGAGACAGAGGAATAGGTGAGATCCTTAATGAATGCTTTACATCAGTTTTCACCAAAGAGAGGGACATGAGGGATGTTTAGATTAAGGAAAGGTATGTTAATACTCTTGAACAGATCAACATAATGAAGGCGAAAGTTTTGGGTGTTTTGAAATGCATTAAGGTAGACAAGACCCCACGGCCAGAAGGGATCTATCTGAGGATACTTTGAGAGGCAAGGGAGGAAATAGCTGGTGCCTTAACAAATATCTTAGCATCCTCTTTGGCCTCAGGTGAGGGTCCAGAGGATCGGAGAATGGCCAATGTTGTTCCTTTGTTTAAGAAGGGAGACAGATCATCCTGGTAATTACAGGCCGATAAGCCTGACGTCAGTTATGTGGAAACTGTTGGAGATGTTATTGACTTATTCACATTTGGAAGTGAATAGACTTGTTAGCAATAGGCAGCATGGGTTTGTGTGGGGAAGGTCATGTCTCACCAACTGAATTGAGTTTTTTTGAGGAGGTGGCAAGAATGATTGATGAGGAAGGGCAGTGGATGTTGTCTGCATGGACTTTAGTAAGGCATTTAATAACATGTCTCATGGCAGCCTAGTGCAAAAGATAGAGTCTCATGGGATTTGGGGTGACCTGTCTAGATCGATATGGAATTTGCTTGGAAATACATGACAGAGAGTAGCAGTGGAAGAGTCCTTTTCGGAATGGAGATCAGTAACTAATGGATTTCCAGAGGGATCAGTGTTGGGACCTTTGTTGTTTGTTTTATATATATAAATCGTCTGGAGGAAAATGTAGGTGGTTTGATTGGTAAGTTTGCAGATGACACCAAAATTGGTGGAGTTGCAGATAATGAGGAGATTTGTCAAAGTATACAGTGGGATATAGATAGATTGCAGATTTGGGTAGAGAAATGGCAGATGGAGTTTAATTCAGACAAATGTGAGGTGATACATTTTGGAAGATCAAATTCAGGTATGAATTATACAACAAATGTCAGAATCCTTGCCCTGAAATGACAACACACATTGATGAGGTGGTCAAGAAGACATACAGCATGCTTGCCTTCATAGGCAAGGGCATCAAATATAAAAATTAGCAAGAAATGTTACAGCAGTATGAAACTTCAGTTAGGCCGCATTTCGAATATTGTGTGCAGTTCTGGTTGCCGCACTATTAGAAGGACATAGATGCTTTGGAGAGGATGCAGAGAAGGTTTACCAGGATGTTGCCTGGTTCGTGGGGCTTTAGTCATGCGAAGGTATTGGATAAAATGGGATTGTTTTCATTAGAAAGATTGAGGAGTATCCTGGTAAATGTCTACAATTAAGAGAAGCATAGATAGGGTGAATAATCAGAGGCTTTTTTCCCCAGGGTGGAAAGGTCGACTATAAGAGGGCACAGGTTCAAGGTGACAGGGGGAAAGTTTAGGGAATAAGTGCTGGGAAAATCTTTCACATAGAGTGCGGTGGGTGCCTGGAACACACTGCCAGTGGAGGTAGTGAAAGCAGGAACATTAGCAACCTTTAAGGAGTATCTTGATAGACACAAGGAATGGGAGGCAGTCAGAGGGATAGAAACCATGTATGAGCAATAAGTAGCGGGTCTAAATAATGATTAAGAATCAGCACAAGCTTGGTGGGTCAAAAGACCTGATTCCATGCTGTATTGTATTGTATATTGTATAGTCAATAATATTGTTATGGGTCTGGAGTCACATGCAGGCTGGATTATGTAAGGACAGGAGAATTCCTTCCCTAAAGGACATAAATGGACAATGTGGGCTTTCTAAACAATTCTTGATAGTATTACGGTCACTATTACTGAGACTAAATTTCAAATCGAGAATCCTATTAATAAATTACATTTAAATTTCACCAGCTGCTGGGGAGGGATTTAAGCCAATGCACCAAGAACATTAGCCTGGGTATTTAAATTACTGGTGCAGTCACGTTACCTCCATTGCAACATTGCCGCTGTATGTATGGATGAATTTCAAAACAAAAGCTGTTTGTATAAAAAGAATATGGAAAGAAATGATTTGCATTGATATAACATCTTTTACAACCACAGCACATCACAAAATGACATATACAGACAATTAAATATTTTTGAGATGCAGTACCTGTTGTAATGTAGGGGAACAGCAGCCAATTAATGCGCAGCAAGGTCCCAAAGCCAGTAGAGATAAGTGATTACATAATTTGTTTCAGTGGTATTGTTTGGGGGGGGGGAGACAAGTATTGTTCATGACCCCAGGAAACCCACCTTCACAACCATCACTTCTGTTTTTCTTCATGTTGGCATTTATACTTATTGTGTTATTGTGTCAATGTCAGAGGGCAGGTGAAAAATCAAATAAGTACCTCAATCAAAAGGTATCACTGCAATAATGCAGCACTGTCTCAGTACTGCACTATCAACCATGTATTGCAGTCGTTACTATAGACAAGCTTGAAAGTGCAACCTCCTGACTCGGATTGTTATAAGATGAATCATCAATGCTGATTGTAATGTTATATGAGCTATCAGGTAGATTTTCTACTGTCAACCAGTTTCCTGGTGAGAATATATAGGGCTTGCTTAGTTTAATGTGTTGAGGAAAACAAATTGGTAGCCTAATTAGAAGAGTATTTTGTCTTAAAGAATATGTAACTTATTGAATGATAGCAACTTGGTGCAAGTTACGTTGATCTAGTAAACATTGTTACAGAGAATATGAAGAAGACTCAGAAGGTAGTCTTAATCTTTCAAGGTCCTAAACTCTCTTCCCACCTAAATCCGTGTGATACCCTTATATTGGATAATAATTAATGCACTACTCAGCATTAATCCTTTCAGACCCTTGCGCGTCAGCTCCCATGCTTTATTTCTGCTATAAATATTTGCACATTTGTGTATGTAATTGCTTTTACCACAACACCATCTCTCCCCAAGTCTCTAAATTCACAAAATTAAGTGACTTGAAGGTTTCACAACTTTTTGACAATGCTCTGATATCGAGCTTGATCAATTTATAGGTCTCTGGTTTGAAGGCTCTTGAATTTGATTCTGATTTTGATGGTGTGAGGTCTGTAGGTCTCTCTGAATTGGATCATTCATCTATTGGGTTGAGGATGTATTTCCTGCTGACACTACCAATTATTCACTGTAAAATTCAGAGAAAACCTTCAATCTCATGAATTTCCTTCATGGAAAATGCTGCCCTAATAAGTACTTTTATTTTGCAATATTCTGGATCTCTAAAGCAGATAATTTGCTTTTGAATGTCTGCTGAACCTTTGGATATTGGTTATCCTTTGTCAGAAATGGCTTCCTTAGAGTTCTGTGAACACATCTTCTATCTGCATCAGCAGAATTTCATTTTTCTCAATCTGCCAATAAAACTGTGCTGACTTTATGCTTCAACTTGTTGATTCGATTGGATGCTGCCATTCTCCCACAATGTTTGCATTATTGCTGAAATCAGCATGTTCATTTCCTCAGCTATGCTCCATGAGGTTTGTTTCTTGTTTATCATGATATCTGTTATTGGTATTGATGATTCACCCTGGGAAGATAAAGAAATGAAATGTTTAGCATGAGCTAGTGTCTTTTCAGCACTGACATCAGGTTTGAATTTGTATCTTCTTTGGAACTGATAGCAGCTCGGAAAATGTTGGTATAAATGCCGAAGAGATTGAGGTTGGCGGGGAAGGGAGGGTGAAGACGAGGCTAAACAATAGGTGGAAATGGAGTTCAGAGACAGACAACAGCAGTTGGGTAGACAAAGGAATGGTTGGGGAAAAAGGAAAGCTGCTAATGAGGACCATTAGGCAGTGAAAGTGGGTCGCTGTGGTGAAAGAAACCCATGTGATGATGAAGCCAGGTGTTTGGGGGTTGGGAAAAGACATGAAAGAAGGTGGAGCTTCGAGTTGCCTGCCACTTCAGCACACCATCATGTATCCTGGGTAACATCTCTGTCTTGGGCTTGCTGTGTTGCTCCAGCGAAGCTCAGCACAAGCTGGAAGAACAACATCTCATGTTCTGCTTATGGACGCTGCAGCCTTCTGAACTTAATATCAAGTTCAATAATTGCAGAGCTTGAGTACCTTCTCCCATGTTCTTACCCAATAAGCCTTGTCATCACATGGGCTGCTTTCACCACAGACAACCGATTTTCACCCACTCATGGTCTCCATTAGCAGCTTTACTTTCTCCTGGCCCACCATTATCCATTCCTTTGTCTGCCCAACTGCTGTTCTCTCTCTGTAGGCTCCATCTCCACCAATTGCATACTTCTTCCCCCACCCATTTCTTCAGCACATATACCTTTGCCCTGCTACAATCAGTTCTAAAAAAGGGTCACTGGATCTGAAACAGTAACTGTGCTTTCTGTCTCCATAGATACTGCCAGAACTGTTGAGTTTCTTCAGAAATTTCTGTCTTTGTTTCAGATTTCCACAGTGCTTTGTCTAACCTCCTTTATGTTCCCAAGCCTGTTGATACCGTTCATGGTTCCAAACGCATATCTAAACTGTTGTTCACCCCCCAACATCACCACCACCACCTCTGGTACTTCCTCACCACACCCAACCCGATCTTGGAAACCCTGGTGCCCACGCCTTTGGTCTCCATAGCACCCAGGACCTCCCCTCCTGGTGCCCCCAAAAACAGTTTCAACTTATTTGCCATCCAGCTCCTGCTTGGCACTGGATGTAGTCCCATTGATGGCCACCTCTCCCAGTGACACTGCTAGGGCCCGAGGAGCTCCCTGGCAATCTGATTGGTCAAAACTCCGCGATTCACCTACAGCCTATTAACACTCCTTAGACGGTTAACTAGCTTCAGGCAGATTGACGGCATGGGGTAGCTTCCATAGTATCATTTTAACGAAAGGTAGGGAAACTTGCTACTCTACAATTCTGGCCCATATGTTTGTGAGGTCCACATTCTTACCACTCTTACAACTGTATTTAAGAACATAAGAACCAAGAACAGGAGCCAGCAATTCAGTCCCTCAAGTCTACTCTACCATTTGATATGATCATGGCTGATCTCACGTTTAGCTCCACCCCACTGTCCTATCTGTTCTCCACAACCCTTCAACCTATTACGAATTAAAATTCTGTCTACCTCATCAAGTTTGCTTAGTGTTCCAGCAGCCACTTCACTCTGGGGTAGTGAATTTCACAGATTCATGACACTTTGAGAGAAGTAATTCCTCCTCACTTCTGTTTTAAATCTGCTGCTTCCTTATCCTAAAACTATGATCTCTCAACTTACATTGCCCCACATGAGGAAACATCTTTTCTACGTCAATGTATTGACAACGTTGGTGATGATTGACTTCATAAAGATAGATAGGTTTAGATGAGGGTCAGCCATCCTGATTGGTTAAAGGATCTGTCAATCATGTCTTGTCATCCACATTGCCAATAATTGTTTTGTCTATCTTCTATGATGTAACAATCTAACTGGCCAAATGAATAATCCACTTAGTTACATTATGAATCCACTTAGAAACAGTAATCCATCATGACAAGAAAAAGTAGCTTTGCCACTATTTAAATTGTCATTAAATGCTTTGTGATAAAACATCAGTGGGAAAACAAAAACACAATGTCAGCATGACAACACTAATCTTTTTAATATTTGTGCTGGCCCCTGGTAAGTAACTCATTGATTGTGATTGGCTTTTATTCCCATTGAACCATCTGAGATTATGGATTTCTTGTGGTTTTGTTCCTTCCAGTGGCAACTTTAATTAAGATTGCTTTTGCTCTTAACCTCAATGAATTGAGACATGATGCCTCCTAGGGGTGAGTGTTCTATAGACAGTCTCTGTTGAGACTCATACATGAAGCATTTACAATCTAGCGTGACATTGAAAGCTCCTGAACTATGGGGATAATTAGCGATTCTTTCTGCCTGATTTTTGAGTCCCATGGCTACCTGTAACCCTCCAAATAAGTGGCAATCTTTGTGTATATGCTTATCTTTGGGACAAATCATATCAGATATCATATTGACGTGGGCATTAGTATGCATACAGTAAATAGCAGCCAGCATTATGCAGAGGAAAGAGATCAAGTCAAGTGCTGATTTATTGATGCAAGCATTTTAGTGATCAATGCTGCAGAATTTTTTTAACCTTGCACAGAGGAATTTGTGTAAACAGTAGGCAGGACTCCTGCAATGTGATTTAAAGAGATCATCAACTGCTTACAGATTATTTTGCTTATGGTTGTCTGTTGCATGTTGCTCCAATTGAATCAAAATCTATTGCCTTCAGCAGTTGTTTCAAGTTGCAAGGGAGCAATATGACAAGGGTTGAAGGATCTTTTACTGACTTCAAAACTTCAGCACTCACTCAGACATGAGTACATTGAAATATATGATTACCTGAAGAGTCAGTAGAGGCAACGCAGATCAGGAGAAGCAGCTGGAACAGAAAGGAGAAAGTGGGGTGAGAAAAGGTTTCCGCAAGAATCCACACCTGTCGTGGTAATCAGGCACCAATGCTCCTACCTGAACCTCAATGAGGAAAGTTTTTTTCGGTCATCTGCATTGTAGCAGTCAGAAACCACAAACTGAGAGTCATGCCATGGATGACATAGTGATAGTGGCCAAAGCAATGAGTTTTTATGTAACTAGTTGTTTCTAGACTTGAGCTGGACATATTTGCAACATCTCAAATTTTGCCATCCACTGTTGTTTATGGGAGGTTACCGAGGCTTTCCATTAATTGAGAGCTAACTGCATTTCACTTTGCTGCAGTAAGGTTACAGATTTCTCTGTAGTGTAGAATGGCATTAACTGCACAGGAATCGGTTATAAATGCCATAAGCTAATTATGCCCTGTACTGGAACTGAACGATTTCACTCCCACAAAGGTGTCTGACTATAGGAAGAGAATCAGACAGATTTTTGTCTGGTAACCTGGAAGCAAGCGTAAGGCCTTCTTTGTGAAAAAGATTTATTGTATCATTTGCAAAATAAAGTGCAGCTATTGGGTGAAAACGACTTGTCCAGTCATTGACGACAGAGCTGATTACTGTGGCGCACAACCAGTAGCCATAAGGGAAGAAGGCACACAGTGTAAACTATGTTGCCTGATGGTTTGTGACAAAGCAGACCATTGGCATGCTGAATCAACAGGTCTATTACTTCGAATGTTGTCAAGAAGCCCAGCCATACACCACATAACAATATGAAGATTTATAGTGGTCTACACTATGTAGTTTTCAATCTCTACATTTGGCCCATTGAGTCCACACCAACCCTCCTAAGAGTATCCCCTCTAAACCCATCCCTTACAACCCTGAATTTTCCATGCTTAATCCACCGAGTCTACATTTAGGTTGGAAGCTATGGACAATTGAGTATGGCCAATCCACCTGCATATCTTTGATCTGTGGAGGAAACTGGATCACTCGTAAGAAACCCATGCAAGACACAGGGAGAGGGACACAGGTCAAAATGGTGGCAGGGTACGTCGCCCCCTTTGGAGCTCCACCCTGCTCGCCAGTATCCTTTCCTTTACTTTCTTTTTGCTCCTTCTTCCCTCTCCTCTCTTCAGTAATTTTATTCCCAACCTCACCATGCTCCCTCCCCCAGCCCTTTTAACTACTTAAGGAGTCGGAAAGAAATCGGGTCATGACCGGGAACTGTGTGGCAGGAGCTGACGCGCGGACCGTGTCCTGAAGCGACAGCGGATCAAGCATGTGCCGGAGTGTTGGCGGCGGATCGAGATTGGGCCGGTTCAGTGGCAGGAGCAGGCCGGCGAGAAAGGGCCTGTGAGGGGACAGGAGTGGTCCGGTGCGGGGGCGGCAGTTGGCGGTGAGAGTGGGCCGGTGAGGGGGCGGCAGTCGGCGGTGAGAGGAACCGGTGAGGGGGCAGCAGTTGGCGGTGAGAGCGGGCCGGAGAGGGGGCATCAGTCGGCAGTGAGAGTGGGTCGGTGAGTTGGCAGGAGCAGGCCGGTGAGAGTGGGCCGGTGAGGGGACAGCAGTTGGTGGTGAGAGTGGGTCGGTGAGGTGGCAACAGTGGCAAGAGTGGGCCTTTTGCACAGTGGCAGCGGTAGCCTCCTGGGTATCCTAGCAATTGGAGCAGTGGTGGTGATCTGAGGCAGTGGCGTAAGCCTAGCTCCTCTTGGGCGGGAATCACAGGCTGGCCTAGATTTCAGTCTGGGGCTGGGCCTAGGTGCCTGTAGTATGGTGGAGATGGGATTTGGGACTCTGAGTTCTGGGACTTTTTCTTCTTACTTACCTTTTGCTTCTGTTAAATATTTTAATTCTGATTTTGGTAACCAAGTTGGCGCCAGGTAATGGCAACTTTGTGTACTTTTCACTGTACTTATGTATTGCTACACCTAGTACATGTGACAAAAATAAATAAATCTAAATATGCAAATGCCACACGGTCACCGAAGGGTGGAATTGAACCCAGGTCCCTCATACTGTAAGGCAGCAGTGCTAACCACAGAGCACCCTTACCTCTGTGTTGTAAAATGTCAGAACTTGGTATTGATTGTACAACAAGTAGCTGAGAGGCAGGAGGCATGAAGAGGAAGAGGAAGAAATGAAAGAAAATGGGCAACCTAGCCAACTGCTTTTGTGGCTAGATTCTTCTGTGAAGAACTCATCCGACCATGATAACAATCATCACACTCAGTGTTCAGCTCACCAGTGCATCCTTGCTCTTTGTCCTGAATAGTGTTTTCAAATGATGTCTGAGCTGCACAAATCCAGCTAAGTGGAGAGTATTCCATCATGCTCCTGATTTGTGCCTTGTAATGTTGGACAGGCACTGGGGAAACAGCAGAAAGCTTATCCTCTAACCTGCTCTTGTAGCCACGGTATTTATATGGTTAGTCCCGTTCTGTTTCTGGTCAATGATGACCCCAAGATGTTGATGTTGGAGGATTCAGCGATGGCAATGCCCTTGAATATTAAGGGAATCTGGTTACATTGTACTTATTTGAGTAGGCACTGCCTGGCACGAATGTTAATTATTACTTATCAGACAAATCTTGAATATTGCAGTTATTTATGCATATAAACATGGATGGTTTCACCATCTCAGTAGTCAAGATTAGTGCTGAACATTGAGCAGTCATCAGCAAATATCCCCATTTTTGAAGTTACGATGGAGAAGTTCGTTGATGAAGCAACTGAAGATGGTTTAGCCCAGGAAATTATACTGAGATGATTAATATCCAGCGACTACAACCATCTTAGACCATCAGACCACAAGATATAAAGCAGAATTAGGTCATTTAACCCATCAAGTCTGCTCTGCCATCATATCATACCTGATGTATCTCTAAACCCCATTCCCTTGCTTCTCCCCATAACCTTTGATCTCCTTACTAACCAAGAATCTACCTATCTCTGCCTTAAATACATTCAATGACTTGGCATTCCCAACTCTCTGTGAGCTCCACAGATTCCTCTTCATCTCCATTCTAAAGGGTCATCCCTTCACTTTGATACTGTGCCCTCAGATATTAGTCTGTCCTACTTGTGGAAACATCTTCTCATGTGCAGTCTATCCAGACCTCTCAATATTCTGTAAGTTTCAGTAAGATTCACACTCCTCCGTCTTTCCAAACTCCAAGAAGTGCAGACTCAAAGTCCTCAACTGTTCCTCATGTGCCACATCTTTCATTCCTGGGATGATTCTTGTCAACATCCTCTGGACGCCTCTGACACAGCAATCCTTCCTTAGCTACAAGGCCAAAAACTGCTCATATTATTCCATATGTGATCTGACCAGAGCATTATACAGCCTCCACCATACATAGAACATAGAACAGCACAGCACAGTACAGGCCTTTGGCCCACAATATTGTGCCGAACTTTTACCCGAAACCTAAGGTCTTTCTAACCTCCACCGCTACCTTATACTATCATCCATATGCCTACCTAATAGCCGCTTAAATGCCCCTAATGAGGCCAACTCCACTACCCTCTCCGGCAATGCATTCCACGCCCCTACCACTCTCTGAGTAAAGAACCTACCTCTGACGTCTCCCCAATATCTACCTCCTTTCACTTTAAAACTATGTCCCCTCGTAAAAGCTACCTCCACCCGAGAAAAAGTCTCTGGCTGTCTACTCTATCTATACCTCTGATCATTTTGTACACCTCTATCAAATCACCTCTCATCCTTCATCGTTCTAAAGAGAAAAGCCCTCGCTCTCTCAACCTTTCCTCGTAAGACCCTCCCTCCATTTCAGGCAACATCCTGGTAAATCTCCTCTGCACCTTTTCCAATGCTTCCACATCTTTCCTGTAATAAGGTGACCAGAACTGGACACAATACTCCAGATGTGGCCGAACCAGACTTTTGTATAACTGGAGCATAACTTCACGGCTCTTGAACTCAATCCCTCTATTAATGAAAGCTAATCTCTGCTCTTGTGTTCTAGCCTTCTCAAATTGAATGTAAGTCTCACCCACCTTCCCGCAAGAATGTGATCCCCCACTCTCAATTCCTCCGCCTCTGCAGCATCTGCTCCCAAGATGGGGCATTCCACTCCTGCACATTCCACATGTCCTCCTATTTCAAGGGCCATAACTTCCTCCCTCTGGTGATTGAAAATGCCCGAAACCGCATTTCTTGCATTTCCCACACCTCTGCCCTCACATCCACTCCTCCCAAACAAAAAAAAAGACAGAATCCCCCTTGTCATCACATATCACCCCACCAACCTCCACATCCAACGTATATATGCAACTCTGCCACTTCCGCCACCTACAATCTGATCCCACAACCAAAGAAATATTTCTCTTCCCACCCCTATCAGACTTTCATAGGGACCACTCTCTCCATGACTCCCTTGTCCGCTCCACACTCCCCACTAGCCCCACCAGCCCCGGCACCTTTCCCTGCAACCGCAGGAAGTGCTACACCTGCCCCTACACCTCCCCCCTCACCCCCATTCAAAGCACAAAACAAACCTTCCACATTAGACAAGGGTTCACCTGCACACCCGTCAACTTGGTCTACTGCATCCGCTGCTCCCGATGTGGCCTCCTCTACATCGGTGAGACCAAGCAGAGGCTCAGAGATCGTTTTGTACACCATCTGAGATCTGTAAGCGACAAACGACAACACCTTCCGGTTGCAAACCATTTTAACTCCCCCTCCCACTCCCTGGGTGATGTGTCCATCCTGGGCCTCCTCCAGTGTCGCAATGACACCACCCACAAACTGGAAGAGCAACACCTCATATTCCACCTCAGGAGCCAAAAGCCCAATGGCCTAAACATGGAATTCACCAGTTTTAAAATCTCCCCACCCCTGGCCTTATCCCATGTCCAACCTTCCCTCTCATCCCCGTCTCCTTAACCTGACACAACCTGTCCATCTTCTCTCCCACCTTTCCGATCCTCCCACCTCATTGACCAATCCCCACCACTGCCTACCTGCACTCACCTATCACCATCCCACCTACCTTCCCCAGCCCCACCCCTTCTCTCTTTATTTATTTCTGGGCTCCCTTCCCCCTACCCATTTCTGAAGAAGGGTCCCGACTCAAAACATCACCTTTCCTGCTCCTCTGATGCTGCCTGGCCTGCTGTGTTCATCCAGCTCCACACTGTGTTATCTCTGACTCCAGCATCTGCAGTTCTTGCTTTCTCTGTAAACATTGCATTTGCCTTCCCAACTGCCAACTGAACCCTGTATATTAGCCTTCAGAGAATCCTGAACTAGATCACCTAAGTCCCTTCATGCTTCAGATTTACAAAGCCTTTGTCCGTTTTGAAGTCGCCCATGCCTCTATTCTTCCGACCAAAGTGCATAACCTCATAGTTTTCCACATTGTGTTCCATCTGCAACTACTTTGCCCACTTTCCTAGCCTGTCCACCTCCTTCTGCAGCCTCCCCCCTCCTCAATTCTACCTGTCCCTCCACCTATCTTTTTGTCATCTGCAAATTTAGCACAATAGCTTCAGTCACTTCATCCAGATCGTGAATATATAACAAGAATAGTCGTGATCTTAACGTGAATCCCTGTGGAACTTTACTCATCACCAGCTGCCATCCTGAAAAAGACCCTTTTGTCTCCACTCTCTGCTTTCTGCCAGACAGCCAATCCCCTATTCATGCCAGTAATTTGCCCTGAATACTATGGGCTGTTGTCTTGCTTAGCAACCTCCTGTACAGCACCTTGTCAAAGCCTTCTGGAAATCTAAATAAATCATGTCCATTGACTTTCCTTTGTCTAACTTGCTTGTTATCTCTACAAAGAATTCTAACAGATTTGTTAGGCATGATCTCCCCTTGACAAAGCCGTTCAAAGCCTTATTTTACCAAGTATTTTCAAATACTACACAATCTCATCCTTACTAATGAACTGTAACATCTTACCAAAATGAAGGTCATGCTAAGCAGCCTATAGTTTCCTATCTTTTGCCTCCCTCTCTTCTTAAACAGGGGCATTACATTAGTCACTTTCCAGCACTCTGGGACCCTCCCTGACTACAGTGATTTCTGAAAGATCACCGCTAATACCTTCACAATCTCCTCTGCTATCTTCTTCAGAATTCTGGCATGTAGTCCATTTGATCTGGGGATTTATCCAACTTCAGACTTTTCAGCTTCCCCAGCACCTTCTCCATAGTAATGGTCAAAACAATCACCTCGACCCCTGACTCTCTTGAACTTCTAGTATGCTACTGATGTCTTCCACTGTGAAAACTGACACAAGGTACCTACTCAGTTCCTCCATCATTTCTTTGTTCCTTATTAGTACTTCTCCAGCCTCATTTTCCAGTAGCCTAATATCCACTCTTCCTTTCTCTTACCTTTATGTATCTAAACTAAATTTTACAATCTTTTACATTTGAAATAACTCCACAGATCCCAGAATCCTGCCACCAATTCATCCGTAATTTACACGTGGAGAGTCCTTGACACTGATCCAGTTCCCTCAGAGCCAGGCCTCAGGGTGAACAGGATGTCTGACACTCCTGTTTATATCTGTCAGCCAGGGCTCCCTGATTGGGCCACAATAACAGCCCCAAATCAGGGAACTCATATTCTATGACGTCCACCTGGCTGACCTCGTTACAATCACTACATCGCTCCCCTTCTGAGTCTAAGGACATAGAGGTAGTTCTGCTATAACATGTGTTTCATTAATGCAAATTGGCTGTAACGCGATTGATGAATAGTGGACGCTGTCTGGATAACGGGAACTTTCTGCTGTACAGATATAGCGATTTTCTATACCCATTTCCCTATGACACAATTTCTATGGTAATTTTCTATGGTGCAATTTTCTAAGCGCGAGGTCACACATAAGCGCAACTATTACATTTTAGGAGAAATACCTGTCGGCTGGTTCCTCATTTTGTAACTCCTCTGGGGGCGTTTTAGCACTGGATCAGGTTCCTTCAATTCTGCCTCTGATATGGGCAGCGTGAAACTGGCCTCTTGTGCCTGAAGCATCTCGGAAGAAATTTATTCTCTTCTTCAGGCAACAAAGCTGTCAAGGCAGAGACACCGCTGTGTTCATTTCAGATTCCGAGGTATCTTCAACTCTTGATGGAGTGGGAGAACGCACTGGTTCCAGAACAGTTGTAAAGGCTGTCAAGGAACTAGACATATTTTTCTCCCACACTGTTTGAGAGTTTGCAGCTTTCACGTGCTTGTTCAGGATGGTTACACCTACCCGAACTTTATACGTCACTGGACCTAACCTCGCATCAATCATGCCTCTTACCCATGCAGGGTCATTCCTGTGGTTCCTACCCCGCCTACGTCCAGGAAGATCAGATTTAACCTGGTGCGAAGTCTTCTCCCCATAAGCAACTCTGCTGGAGCTATCCCTGTAGGTGCATGAGGCCTGGTCCTATCATCAAATAGGAACCGGATAGTTTGGTATCTGCTGAAGCTGTCGGCTGTTTCTTTAAGCCTGCCGTCAAAGTTTGGACTGTTCTTTCTACCAGACCATTGGATGATGGATGGTATGGAACTTTCCTTATATGACGAATACCATTCGACTTTTGGAAATACTCAAATGCCCTGCTGGTAAATAGTGGCCCGTTATCTGTGACCAACACTTCCGGGACTCGTGTATTGCAAAAGATGCGCGCAGCTTTTCTATTGTCGTCCCCATGTTTGACGAATGAACCCAATCCACATCCAGCCACTTTGAGTGGGCTTTGCAATGACTAAGAACATTGAACCCATGAAAGAACCTGCATTATCAACATATAACCGAGTCTAGAGTTTATCCCACCATTCCCACAAATGTGGGGGAGCTGCCGGCTCTCCGTTGGCACTCCGGCCACTGCCCCACCAACATGACTATGTTTGCAGCCAGTCTGGCCACCAGACATAATGTCTCACCAACAGCTTCATTTTGGAAACCCCCAGATGACCCTGGTGGAGTTCAGCCAGTATCTGGTGGTGACCTTTGCTCGGGACAATAACTCTTGCTCCCCTTAATAATATGCCATTCTCTGTGGTGATCTGGTCTCTCCGTGTCCACAAAGGCTTCAGTTCTGATTACAACAGCCCTTTGGTTTCCCCCATCGCCACCAGCTGTTTTAGTTTAGCCAAGACCGGATCATTTTGCATGCGCAGTCTGATGTTGTCAGCTATGACTGGAAGTGTGCCCAGAAAATTTAAAACCATCCAGTGGTGATACCAGCAGTGGTGTATTTGCCAGCGAGAGGTGGCTCAATGCATCCGCATTTGCTACTTGGTCTCCTGGATGGTGTTCCAACTTGGAATTTTAAGCTCTGAGTATTAGGATCCACTGCTGAATTTGGCCTGAAGCTATGGGCGGCTTTGCATTGAACTAGATCAAGTAGGAGTTTGTAATCCATCATTATTACAAATTTACATCCAATGTTACATCTGCTGAAATGGCAATTAACTTATTCATCCAGTTCCTTTTCCATTTAAAAGACCAGTCCACATGAGTTTTCTGCATTCACTCCAGTTCTGAGCACAGCGAAATCTGTAACCAGTATCTCAGGTGAAAAAGACCTAAAGTCAATATTTCTGCTGATTTATTGTGCTTTCTAAATTGATTTTTGATTTTGTTACCCCTTGTTGAGATCCCTGTTTCGTGGACGTTTAAATGTTTTTATGTTAGAAATTGAAATCCTTCCACAAATGTAATTTTGTTAATAAACTGTGTATACGTTACAAATCGCACTTGGCTATTACCACTGTGCTGACTGACTTATATTGATTCATGGTACAGCAACACTGCAAGCTTAAAACTGTCATCCCAAAGCTCAAATTTCCCAATGCCGTTACCCTTTCCTATTTCCAGGCTCTTCCAACCCTGCAATACCCTGAGATCTCTGGTTTCATGTATATGTATCTTGCCCTCAACAGAGTTCATCCTTAAGAATTTCATCTGCTGTGTGTACAATGTTGAGACACCGCCTCCTGTTGGTCTGCTGCTGCCTTGTGAGCTTCAAAGACAGGTATCAGTTGACGATGTAGTGTAGCCCACTGTTGTCTTTTCTGATCAACTCCAAAATGAAGGTCATAACCTGGAATATTGTTTTCGCCCTGCCTCTTCTGTTCAAGCATTTGCTGCTGCTGATTAATGGTAAATATTCCCTCTCAGCCTACCATATGGCCCCACAGCTACTTGGAGGATCTGCGCACACAAATCAGCGTTTCCATAAGCCACTGCCATGTACGGACCTCAGAGGTCTGTGCAGTGTCAGGAAATACTCAAGAGAATGTAGCTGACTGGCTGATGATTCTTCATGTGGTAATGTCTGTGATGTGGTAAACTCACTTGACTTCTGAAAATTATTCTAGGCTAAATGGATTTATTTTCACCATTGTTATAAAGTTGTAGAAACATCCAGCACGAAAACAGACTCTTCAGTCCATGCCGACCATAATCACAAACTAAACTAGTCCCACCTGCCTGTTTCTGGCCAATATGCCTCCAAGTCCCTCCTATTCATGTACTTATCCAAATGACTTCTAAACTTTGTAATTGTACCCACATCCACCACTTCCCCAGAAAGTTCGTTCCACATGTGAACCACCCTCTGTGTAAAAAATTTGCCCCTCGTTGTTAAATCTCTCCTCTCACCTTGAAAATGTGGCCCCAATCTTGAAATCCCTCATCCTAGGGAAAAGACAACTACCATTAACTCTATCTGTACCTCTTTATTTTATAAACTTATATAAGGTCACCTCTCAACCTCCTATCTTGAGGTATTTATGCAACAGACCCACAACCGGTCACCATGTTGTATGAATTGAGAATGAACCACTAGTATGGCTTAACAAGAACAGGCACTTGTTTGTATGATAGAAATAAGAAGAAGTTACTTTGGCTAGTTGCATCATTACTTGTCTGGATGAGTGCATCTCTAACAACACTGAAGAAACTGACGCCATCCAGGATAAAGCAGCCACTCGATTGGCAAAACATCTACAAACGTTCATTCCCTCCATCACTGGTACTCAGTAGCAGCAGTGTGTACCATCTACAAGATGCACTGTACAAATCCATGGCCACTATCATTGAGAAGGACAAGGACAGCAGATAATTGGGAACCCCTGAAATTTCTCCTCCAAGCCACACACCATGCTAACTTTGAAATAAATATCGTTCTTTCCGCATCATGGGTAAAAATCCTGGAACTCCCACCCTAGTGGCAAATAGACAGTCACTGTTCAAAGAGGCAGCTCACCACCAACTTCTCTGGGGCAACTAGGGCTGGATAATAAATGCTGGCCCAGTCAGCAACACACGCCTCAGTTGAATGAATAAGAAAACCAGGGATGACACGTTTGACCCCATTGGGAACTCAAGTTGAATGCCTTGATTCTCCAGCCAGGACTGCATCCAATTCAATGGATATTAATGCGGTTTCCAACCTTAAGTGTTTGAGGAACATTAGCTTATACTACAATGTTTCCGAAAACACATTCTTAGGTCCATCTGAGTTAATTTTCTACTTGGCAAGGGAATTTCACTCGAGGTGACTTCCCTGCTGTGTTTCTGTCTGTGTTTTGTGTCAAACATAAAGTTACGATATTTGATTGTGACAGATAAAAAGTAATTGTAAATGTATGCACGGAATATTTATTAAAAATGTGGTTTAAAATTCCACATAAATGTTTGGAATAATATTTCAATACTTGCATACAAATATTTCATCGCTGACATTCAACTCCATGTAAGAATGTAAAACTATTCTTGGCAAATAATTTTGATTCTATTTGTCTTACACCAGTCCAAGAATCTCACTGCTGACAGTAAAGCAGGAATCTCCTTGTTCAGATAATTTATGAAGCACTTAAACCTCAATCTGTCTCTTTCTATGTTTAGGTTTTAGGTTTTAGATTTTGTTGTCACATGTATTCAAGTACAGGGGTACAGGAGTACAGTGAAAAGTATACAATGTCACCACTCCTGGCACCATCTTAAGTACAAAGGTACCTAGGTGCAAAATCTTAGGTATAAAAATAGTAAAATAAGGAAATAAGTTAAAAAGTTCAACTCTACAGTTTTTTTAATCTTATTTTAATTCAGGCATAGCAAAGCCTTCAAGTCATTATATTGTTTTCAGCCAGAAAAAAGCACCCTCTGGAGTGAATTAACTAGTGGAAAAAGATTCCACATGATATCTTAATTTTTCCAAGTATCAGGCACACAGTTAAATTTTCCTGGGAACATTGCTATTATTTAGAGTTCTGCGCAATGAACAGTTTTTATTAAGTTACAATAATTGCCGTGGAAAATTGCTATGGGAAACTAAAAGACTTTTGGGCCCATAGCAAATAGTCGTAACACATTCAAACACATCCATTCAAGTTTTTTTTTAGAAGGTTCAGGGCTTACATTTAAACTCAGTGAGTGAATTATCATAAGAATTAAACTCACTCATGTAATAAGACAAGCTATAAGCTAAGATTTTGTTGAGACAAGGATTGTGAGTCCAAGTTAACAGAGTCCCAAAATACAAGGGTATATATGGTTCAGAAACTACAGACTAATGTTGATCTGATGACAGTGGTCAATGGGAGATGGTTGGGAAGAACTGACCTTGATGCAACGTGTTGTAGTATTGCAACTGAGCACAAAACATGTTGGGTACAACTAATGTCCAGACTAATTACTTCTTTATTAGGTCATTTCTAAAAACCTAATGTAACAGTAAAGAACATTCCACAAGGATGTTGTATGCCTTTTGTTATTTCGTTTTAAAAAATGTGAATTGTTTCTCAATCGTGTTACTTATTAGGAAAACAATTGTACCCCTTCCCTCCTGTAATTCTGAGTTACTCTTCCACTCTAATTCCTTCTGTTTCCTTTCTCTGTTTGAAACATGGATTAAAATGTTTATCAGTCACTGAACAACATCTGATATTTTGAAGATGGAAATTAAATTTATTATTTGCCAGTCCTTTTTCCTTTTCAAATGATTTATCTTTTATTAATACTAATGCCTCTGATATTTTCTCCCTTTGAGTATCTACAAAGCAGGTCTTTGGATCTTAAGGATTTTAACATCCTTAGGGTCAATTAGCTTATCTAATATCTCCTTGAATTCTTTATAGACTGTTGTCATAACCCTTTACAATTCTTCCTCTGTTCTACTCTGTATTAGTTATATAGCGAAAATCAAGGTCAGAGTTCTCTATTCCCGTCATCTCAGTCACATCCTTGTGAGTTTACATTTCTCATTGGATTTCGGTTAGCTTCGTTGCCTGGATGGTTAGTTTTCTGTTGCAATGTAAGGCTAACAGTATGGGTTCAATTTCCACACCAGCTGAGGTTACCATGAAGACTCCTTCTTTTTAACTTCACTCTTCCCTGAGGTATGGTGACCTTCAAGTTAAACCACCCACCAGTAGTCTCTTTCTAATGAGAGCTTCGGACTATGGTGACTTTATTTATTTAGTTTGTACTACTTATTCCTTTGTGGTTTCATCTTAATCTTCCTTTTATTACCTATCTACATACAGCAATGCTTCTCAAATGTTTTCCCACCTATAATAACCCCTACAAGGCCCATGGGGAAATCACTAATTAATCTCCCTGTAGAGCTTGTTGAGTATGAGTTCCCTTTGTAAAAGGCAATGGCCTGCCCAACTGGAACTCATCACCTGAGCCCTTCATAAAGCAAACGCAGCAGCGCCCTCTTGTGGCACAGTGGTGGTGTTCCTGCCCCTGAATCCAGGGCAGCCCAGGTTCAAGTTCCCCTGAATAGGTGGTTTAGGAAAAATAGGTTAATTATAAAAGATAAAGCAGACCCAGGATGGGTCTACAGAGCTGTTTGTCCCGGTCTGGGACTAGCCTCAGTACGCCAACAGTAACAGCTCTATTTTGTGTTCAAAAGATGTTCCATTTCAAGGCTTGAAAAACGTTGGTGTTAAGTAACTGAGTGAAGAGCATGGTACTTAGCACGGTAGAACAGAGATGGTCATTGACCTTCTGGACTCTTTGGATCATGGAGGCCGCACTGACCTGGGTAGTGATCAGGGATCAGACTGTCAGATTTGGTGTGTTACCTGCTTTGAAGGAATACCCCTCCTCTGGACCACCCTGGTCCACCAGAACCTCCAGATACCCCTTGGTGAATTGTGGTGCTATCTTCCCCTTTTCTGTCATCCTCTGATTGAATGTCCATCAGCGAGCAGGGCACCCTGAGAAAGTAGTGCTCATCTGCAAAGTAGCTTTTTAAATATGGTGCAAGCCCCAAGTGTGATGGACTTGTGACAGATATCCCGTGAGTGATGAGGTCTTCCTCAAAAGGCACGTGGTATGATAGGGCTAGAATTGGAAGAGAGAGTTTCCATAGCGGTGAAGTAGGAAGCTAATGAGGCCATTTTGATATGATCTGATGAGAGATCTTGCTTGGTCTCAGGGCAACAGACCTTCCAAGAATCTCGACTAAAATTGACAGCCAAAAAAAGCGCAAGATTCAGCTCTTTGTTACTTGTTGATGTAGCATACTTTGGGATGCTTTGAGCCCGTTAAATTCCTTCCTTTCACTTTTCTCTCATCAAATGCTCTCCAAACTTGTCATTGAACTCAGGATGCCACACAGTAGTGTGTTCCACTGCCTAGATATCACCGTGACATTGAGATTGATAGCTCCTGGAAAATCCTATCATATTTTTGTTTGTCTAAAGACAAGAGAGTATGATCCAGGGATCTTTCTAGACTGGAAAAATACAGTATAGATGATGTTAAAGGAACATAAGAACAAAAGAAATTGCAGCAAGGCATATGTTATATAAGCCTTCAAGCCTGCAGTATCTGCATAAAGTTCAATAAGAGTACTCTTTCAGAGAGACATATCAAATCTTTTCATCCTGTACTCATCAGGGCAGAATCACAAGAATACCAAATATATATTCGGAGAATATATTTCCACTGAGGGCCTTTTTTTGTGCAAACATAAAGAATATGTCCACTTATTGCTCCTTTTACAGCAAAATAAATGCCTAGGAGACAACCATTTGCTCATGCATTCCCAATGGCAACATCTTAACCAATCAAAGTCAATTTGTCTGGTTTGAATTTAAACTCTTCCTGGCTGCATTTGTCTTGACAGCACCTCAAACACTCAGAGTTTACTTGGCAACCAATCATCACCCTCTCTTTATGTAGCATAGATTGTTATTTCCTTTGAAATTTGTTATCCTTGCAATTCTGTTCTGATGAGTCCAAAGCAAAAAGATTTGACAGTGTCTCCTTTTCTCAACAATGCTCATGTTATGCACTACCAAGTGACAAAATGTTTCCTTTGTTTGTAAACTTCCCTCAATAATCTTTTTCTAAGGACCTTGTTAATGCTTTTAGAAGGGGAGAAATTTGGTGGGAGAGGAGCAGGAAATGCAGAATAGTACCACAATAATGCACCACACATCCATAAAATACAAAATGCCAGGTAGTTCAGAATACCTTGGAGACAATTGGTTATGAAGACTCAACTGGAAATAATCAATAATCTGGCCATCAGGGGAGCATCTTCCTACCAGAACAATGAATGTGGAAACACAAACTAAATGGCACTATTTTGAAGGAGAGGGATAGCAAGTTAATTTAAGAAAACAAACTCCGAAGGTTGTTAAAAAGGTATACTGAAACATCAACATTTTTAAAGATCGGTATAGATTGTGGGGTTGTGGATGATTTATGAGAATGGATTGAGAAATGGCTAACAGACAAGAAACAAAAAATAGTTATAGACGTGTTTGGGTTGGCATGTTGTAAGTAGTGAAGTACGAATGGGAATCAATGCTTGAACTCTGTGATTTATCATTTATGCCAATGAGTTAGATGAAGATACCAAGTTTATGCATGCAAGATTCTGACAGTACGAAGCTGTGGGGGTAAAATCTATGTGGATGATATAAAGGAACTGCAAGCAGATATGCATAAGTAACATAAATGAATGAGCATGAAAAATGGAATGTAACATGAAGGAAAGTGCAGAATCCATTTGGGTAGAAAATCTTTTATGGGTAGGTTATCTCTGAAAGGAGAGGGAAAAATTTTGATATTCAAAGGGAACCTGGATGTCCTTGTACACAAATCACTGAAAGTTAAAAGGTAGAAATATCAAACAACTCAGAAGGTAAATGCTACATTTTTTTTATTACAAAGTTATTGAAGTATAAAAGTAAATAAGTTTTACTGTAATTACTTGGACATTGTGAGACCGTATTGGAGCACTGGGTATTGGCCTCCTAACAAAGGGGGAATGCAACAAATTGCATTCCTGAGAAGAGACAATCATTCTACTGGGAGAAAATGAGTAAACAAGGACTACAGAAAGAAGAATAGTCAGCCCATTAAAACATAAAATTCCACAGGGATTTGACAGACTATACATTGTGAGGATCTTCCTCTGGCTGAACAGTTTGGAACACATCTCATTTAGTCATAGAGTAAGTGTTCAGCCACTTAGAACTAAATTGGAAAGACCATAAGAACATAAGAAATAAGAACAGGAGTAGGCTATTCAGCCCCTCAAACCTGCTCCACCATTTAATAGGATTGTGATTAATCCAACATACGTCATGTCCATTTTCCTGCCCTTTCCCTATAACACTTGATTCCCCAACAGATCAAGAACCTATCTGCCTCAGCCTTAAATATACACAAAGACTGTGCCCATACAGGTCTCTGTGACAAGGAGTTCCAAAGACTCACAACCCTCTGAGAGAAGAAATTCTTCCTCATTTCAATCTTAAATTGATACGTCTTCGTTCTGAGACTATGCCCTCTGGTCCTAGACTCTCCCCATGAGAGGAAACATCATCTCAGCATTCACCCTGTGAAAAATCGTATATGTTTCAGTGACATCACCTCTCATTCTTCTAAACTCCAGAGTCCCAACCTGTTTAGCCTTTGCTCATAAGATAATCCCTCCATACCAGGGATCATCCTAGTGAACCTTTTCTGAACTGCTTCCAATGAAATGATATCTTCCCTTAAATAAAGGAATCAAAACTGCTGACCATACTCCAGATGAGGTCTCACCAACACCTTGTACAGTTACAGTAAGACTTCCCTACTCTTATACTCCAACTCCCTTGAAATTAGTGCCAACATTACATTAGTTTTCCTAATTACCTGTTGCACCTGTGTGCTAGCTTTCTGTGTTTTTTGCACAATTATCTCCAAGCCCCTTGTGTTGCAGCTTTCTGGAGTTTTTTCTCTATTAAAGTAATACTCTGATCTTTTGTTCTCCCTTCCAAAATGAACTTCACATTTTCCCACATTATGTTCCATTCACCAACATTTTGTCCATTGACTTAACCTATCGATATCTCTCTGTCAATAGTTTATATAGCTCTCACACCTTGCCTTTCCACCTATTTTTGTGATCAAAATTAGTCACTTAAAGGGTTGTGAATCTTGGAAATTCTCTAACCAAGAGAGCTGTTAATGTTCCTTTTCTACTATATTCAAGACAGAGCTATAGATTTCTTGATACTAATTAAATCAGGCCATATGAAAACAGGCTGAGAAAGCATATTTGAGGTAGGAGATCAGCCATGACGTTATTGAATGGCAGAGCAGACTGAAAGAATCCAATAACCTTCTTCTGCTTATATTTCCTACGTTTCTATGTTATTATTAATGGGATGTCAAACACTCATGATAAGCTGCTGTTGCAATGCAAGATTTTTTTTCACTTTTTGCCAATTGATTCCAATCGCACCAGATTGAGATTAGTGTTAGTCTTAGCTGGACCAGTATCTTACCAACATGTGCAAACCTAAATTTCTGATTCCACTGTCATTGTGTTCACAGTATTTTGCTTTGATAAAAATCATCAAGCGGTCAGAAACGAAGTGAATATAGATGCAATCAAAGTACGTAATGACCTGGAAAATATGGAAGAGGCAGTAGATGAACTTATTAACAATATTGAGGTAAAGCTTTGTTTTCTACTGAAACAAAGTTTCCATATATATTTTTAAAAGTGCCATTATTTGTTGATTCACCTCTAATCTGTCTCGTCGTAGAAACCTGCCAACGACAAACCAAATTTCCTGGACAAGTTGAAGAAACAGATAGCAAATGGTAAATATCATGTTTGCAGTTCAGAGAATATATTTTGGAGTAATAAAAATGGATTGCAGATTGGATTGCCTTTTTGCAAAATTAAGTACTTTTTAAATTTGCCTTTTGAGTATAACTTAGCCACAATGACTACATTGTGGCATTTTAACGTAGTATTATAATTTTGTTTCTGTATGCAGCATTGTAATGTCATTAATATGAATCATTAATAAGTTGCGCTATCATTGCATCCTTGAGCCTAAATTCATGTACCCAATATAGGAGATGCTAATTTTTGATGAATCAGCAATGAATATAAAAGGGAAAAGGGATTTTAGTACAATCACTGACAACTTCAGGTGAAGACAAAATTATTCACAAAGTTGCCAACCATTGAGAAATATTACCAGGGGATATGATTCAGTTTTTATAATAACCCTGAAACAAAACTTTCCCTGTGTCCCATGCAGCAAGATACGGAGACAATTAAGTTAAAATGACCATATTATCACCACATTCTTGTTTTATTTCCGATAGCTTTCGTTTTATTTACATAGTTTATGGAGAGGCCCCGATGCCTACTAAAAGCAGGTAGAAACTTCATACATATGTAGGATAATGCCAATGATACAATGATTAAAATATAGAAGTTGCAGTGTAAAGGGTTATATGTAAGTAAGATAGCCTACATCAACAGTATGTCACAACAGTGATAATATATGTGAAATTTACATGATCTGATTTTAATCCCTGGGTATGGTTAATTATTTTAAAAAGAAAAACAATGTCTTAAAATGGGTACAGAAATTGACTTGGTGAAGTTTCATGAAATCAACATGGAGTAAACAAAATTATCTATGCTGAAATTAGCATTTTTAACAAAAATATGTTGGAACCATTCCACTCCAGTCAGGGATGAAGAAAGCCTTGTCTCCTATTTTCAATTTACAACCGAATGATTAGTTCCCTGTATTGCTGATGGAAGAGAGCACATCAACCTACAATAATTAGCATTGTTGAGGACACAAGACATCAATTATTAAAAATTAATGCTATTCTGATCTTGGGCAAGATTGTAGGATCAATTGGAACCTGCTGGAATACTGAATTTTACTCAGATGTCATAAAATAAGTATTAAGCTGGATACAGGAACTAGAATTTCGGTTCATTCCATCACAGAATCCTCTTAAATAAAGATCCTTTCCAACTATCAAGTATAAAACTCTATTGACCAGGAGGCATACAACCTAGAGACAAGGAACAGGTGACTGCTCCACTTCATAAAAAAGAAAGGAAATCTTATGCATGTCCCAGAATCAGGATTGTTCACTATAAAGTAAAAGTTCTTGTGCAGATCTACAATTAATTTACAGTGCAGAAGGATTGGTAAGACATAACAAGCCTAAAAAATTTAGGATCATTCAAAGGCTTGGGGAAGCTGATGACAGCTTATTGCATTACGTTATGACAAGCTGCAAATCCAGTGTGTTTGTGTATCCCCAAGACAGCTCCTATCCACTTTTGCAGAAAGTGAAGCAAGAAGTTGACCTAATGTTACAACAAGGCATTACTTCATCTGTAACAAACCTACGAGTTGGTGTTCAGGAATGGTTCTCGTACTGAAACCAAACGAATCATTGAACAATGATATTGAAAGTGAGATTCATCCAATGACATCTATGGATGAGATGCTTGTAAGACTAGGAAAGAGTTTGACTTTCTCTCAACTAGATGCAACAAATGGTTTTTGACAAGAATATTTAGATGAGAAATCCAAGTTACATACAGTTCATACCATTCAGGAGATAACATATTAATTGCTTACCTTTTCACATCACATCTGCACTGGAGATTTTTCAGAGAATGATGGTGACCATTGTGCAAGGATTTGAGGGAATAATCTGCCATTTGGATGACATCTTAATGCTTGGTTCCCCTACAACGGTGCATGATGCCAGAGTGAGAGCTATGCTATGGCATGTCCAAGAAACAAGATTCATGCTCAATAACAAATGCAAGTTTTCAAAACCAATGGTTAAATTTCTAGGACATGTAGCAGGAACCAGAGCAAATCCGTAGAAAATGAAGGCAAATAAAGAATTTTCAACTTCACTCAATGTAACAGAGTTTCAGCAATTTATGAGGATAGTGAATCAAGTGGGAAAGTTATTAACAACTTGGCACATGTGAATGAACCACTATGTCAGCACGGCATTGGGAAGGAAGCCAAGAAATCGTTTTTGAAAGGATAACATGTTAATTTCAATGGAAATATTAGTTCATTATGACCCAGAACTGTCTATGGTTATTGCTACACTGGATCAACTTGTTTAGGAATTGTACTTTTCCAGATTCAGAGGTAAACATTAACCAGTTTACTCAACATCTCTTCCTTTGACTGAAACAAAGCAAAGATGAACAGTTAATGCAATCATTGGAAAAAGGCAGTAGCTGCTTTACAGCACAATTTATAGTTCTTCACCACACCACTTTTTTATGGCAATTGTGTCCTCCCCTCTCCGTGTATATAGGGTACATTGTTTTTGGAGTTAAATCTCACTTTTAATATATTCACACTGAGGAAGATTCTTGTTTCTTTTATATGACCATATTAACTGTGGTTGAGCTAAAAAGTCCAAAGTATGGGAGAATTTAAAACTCAATTTGCTTAATAAGAGAAATTAAATCATATGGAAAAACATTAATTACTTTCTCATCACCAGCTCCCAATAAGAAGAGATACGTATTAGTTAATAGGTGTGAGCTGACAACATTTATGTTGCCAATTTGTCTGGATCGATTAATCTATAGAATCAGCTTTACATTGCTTTGCCTTGAATACCAAGGTATTTGGCAAATTGCCACCATTTATTTTTGAGATGATTCCTGACTTACCTTATGCCCACACCAGCTGTTAGGTCAAGATCCAAATTCAGGGCCAATCCAAGGAGAGTAGCAGCTTCGGGTGTGTCCGGGTTTCGATATCTGCCTTGAACCCCACCATTTTAGCGTTGGTGCAAAATCCACTTTGCTCTGACATTAAACTTATAGTGCAGGCATGCCCACATAGGAATTGAATGATGATATCATAGCTAGTCTTCCGCTGACATGGGATTTAAAAGAAAACTCTATCTGAAGGCATGTATGACTTTGAAAATACACAAGGCGCATTGAAACTTGGGTACCTGCAAATGATTTTTTTTTGAATTCCCATACAATTATATCCTCTGGCAAACTTATAAGAATTTAAAAGTATGATCTGAGATCTCCCTCTACAGGTAGCTATTGTGAAGAAATCATTGATGTGGTTTTTGAATTTTAAAACCCTAAGTATAGTTTAAATTGTCCAATGGGAGTGATGAAAAATTAGGCATTTTTCATTCATTCACAGGTTGTTGGTATTGCTAACAAGGCCAGCTTTAATTACCCATTTCTCATTGCTTGTGAGAAGGTTGGACGTTAATTGTACTCGAATAAGCATTAGCAGTTTCTCCATGTTATAATAAGGTTGAAAATATAACAGGACCAGTGAGTAAAAATATACCAAAAAGTTACAAAGGAAGCACAATATAAAAATGTCAAGGTGACTTATGACTGTGGAATTCTCTTTCTCAAAAAGCATTAGCGGCAGGACAATTTAATATTTTTAAGGCTGTTTTAGGTAGTATTTTGAAGGACAATGGAGTCAAAAGAAATAGGGTGCAGACGGGAATGTAGAGCTGAGGTCACAGTCAGATCAGATGGTGAAGCACATTCAAGGTGGAAAAATGGCCTACTCCTACACCTAAAGTATATGTTTATATGTATGTACACAATTATAAAGACAAACAAGCATGATTAGCGGCATTGAATACTCAGTGAAATGAAATTAAGCACTAACAATGATAAAAGAAGCTAAGGAATGTTTATTAGATCAATTGAAAGGCTAATGGAAAATAAATTCATAGGCAACTGCAGATATAATTGTAATGAATGGTGTAGCAGGGTCGAAGGACCAAAAGGCCTCCATTTCCTTATGTTCTTATGTTATATCAGAGAACTATGAAAGAAACTCACTGGATATCATGGAAATATGAAATAAATATTTTGCATTGGTCTTCACTTTTGAAAGCAATGCTCAACTGTAAAATTATATTAAAAAAGACTATAAAATTTATAATAACATTGATAACATATTGTTTTCAATGGAGTTAATAACTTGAAAATGGATAGATGATATCCACCTGACAGTCTTCAGTAAGGTGGGACATGTGCAGCGTGAGCCTCTTTTAATTATATTGTGTGCTGCAAATTAAAAAGGAGACACAATGTGACCATTTTTACAAAAATGTTGAGGAATAAAATATAGATATTTTCCAATCAACCTCTGCAGAGTTATTATTATAGACCTCTAGACCAAGTAGGTCTAGGGCCCAGGGACACTACCACTGCATCACGAGCGTCCCAGAATGCAATGTATGGTTACTTAGATATAGAGGGATCTATCAGTGATATGCAAAATGGCTTCAAAAAGAGAAAGTGATGTTGAAAAAAATTAGTTTATATTTTTGATGAAATTAGTTCATCAGACATTGTTGACTTCCTGAAAGCTTTGTAGAAGATGTGAACAAGGCTAGATCAAGCTTTGGTTACATCATGTCAATCAAAGTTCTTTTTCACATATGCCATTAAAAACACATTATGTAAAATTGAATCAGTGTATCTATTTCTGCCATCCTGAAGTTGGTTTAATGACAGTAAATAAGACATTTGTGAGACCACTTTATTTGTAGAATTAAATGCTACTGAGACAAATGTAAATACAAAGGGCAGACAAGGCCAATGGTTGTTGACTAATCTTAGAGAAGCATGGAAGAGTTTAGTGAAGCCCTGTAGAATTTGCCAAGTCAATTAATCTTATTTATTACTTTTAATCTCATCCTTAATTCCCTTAAAGTGGTTCAAGAGTCTCAATTTAATGTTTTTCAATGATCCTCATTAGCAAAATGTCAAATTTATTTTATTAAGTACTGACTATATATGGACAGAAGTAATCCCCCATTCTGATACAATGCCAGCAGACCTTCTGCTCAGCAAACGAAAAAACTCTACTTTCAATGAATATATTATAACCAAGAAAATAACTTTTATAAAATTTGAATTCTTAGTCTATTACTTTTAAGATACTGTATTTCAATTGCAACCAGCAATGAATGAAGCTCCTATATCTGTTTTCTTCATTGTATGTAATGGAATACAACAAAGTTACATAACTTAGAACTGTTCACAAAACATGAAAAGTTCACTTAACTCCAGTTTTTTTTTCACAGAAATTGAAAAATGTGACTGTGGGTATTTAGCCAGAAGAGAAAACCTGAAAGTTGTTATTACAGTTATGACTATTATCTTCATCCTTTTGGTAACAGCAAATGCCATCATCCTTTTCATTCTATTTTCAAAAGCAAGGAAAACATGGTAAGTAATGTTATTCATCTGTTCGATACACAACTGTCAACATCTTCAAAAGAGCACAGCTTGATCACAGATAGTAAGGGCAATTTTCATCTTTACTTGTCGGAATAGCTGGCAGGATTGGGTCTAATACTGGTTTACACTGTGCCTGATTAAACATGCCATTGAAGTCAATGCAAAGTTACTCTGTGCATAATCGAAAACTGACATTCTGCACAATCCAATAAATTTCCTGCTGAGCAATTTAGCTTAAAATGACTGCTAATGTTTTAATTCTACAGTTAAGTAAACTCAGCTTGCTTGAATAACTTACAATTGAGTAGTTTTGTTGGATGATTTGAAATTGAACTATGCTATTTTCCACAGAGGGTAAAGGCACTGCCCATTGCGGTACATGATCCCTGTTCTATGAGGAAACCTCTATTTGTCCCACCCCACAAATATGCAATAAAGCTTACTTGTTCCCTTTGGATGGACCATCAGCTGCACATTACAATCTCTGCTTAATCCTGTGATGGCAAACTGGATTCTATGTAAATCGTGGAACCTCAACTCAGGCCAGTACATAATTCTGCCAGTTGCCCTTAGCTGTCCTGTGGTAGGTGCAGGAAACATTTGCTACAGTCATAGCATTGATAAGAGCGGGACAGTAAGTCTCAACCATTTTCTGAACAGCAACCCATTACATTCAGCAGGCAAAACCCCTCAAAATCTCCCCCCACAATATTCCCACCAGACCTTGTTATTGAATCTGGAACATTAGTGATCTGTATGGTCCACGTATTTGACTTCATCAGATTGGTTGAAGACTCACTCTTTTGAATTGTGATTAAACCAGCGTTCCGAGATTAGCTTTCTGTTTTTTATGCACAGCAGCTCTTACACTGGAGCTATCAAGGGGCGGCATGGTGGCTCAGTGGTCAGCACTGCTACCTCACAGCATCAGGGACCTGGGTTCAATTCCAGCCTCAGGTGACTGTCTATGTGGAGTTTGCATGTTCTCCCTGTGTCTGCGTGAATTTCCTCCGGGGGCTCTGGTTTCCTTCCACAGTCTAAATTTCCCATAGTTTCCAGGGATGTGGAGGCTAACTGGAATAGCCATGGAAGATGCAGGGATAGGGTGGGTCTGGGTGGGATGCCCTTCAGAAGGGTTGGTGTGGACCCGATGGGCTGAATGGCCTGCTTCCATTCTGCAGAGATTCCATGAAAGTTCACATGCACGCAAAGGCACATTTATAAGCTGAGTCAGAAATGTAGTCCATTCACCAAAACTATCCAAATAATGTCAATCTTCTTTGAAGCATTCGTCAAGTATCTCAGAAAATTTGATTAGAAATCTGATTTGAGCACCCCATCTTCTCAAAGAATATGAATGTATTCAAAGAAAGTATTGAAGATACTTCAGGGCTTTAAAAGACTTGGGCTTGAAAACAGTTCATAAGTTTGAACTGAGTTGACAAAAGGAAATTAAAAGGGAATATATTCTGGTCAAAAGAAATTTATTGTTTTGATGTATGCAGGTAATTTAAGTTTCAAATGCTGCAATAAAGGGTACAAATACAAACCTAACAAGGAACAGGTTACCAGTTGAAGCAGTTATTGCTTTACTTTCCAAAGTGTTGGTTAACTTTATGGTTTGAAATAGAATTCAGAATTGTCAGGTTATCTACAAGAGGAATTGAACACACTGGTTGCTGAGAAGTTGTAATCAAAACAACACCAGTGCAGGAAGTCTAGCCAGTCAAGGATGAATACCAGAGATAACTATGCCGCCTGATTTACATTTAATAGTCAATAAAAAGCTTTACACAAAATGTCGATAATAACATTAATGAAGTAGATGATATAATAGAATGGAAGGACCCTCTTGTAGATAAATGGTAATGTCCCTGCCCCTGGACTGAGACCCCTGGGTTCAGGTCCCACCTGCTCCAGAGGTGTGTAATAACATGCCTGAATAAATTGATTAGAAAATACAGAATGGAAGGATTGTGATTGTTGGACAAGATGGACTTTACTTAGTTAGATGCTCTATGTACTGAGCAGGATTATCACTCTTCATTGTAATATTACTGAAATGAAATTAAGTCTAATGCTGCCTGTTCTACTCAGCAGTAGAATGCTTTTGTGACTTCTACAGACACAAGCATTACGTTTGCACTGCTGAAACATCATTAATTTCATTAGAAAAAGGCCAAAAGCATTAGTAAAGAAAGTAAAAAATACTGGCATTTGAAAGCTTTAGAACTAACAATATCAATGTATTTCTTGAAGATGAATGCTATTGCATTTCATACTATATTTTTATTGTCTAAAATTAAATTATTCAATAAAAAACATAATAAGAAAATAACCTTAACAAATATAAACTGTGGATAGAGTCAAGAAACTTGTGGCATTTATTTACAGATACCAAATGAGTCACAAGTGAAAAGACTCAGTTCAGTCTATTATAAACAATGGATCAATATTCAAAATTAGGGCAGCAGTGTTATCTTTTCAGAAGATTTAAATTGAGCATTTAAAATCTGCAGCATTTCTCAATGCGAACCTCACTGACTTGTAGACATTTGTAGCTCAGAAGGAAGCCATTCAACCCATTGTACTGGTCAAACGTAGATCTGACTGCACTAACTTTATTTTCCAGTGTTAGGCCTGTAGCCCTGGAGGCTAAGGCATTGCAAGTGAATTATCTAAATACTGATTTGCTGGTTCAAGAGTTTCTGACTCAACTCACTTTTCAGGCAGTGAGATCCAAAATCCCACCACACTTCTGAGTGAAAACTCTCCTTTTAGCCTTCTGTCTTTTAGCCTAAATCTATGTGATCTTCCTACTAATGGGAAAAGTATCTTCCTGCCCAACTTACTTACCCCTCTCATAATCATATACACCTTTATCAGGTCCCCTGTCAACCTTCCCTTTCCAAGGGAAACAACCCAGCCTTTCAAATCTTTCCTCATACCTCAGACCTTCCACCGCCTGTTAAACCTCCTGTGTGCCCACACTAGTGCAATCATGACCTTTCTATAAATGTGGTGACCAGAACTGCATGCTGTTGCTCCAATTGTGGCCTGATCAGTGTTTTATACAGTACCAGAATAACCTCCCAGCCCTTGAATTCTACACCTCGGCTAATAAAGGCATGTATCCAATATGCCTTTTTAATCACCTCACCTCCCTGCGCAGCTGCTTACAGGGATCTTTGGATATTGGCAGCAGAATCTCTTTGAGTTCTGAGCTTTCCAGGATCCTACCATTAACAATGTAATCCTTTGCCTTGTTAATTCTCCCGAGGATCTTATCAAAAGCGTTGCTAACATCCATGTGGACTGCATCAAGTGCATTATTACATTCATCAACAAAGGAGAAAGGAATGCTCTTGCAGGGAAAACTTATTGGAAATTCTCATCAAAATATGAAACTAGGGCAATTAACAGTATATATTACGAGTCCATGGGAATTTATTGAGCATGATTACTCATATTCACTTGTGAAAGAGATCTATAGGTTTTTGTGTCCGTTAGTTTTCCTCTCATTTATTCTTACTGGCCCTTAACCATCTCCCGTTTGTCCTATGGCTAAAAATAAAAATCAAAATGTTAGCTTTGTTCAGTTTCTGATGTAATCCTTTGCCTTGTTGGTTCTCCCCAAACAACTTCTCTGCTGTTATCAGACTTATGAGCAGACCTCTCATATATTAGAGTTGATCTTTCTCTGCACCTTCTCTGTGATTGTAACACGAGATGCTGCATCCTGTTCTATTACTCTGATGTACTTATGTAAGGTATGATTTTCCTGGTTAGCATACAACAGAATACTTTTCATTGTATCTCGGTACGTGTGACAATAATAAATCAAAGTCAGACGATCATATGTCGAACCCAATTGTGGATCTGAATGCATGGACTAAGGTTGATCTATACACAAGATTGTAGCATTTTAATATATACTGTGCTGATAAAACTTTTGCTGCCCAGTTACATCTATGAATTTATATGACACTATTTGAAGAAGAGCCTGAAATTAATGTGGTTAATCCTCTATCCTTGAACACCACCACCAAAATCAGACTACCCGGGCATTCTCTTATTGACTGTTGATAAGACCTTGCTATGTGCAATAGGTGTCAATATAACAGTGATTGTCAAATCTGCTGTTACAAAGCACTCTGCCAAACATTGAGGATGTGATATGGCATTGGATGTATATTCAATTATTTAGTTTTATTTTTCCCTATCTCATGATTTCTACACTTATATTTAATTCACTCATGGGACATGGGAGCCACTTGCTGAGACCAGCCTTTCTTGCCCATTCCTGGTTATCTATGAGAAGGTGGTGGTGAACTACCTTCTCGAAACTGCTGCAATCTCGGTGTTGTAGGTAAACCCTACCCTTATCACATATAATGCAGTGTCAGCATTTTTATTTAAATTTTTATGTGCATAGCATTGTTCAATAGCCTATTCTAAACACATTCTGAAAGAGTTGGTATTTAAGATCACTGATTTGCAGGGAATAAAGCTAAATGGGAAAGAAAATTGGATGTGATTTTAAAACTATTAAAATTCTTGAGGGACTTGAACGAGTAGATGCTGAGATGATGTTCTTCTGGCTGTGGAACTTGGAGTTTGCAGAATTAGAGTAAGGGGTTATCCATTTATAAGAGTTGAAGTAATTTTCTTGTCTCACACGGTTTTGAATCTATGGAATTCACCACCCAGAGAGCTGTGAATGTTCAGTCATTGAGTATGCTCCAACATAAATTGTTAGCTTTTTGGTTCATAAGGGAATTAAGAAACATGAGGATAATGTGGGATCGTGGAGTTGGAAAGGATCACTCAGGATTTTACTGAATAATGGACCAAGCTTGAAGGACAGAACCGCCAATGCATCTGCCTATTTCTTACGTTCTTATGACATTGACTAATTTCACTCCTATATTTATCATGGAAAATAAATGAATTCCAGAGTGTAATTCCCAAAGCAGCTTTAAAAATATTGGAATCTCAATGTAATGAAAGTGGAATTTGACTTGTTCCATCACCATAAATTAGTAACATTGTTAGAATGCCCTAGCGTGGCTAAGTGGTGTGGGCTATTAATATAACAGTCATAATCAAGTGATGCAAAAAGAGTTGATGATCATAAAAATAAAGGATGAACCCTGGAGTTTCCGCTTTGGGCCCAGTTATTGATCTGGGTGCAACATGCACAGGAAATTACATTCATACCCAGAAGGGATTTTTTTTGAATCAGAGATAGTAGGAACTGCAGATGCTGGAGAATCCGAGACAACAAGGTGCAGGGCTGGATGAACACAGCAGGCCAAGCAGCATCATAGGAGCAGAAAGGCTGACGTTTCGGGCCTAGACCCTTCATCAGAAAACTCATTGGCACATCACCAAATATAGATAGGTTCTTGAAGAGTAAAGAAATTAAGGATTAGGGGAGAAGGCAGGAAAATGGGATTGAGAAACATATCAGCGATGATCAAATGGGGGTAGAGCAAACCTGATGGGCGGAAAAGCCTAAATCTGCTCATATTGCTTATGGTCTCATGGTTAACTATAAATTCTGCCACAAACCGACAAAAATGAACTGTCGGTTAGAAATTAATTATGTTTTCAAAACTTTTTTCCAACTGCTTCTTGAGCTAAGTCAGTCCAGTTTGATTAATACAGCAGAAAATGGGCTTACAACCATTAAAGACCTATTAAACAGAGTGACTAGTCCATAACCTGTAGGCAATCTGATTTCATAAATCACATTAAAAACAATGCAAAACATTTGCTATTCGTTTTGACACATTCAATTATGAGCTTCTCACAAAGTTAAAATATACATAGTCAAAAGATTCTAAAGCATGCCAGTAAATGTCATTTCTCCTAAAGTGAATCTATTTTCTTAAAGGATACTGCTGAAAGATCTGCGATTAAATCTTATGAAGAGTAGCAGAAATTTAAAACAATGTTTAATTTGATTTGGGAATGTGATTTTGTTTCGTTGAGAGGGACAATTTCTAACACAATGCTTTTTAAACAAGCATAAAAAGCAATGGAAAATTAGACTGCATTAGATTTAATTTGCACTGGAAGTTCCACGATTCTTTTGTTCTAGTTTGGCCAACGCTAAGAAAAGTGCACTGAAAAAAAAACAATGCAACCACAATTTGGATACACAGACCAACTATATTACTTCACAGTATAATACTGCATACTAATTAGGTTGAAAAAAATAGCTTACTGAGGTGATCCCCTTGTATTAGGGTTGAGTGCATTCCTTTTGGCAAAATAACCACAGAATAATAAAGGCATAGGAAGAGCCATTGTTTTTGCAGACAGTAAGACGCAACACATTTGCTTTGTGATTGTAACTTAGTTCCTGGCAACTCTTTTCTAATAGCTTATCCATCTTCGTCCTATGGGTCCATCTTACAGCTTCCTACTTGTTTTCCTTGAATGAATGATGTAGCGGTTGCCTGCACAATCATTGTCTAAATTTGGTATCCTGGTATGATATTAGCAGGTTGGACAGGTATCACATCAGGATAGCATGAAGTAGATTGATAGATGTTAAAGTGGACAATCAGGGGGTATCACCCATTTTGGAGAACCAGCTGGGACCCCATGTTGCTTTTCTCTGATTAGTCTCACAAAACTGCCAGGGAGTCAGGCACTTACCTGGACAATGCTGGACCCCTCATTGAATTAAAGACACAACAGAATGGAAATCCCCACGCTGAGAGCTTCCAGGCAATCCAAGACTGAGAATGGTGCCTAGGGCTAGTATAACAGTGGGACATACCTTGAGAACAAAAACAAAGTTGCTGGTAAAGCTCAGCAAGTCTGGCAGCATCTGTGAAGAAAAAGACAGAGCTAATGTTTCGGGTCCGGAGACCATTCCTCAGACCCTATTCTGAGGAAGGGTCACCGGACCTGAAACGTTAACTCTGTTTTTTTCTACACAGATGCTGCCAGACCTGCTGAGCTTTTCCAGCAACTTTGTTTTTGTTCCTGATTCACAGCATCCGCAGTTCTTACTGTTTTTATTTAGGACATACCTTGAGGATTGTCGATGGCTCTCCTAGTACAAGTGAGTGAGGACAGGACAGGGAAGAGCTCATTGATAGGGAGTAAGGTGGCTGACATCAAGGGAAGGGGGTATAAGTTCATGTGGGGTCCCTCCCTACAAATGCCTAGTCCCTTGATCAGATAGAGTGCTCGCAAATGAAAGAAGCCAACACACCCCTCCAGAAAACCACAGGCAAACCCAACAAGGTTTGCTGGACGAACTGCCCAGATCGTGAGTCCTCTATCCATCACTGGCTGTGTACCAGTGACAGTGAAATGAGGCACTCAAGCGCCCTCTGAGTTGGAAGACCTCCTGCAAGCCTTTCCACCCCAGATTTCATTGAAGAGAAGAGTGAGAGCAGCAGAATCCCACTCACAAACCTTCCCACCTGAACATGAACAACATCCCATGCCTTCAGGTTAAATTCTGCTCAACATCATCCAGTGCACACAATGGATGTACCCAAGTGTGCCCTTATCCAGCTGCCAGACAGTGAAAATGGCCATGGAGGACACAAACAAAGGCAAGGCCTCCATAGTGCCATTAAAAATGGTGCTACACAAGCCAATTTCAATTTCTATCAAATAGAACAATTCAAAATTCTGGGCAATGTCACTGTCAACTTAAAATTCTATTGAACATTAATCTTTCACATTGCTACAGATTTTATTAAACAAGAGCCTTTTATGCATTTTCTTATTTTCATTATGTAAGTCATATTAGGGAAATGTTACAGTAGTAATTATATCATAGTTAGAACAATTTTTTTTGTAGATTTTAAGTACATTAGACACTGTGTGAAGAAAGAAACACAAATTATTTTCTGCCATAAGCTCTACAGTGAATCCTGATGACATTGAAGAATTGGTCAGTGGAGAATTAACATTCACACAATTTTACCATCTTAATTACACATAAACAAAAACAAAAGTTTAAAGCAATAATCTTTGGCTATCAAAAAGCTTGTGAAATTATGTAGCAATTTACAGAAATTTTCTCCTTGTAAACCAGTTCTGTGATGTGTTTCTGGGGATAAAATGCAATAAAAGTGATATCAATGGAATTCAGTGAAGCATTGGTTTGATTAATTTAGAATCTAACCTAGGTTGATAATATTAATTTCTGCTGAATGGTAGCTATATGGGCTATGTGTGAAATTAGTTGAGCTGATTCAACCAAGTTTCCAGTGCCTTTTGGTTTATGTGACAAAACTATTTATAACCAAACATTAAATATACAGTAATACTGAAGTGAACACAGTGGTTGGCTACTACGGAAATTAAAACATTTATTTTCTCAAGGACAAAAACACATCAGTATAGAATGAAAGTGATCGTACTATTCTAACTGCTGGAAACAGAAACTCATATTCCCTCTAAGCGAACATTTAAAACTCTGCATTATTCTTCATAATAATTGACTACAGTTAGTAGGTCAGCATCCTTGCTTGATATGTAGATGCTATGCGACGATATCAATTTCACTTTTCATTAGTGGAGCAAATGTTGTGTAAAATCTTAAACCCACTTTCCGATCACTCTTTCAAATCCACAGAGGCCACAAAAATGGGGTATCATTTTAATAAGAAGCATGTCACTTCATAGCAGAAATGAAGAGAAATTCAAGAGCCAGTGATTAACTTATGCAGTCCTTCTTTTTATGTGCTGCATGTGCATAGTTGCCATAACAGAACTTCCTTAGGGCTAAGAAGAATATCAGGGAACATTTATGGGAAGCTCAGGAACACTGGAAACAATATAAAGAAAATATATAGAAAAAAAGCATGCTGAAATTGATCCCAATGGTCTTAAAAGCAATTATCTACTCCCAGAAATGTGTCCAATTCCCCTTTAAGGCATTGTATGTTCTTTGTCTTTTGTAATTCTTTGAATCTCCATTTCATGCATTCAATGCACTTTTTATAAAGGAATTGAATACAAACTTCAGCTTTTAAGTTGGAGTCCATGTGCCTTAGTTCCAGAGTTCGGGTGATTCTTGTATGCATTTTGTCCCATTAAAAATTTGCTTAATTCCCTATGCAGGCTCCCAACATGGATAGACAAGGCCAGTGCTCTTCTATTTTAGAAAAATTAGATATTCTTGAGAAGGTTTGAGAACCTGGAAAATCTTATGGTGCTGAGATTCCGCATTCTAATTTCCTTCGGATTAATTGATGTCTTTTTAAGAGTAATATTTTGTGTCTATCATATGACAGGTTAACTTATTGACATGTCAGTTCAATATATCATAGAGATGATCCTGTGGTTCATAGCAACAGTATTAGGCCATTCAAACTCTCATGCCTGCTCTTCCAACTGTATCATTACTTGTCTGTTCTTAAACTCCATTTACCTTCCTTGATTCCCCGATACTCTTAACCGAACAAAAATACCTGTATTGATGATTCATTATAAAATACCACAAAGGTTAATTCTTGGGTGGTGGAGCCCATTATTAATATACTTTTTTTTTTCCCTGGCAGTCAGGATTTTATTTTTAGGTGAAGCAGCTAAAATGTAGTTGAATATTTAAAATTCATTTCTCACAGATTCTGTACTTTTGATCCAGCTGAATAAGTCATTGTTTACAGGATGATTCAGTATGTGGTTGAATTTGCTATCCATACAGTTCTGGGTCAGAGGATCAGTATGCTTCTGGTCGGAAAGACTAACAAGTCAAACTGCCAGCACCTTCTCAAGAATATATCTTTTTTTTTTAAATAGAAGAACATTTGGCTTTGTCTGTACATGCTGGGAGCCTGCATTGGTAATTAAGCAGATTTTTAAGGGAACATAATTCATTTGAGATTCCCACAAACTCTGGAACCTAGGGACATGGACTCAAATTTAAAAGCTGGAACTTGCACAAGTTAAAGTGAATAACTTTCTGAAGAGGTTATTGAATGCATGAAATGGAGGTCCATAGAGTTACATGAAGCAAAATGGATCTAATGTTTTAAAGGAGAATTGGGAAGATGCTTCTGAGATTGGGAAATTTGTTTTAGGACCAACCAGTTGAATTGTAGAGTCTTAATTTTAATCATTCACTTTCCATTACTCCTCAGAAGTGGTTAATGTCAGTCAGAAGCCAAAGAAAACCTCACTATCCCTGATTAAGTACTATGAGCATTTCATAGTAGAAAGCAACTGCTGTGTTTCATGCCAATACAGTTAAGTTGTATCAGCATAAATGTTCCCTCTCAATTGTACACTGGTGTAGTTGCATAGTCACCCAAAAGATAATGCACAGACTGCTAACAATAATTTTTCCTTCAGTTACATGTGTATGTAAAATAAATTGATATGAAGAAGGCTCAACAAAAATAAAATTATAGGGGAATTATGCATCCTTGATGCCCGTATTGTAGAGGATTGTGATCCTCAGAGCTTGCCTTCCCCAGTAGTGCCTCATCTCTGCAGAAAGTAACAAACCAGGTTCTGAAAGAAACTAAATCAATGAAGGGGAGAAGAGGAAAATTCTGATTTTAATTTCAAACAACAAAAGGTGATTCAAAGAAATTTCTAGGACACCATAATGATCAGAAGATATTGCCCCGTAACACATCTACCCTTTGTACACAGAAAGGCTAGCCAAAGCCAGAAACTCATCCAACTCTCTTTTGAAGTTTGTAATGAATCCATATTCACTGCATGAGCTAATAACATACTCCTAAAGTTTCCTGTTCCTCTACAAAAAGAAAATGTGATGTAACATAACTTTAAGCATTTTTTGAAACTATTCAAATCAGATATTCTGTCCATATGTTCACAATATGTAACGTGTAAATCCTTCTTTAAAACTAACTTTAAAAACCTTAATCAAATCTCCCACTTGACTGTGTATTTCTATATTTGGTATTTGTATTTTCTATGAACATGTTGGAAGAATGGTAAATGCCTGGTTGATTATGGTTGACTCTGATTATGTTCTTGATAGTGTGAGTTCTATAAGTCCCTTTGAATTATACGACAGTTTATTTCTTGAGTGTCCTCAGCAGGGGATGTCTTTTCTGCTGAAATGGGCAGTTGCACCATTATAATATTAAGAGGACTTTAAGTCTCATGAAATTTCCTTCATGGAAGATGGCTGTCCTTTTCAAGTAGATAATTTCTGTTTTGCAATATCCTGAATTTCTGGACCAGGGCATTCTCTTTTTCTCTCTTTTGGCAGTATCCTGGATCTCTGGACCAGGCAATTTCTTGATGAACATGCCCGGAATCTTTGGATCTTGATTTTCCCATCTCAGTGATGAATTCATGGAGTTGTATGAACCACATTATCAATTTGTGTGCGCAAATTTTAATTCTAAATCTGCCATCAATATGTTGAAGTACAGGGTCCTAATGATTCATTCTGGAAAGATAGACAAATTAAATATTCTACTTGAAAGTGTGTCTTCTCATCTGTCTTTAGGCTCAAGTCTGTCATCAATGGGCTCAAGTGAGGTATACTGTTCATTTGCACTCTTCTAATTTGTATTTCATCACAAACTTTACTGATTCTTGCAATCTGAATTCGCTTCAATGTTGATAGGAGTGAAAACCATTCCAGTTAACCCTTTACTGACAAGGGTTTCCATCTTGCTGACAGTATGAAACAAATTTATTACATCAATGGAACTAATCTCAGTGGATTTTATCTCCTGTTTGGGTTCTGCATTAGTCTAGGAAACCCTTCCAGCAGTTGTCCCTTGATTGGTTGTGCAGTAACAAAAATACCTTTGAACTGCTATTCCTTGGTTGGCTGTTCTTTGAACAGTTGTTCTTAGCTGCTTGTTACTTAACCAGTGATATTTTGACTTTAACCAATTTGACTCCTTCCACATTTGGAAGCAGATTCAAGTCCAAATGTTTATTCATGCTCAAGAGTGAAAATTCTTAATTGGGAAGTGTGTACAAATTCTTTACTATCTGATGCCATCCCCTGAATTGCAGAGTTGCTTGTGGCATAACTTTAATCTTAAGTGCTATACTTTCCTATGAAGTTGCACTGTTGTAGGTTGTAACTAATGTTTGTTCAAACTTGGTATATACCTGATAATATAGTGATATTCATCCCTGTAGCATAAAATTAGTGAGTTGACTATTTGCATAAATAATCTCTTGCCAAAAATCTAGGTCTGGCTCACTTATTTCTCCAAGGAATACCTGTGACATTTTTTTCCCCATTGTAGGCTCTTCAAACTCATCTACTTCTTGATGTAAGTAGCTATTTTCCTTCTTGTTACCCATGAGACTACATCCTACTTTGGCACATTTTATGGAAGTGACCTCCTGTTTTACAGATAAAGCATCTTTTTTTCAACAGAGGGTGGCTGCTTGTGTCTGCAAGGTTTTCTTTCTCCACAGCATTGCAACTGATTTTCAGTATCTGTTGTCTGCCCTACTCTCTCAACCACCTTCTCACATATGTATCTGGAGGCAGTTTATGATTAAGAAGTGAAGGGACTCTGTTAATGTCCTATGATAAGGTTAATCTAGTCCCTTAGCATTGATCGATGCCACTTTATGACTTTTTCCTCACTCACCATCTGAATGGCTTTCTCCAAAGTCATTTTTTTTCACAATTCATTTGCAGGATGTTAGCATCACTGACTGGTCCAGAATTTATTCCCCATCCCCAGTTGCCCTTGAGAAGGTGGTGGTGAGCTGCCCTCTTGAATCATTACACCATGTGCTGTAGGTAGACTCACAATGAAGTTGGGAGGGAGTTCCAGGATTTTGGTTCAGCAACACTCTAGGAACAGTGATATATTTCAAAGTCAGGATGGTGAGTGTCTTGGTGGAGCACTTGTACGTGGTGGAGTTCCCATGTAGATGCTGCCCTTGTCCTTCTAGATGGAAGTAGTTTTGGGTTTGGAAGGTGTTGTCTAAGGAGCCTTGATAAAATTCTGCCTTTCATCTTATAGATAGTACACACTGCTGCTTCTTACCATCAATGGTGGAGGCAATGGATGTACTGCCAGTCCTCGGAATCTTTTTTGGACTGTAATAAATCTGACAAAGACTCATCAGTAATTCTAGTATCTGTGCTGTCTCTTATGAATTCTGACTTTTAAGATTCAAAGTAATTTTCTTCTTCTAAACTGTTGAGACTTTTAATGAAATTATTATGGACTTCCCTTTAAATGATTATTTTCTTAATGTCGTACTCGAATGAATCACATTGCCTACAGCTTGGATGAACAGCTTCCGCGCCTAAGCAACTTTATTGAATGAACCCTTCTGCTTGCAGCTTGGATCATGTTTCCAGTTCCCTTTATGGAATGAATCCTGCCTTTCCTGACTCTATATAATGAATCCCACTCCTTTAATGGTTTTTGCTTGATTTTTTTCAGCTGTCTGCTTCTCAACGTTATAACCACAATTGCTCCATATTTGTTTTCCGAGATAGGTTCTGCAGTGTACGGTTAAAATTCCTATCCTTACATGATTTCATTAATGGATCTTCTGCCTTTTCCACAGTCTGTGTAAACTCTTAACACTCTCTTTTTGTTAGACTTTGTCTGCTTTGGTTTGAAATTTGTCCCTTTTATCATTTTAATTCAGACTTTGTGAAATTTGTGTGCCTGAGATTATTTTTTGAATTACTTCCATGGCCCTTAATATCCCTTACTGGAGCCATGTCTCAAGGAGAAGAATCATTTCGGTGATGACAATCAATCTGGGTTGAAAGCACTTAGATTAATTCTAGCTTTCCCAGTGCATAAGCAGCACCATTTTGTTGTTCAGGTGAAGTCTATCTCAACAGAATAGAGACAACAAGGTGCAGAGCTGGATGAACACAGCAGGCCAAGCAGCATCATAGAAGCAGAAAGGCTGACGTTTCGGGCCTAGACCCTTCATCAGATATGGGGGAGGGGAAGGGGGTTCTGAAATAAATAGGGAGAGTGGGGGAGGTGGATAGAAGATGGATAGAGGAGGAGATAGGTGGAGAGGAAACAGACAGGTCTAAGAGGCAGGGATGGAGCCAGTAAAGGTGAGTGTAGGTGTGGAGTTAGGGAGGAGATAGGTCAGTCCAGGGAGGACGGACAGGTCAAGGGGGCGGGATGAGGTTAGTAGGTAGGAGATGGGGGTGCGGCTTGAGGTGGGAGGAGGGGATAGGTGGGAGGAAGAACAGGTTAGGGAGGCGGGGACGAGCTGGGTTGGTTTTGGGATGCGATAGGGGGAGGGGAGATTTTGAAGCTTGTGAAATAGACCCCGCTTTACCCAGTATTGAGACCAGTACATCAGAAATCAAAACTAATTTCCTTCATACAGATCTTTGAGTCATACATTCATTTGTCTAATTTTATTCACCTGATGCCAATTTGTTTGTGGTTTAGGTAATAATCCACAGATTAATTATGTCTAGGCTCTGCTTCTTAATAAAGTCCAAACTGCTCATCTTCCATTAGCACAGCCAGTTTTCTTAGTTTTGCCAATGTTATTGGTACTTACAACTGGATTCTTCCCCTTCACCGCAAGTTGGTCTCCAGCCCAGAACAGATGTCCTGAACCCTGGTGTCTGGGTTCTCACTCTCAGGGCAGGAAGCTGTATCTATCGCCCTGAATATATTATCCCTGACTACCACTGGATTCCTCTGAACGCCGCCCCTTACCCCGCATTAGAATGATTCCTATATTGTGTGTCATGGTCAGTTTGCTCATCCATCATGAAGCCCCCACTTTTATCCACAAAAATTGCAAAATTCTCAAACCTGTGGTAAATTTGCAAAGATCTCCTCCATTCGCACCTTGCCGATCCCCTTATCAATCAGGCAGACCCAGCAGCGTGAGGCACCATTATCGAAGGTCTGGTTGTTGCACCAGTGAGCCCCTTTGTGAATCGAAAAGTGCTCATATAGAAGACTTCCTCCTGAGCCGTTGGAGACTGTCGGTATTCTTCTGGTAGATATGAGGGAGATACTTGGCTGCTGGTAAAATGCCACTGGTACTGGGAAAAGGCTCTTAATCACCATTTAAGTTGCTCATATTGCCTCTAGGCAGGAGAGCACTGTCTGCTACCTTCTCCCTGTTGACACAGTGATATAGTCAGAAGTCATATGACACCAGGTTATAGTCCAACAAGTTTATTTGAAATCACAAGCCCCTTTGTTGGGGGGATTTCATTTGATGAAGGGGCTGTGCTCTGAAAGCTTGTGATTTCAAATAAACCTGTTGGACTATAACCTGGTGTCGTGTGACTTCTAACTTTCTCCACCCCAGTCCAACACTGGCACCTTAACGTCATGGCACAGTACTATGGCCATGGGAAAAGAATAGGTCTTACTTTGGCAGGCATTATGTGGCATGTTCAATCTCACCACCCTCAAAACACTTGGTAAAATTCAGCCCTTTGTGTTAAAAGTGAACACAAGAACAATTGTCCCCAACATCTTTACCCTGATCATTAATATAGGCTGTGAAGAGCAATGGCAGCTTCTAAATGGGAAAACTGATACATACAAAGCACAGTATTTTGTGTTTTCATTATGAGGCATATGCGAAGCCTTCCTGCATGTGATAAGTGGATTGCTAATGGCGGTTTGTTTGCACACATGAAACAAATCCTATTAGCTCCTAGTGAGGCCTATTTATTATGGCATTCTTTGTGAACTGCTCACTTACCATATGTTTCCAGAGCCATCTGACTTATGTAGCTTTATTTTACCCTATAGTCCAAACGTCAGTGTTAAAAGAAATGTAATATCCAGCATGCGGCATGAATTGTACCTGATTTGTGAAATGAAATAATTTTACTGTTAAAATTTATATATATGAAATCTAAAATAGAGCTAATTCTTCATTTATCACCATATAGGTTTTAAATCAGGAAAATCCATTCTATTATGCAAATTCTAAAGGAGTACATGTAAATTCATTATGGTGTCTTCCATAGTCTGAGTGACCACAGATAGGAATGTTACATGTGCTGAACAACTGTACTTACTGCAGCAAGGATAAAAAACATGTACATTTAGTTAGGATTTATTTGATTCAAATTCTGTTTTAAACTGTCAGAATAGTGTTAAACAAATGTCTGGAGGAGCTGAACATGAGACAGGGATTTGATGCTGTTAAATAAAGCCTTTTGGTTATATTTTTCTCCCTCTGCTCTTGAGGTTTGCTGTATCAAGTTGCCACCTCCAGACTAGTACAGCAACTCACATGGAGCCATGTCTCATGGAGACTAACCATTTTGGTGGCGACAATCGATCTGAGTTGGAAGCACTTTGATTCATTCCAGCTTTCCCAGTATGTGAGCTGCACCATTTTGTTGTTCAGGTGAAGTCTATCTCAACAATATAGACCAAATTTACTCAATACTGGGACCAGTACATCAGGCATCAAACCCAGTTTTCTTCATACATAGAAACATAGAAAATAGGTGCAGGAGTAGGCCTCATAAATTCCTTGCCTGCTTTTTATCAAAGGTGACTAAAGTCTGAGGGAAGCAATATCCCTGTGTTAATTATCCTCATTAGATACTTAGTGTGAGTGATGTGATTAAGGATAGTGAGGTTACTTTCTTTTTATAAGGGAAAAGATATTGTTGGATGTTATAATTGATACCCCTATTTTTGCTATTATAGTTCATTTATTCCTTGTACTGGTTTATAATTTAAAACATCTTGGATGAAGGCATAAGCTATGAATAGCATGTTCATGTGGAAATTATTTTTATATACCTACTTCTGATGCAAACTATATGACAATATCGCTCACAGTCACATGCACTGCTTGGGGATGTCATGGGAGCAGAACTTCATGTCCAGCAGGAGGTCTGGCACATTTTCAGCACAGTCCCAATCAATCATCTTGTAGCTAAAAACACAAAAGGATACTGATATGGCCAGAAAGTGAACAACTGTCTCTCTTTATAAAATTTAGGAAGAAATATAATTACACAGATGGTTAGACTTTGCCTCTAACCTCTAGTTTCCATAACATCATTGAGAGTTACCAGTCTTTTTAGATGATAGGCAGGGGAGCAGAAAATCACCTCGGGATGTGTACTGCCTCCTGCCCACCCTTATCCGTAACCAGGTCCCTTTGGAACAGGGTATACCTGGTTCCGTTGTGCTTCCTGATGTTGTCCAGTTTAATTACCTAAAGGAAGGGCTTACATGTTAGGTCTTAGCACTCAGTGTTCAGAAGCAGAGGGCTCCAAGCGAAGAAAGGAGCTTTACAAGTGCTCACTAAATGGTATCTAAAATAAGATTCAGAAGACATTCAAATTTTTTTTCTTTATTCATTCACGGGATGAGGGTGTCACTGGCTAGGCAGCATTTATTGCCCATCCCTAATTGCCTAGAGGGCAGTTAAGAGTCAACCACATTGCTGTAGCATCTTTTCAAGCAGCAATTATATTTTTCTCCCTCTGCTCTTGAGGTTTGCTGTATCAAGTTGCCACCTCCAGACTAGTACAGCGACTCACATGGAGCCATGTCTCATGGAGACTAACCATTTTGGTGGCGACAATCGAGCTGAGTTGGAAGCACTTCGATTCATTCCAGCTTTCCCAGTATGTAAGCTGCACCATTTTGTTGTTCAGGTGAAGTCTATCTCAACAATATCGACCAAATTTACCCAATACTGGGACCAGTACATCAGGCATCAAACCCAGTTTTCTTCATACATAGAAACATAGAAAATAGGTGCAGTAGTAGGCCATTCGGCCCTTTGAGCCTGCACCACCATTCATTACGATTATGGCTGATCACGCAATCTTAATATCCCATTCCCACCCTCTCTCCATTCTGCTTGATCCCTTTAGCCACAAGGGACACGTCCAGCTCCCTCTTGAATATATCTAACAAAATGGTCCCAACAGCTGCCTGTGGGAGAATGTTCCACATGTTCACAACTCTCTGAGTGAAGAAATTCTTCCTCATTGCTGTCTTGAATGGCTTGCCCCTTATTCTTAGACTGTGATCCCTAGTTCTGGACTTTCCCAACATTGGGAACATTCTTCCTGCATCTAGCCTGTACAGTCCCATCAGATCTTTGAGTCATGCATTCATTTCCTAGGACGGTTCAAGGTGTGTGAATTAACCTTGGACTGAAAACATGGAGTCAGAGGTTGACAAATGTTTCATCTGCCTGAAGGCTAATCCCTTTTCCAGAAACTGAAAGTCCAGGCAATCATGTTCGAGTATCTCATTAAAATGTGGGACTTCATCTGCAATCAATCTTAATGTTGTTTCATGATGAAGGTAAATAAGAATAGCATTATTAATAGAAACATTTTGCGGTGATTGTCTTTGAACCACTATTGCAAAGTAAAACTTACAAAAACTTTTGAAAAACAGTTACCTGAATTTAACCTCTTTACTTTCATTTTCAGGTAAAGCATATGCATAAAGCATTATCCAGGAGCCACATTTGAACAAAGAAAACATGCGGGAATCTATATTTTTCAAAATAAACTTAACTTTACATTCGTACCTATGTATGAGTTCTATGTTCCTATTCCTCAACTTCTACACTTCTATAACTAAGGAATGAAATGGACCAACAGCATTTTTGACTCTCCTATTTCCCTCAACTGAGCAAATCTCACTCTGCACCATTTAGGTTCAATTTGAACTTTCAGAACTTTCAAGGCAGCTTCCATATCTTGCCGAATTGCAGTACCCAGCAAATTACCCAACGTTTATTTCACTTTAACAATTTTGATTGTGAAATAATGCCCATTGTTAGCAGCTAACAGTCCCCACTAACAGCTATTCACCCTCCCAGCCAGATCGTTATTCACTCCTTTGTCCTTTTTTCTGTGCAACTGTTCTTCTCTCTCTTTGGGCTCTATCCCCACCTACCGTTTATGCCTTAACCCCACCCCCAACCCTATCTTCTACATTAAAACTGACATTTTCCTAGCTACCATCAGTTCTGAGGAAGTGTCACCCGACCCAAAATGTTAAATCTGATTTCTCTTCACAGATGCTGAGCTTCTCCAGCAATTTCTGCTTTTATTATTGTTAATGAAAATTAATTTGAGCTGTAATACATATTTATTGTTCTTTTCAAAGATTCAAGGACCAGAATCACAGTTAAAAATTAGGAAGGAGTAAAAGTTAGTGGAAGATAATGATTTTTCACTCCACAGTTAGTAGAATTCTGAACTAAATTACCTTTGAAACAGGCTGTATAAATTATTTTAAAAGACAGCCAACTGCATTACTAGAGGGAGAAAGTTCTGGGGGTCTATAGTAACAGATTTTAAGTGTGTGATGGATTCCTGAATGTTTCTTGGGCTTAATGGATTCTTTTTTCTTGTTTCTATGACCTGAAGACAATGATTGAGAAACAAGATGGTCTCGCTGAAACAGAAAAAAGTTGCACTGAGACTCAACTATATGTTTACCATAATATTTGCACTAAATTGGCAAACATAAATCTTTGTCAGAAAGTATTTTCATTTCAATGTACATGAAAAGTATGATTAGATTAAAACAGATAAAAACACCTATTTTGTTGTTTCCTTTTTGCAAGTTTATAAAATGAACTTCACTGAAATTGAGAGGGAGAACTTTATTTCACCCTGCATGGATCCAAGCTTTGGAATCTACATGGAAGATGCTATCACCTGGTCTCGCTATTACACACTGCTCATTGTTAGCTACTAATAGTCCCCATTAGCAGCCATTCATTCTCCTAGGCTGACCATTATCTACTCCTTTTTCTGTCCAACTGTCCTTCTATCTCTTTGGGCTCTATCCCCACCTAACTTTTGCACCTTACCCCTTCCCCCACCCTACTTTCTTCATAACGTTTTTCTAGCTACAGTCAATTCTGAAGAAGGGTCACCGGGCCCAAAACGTTAACTCTGATTTCTCTCCACAGAAGCTGCCAGACCTGCTAATATTTTACAGCAAATTTCTACTTCTGTCTCTGATTTCCAACATCTGTAGTTCTTTCAGCTTTTTTTTAGTTTGAAAGATGCTGATGTAGGCTGTGCTCTCATATCGTTCCTCAAAATACAGTAAGTGAAATACATTGTAAAGTGAAAATCATTGCAGCAACTGCCAACTGAACATGAACAAAATAAAGTTTCAGGCAGCTCAAATTGGATCAGTCAAAAGGGAATGGTGATTATAGGAAATTCCAAAATCAACATTTTGTTATTGAGGACCACTTTACTGTCATACCCTGTCTTACGGTGCACTTAATGATTTAAAAATGAACTGCGGTTGTTAGATTTTTGAGACAATATGGAGAAAGGTCATGAGTCCTTTCCTTCAAAGAGTCTCAATTAACAGTAGGGGTACATGGCTGACATAATCCAGAACATGTTTCTTTGAAACTTGCTGCTTCTCCTTTGCTCATATGTTAAAGCTGAAACCAACATGACCTCACTCAGCATGAAAGTTCAGATCCATCTTCTGAATTATTGCCTAAGGGTGTCTAGACTTGAAACTGACAGACTGCCAAGGAGATGTCTAATGGAGGCAACATAATACAGGAGGTAACATTTTTCCATGGTTCAACTTTGTTAAAAAAAAGTCCTTAATAAAAGGAGAGATTGGAAATATGTGGAAAAACTGTTCATTCTGCAAAAACTTCCATCTTACAAAGTATAAACAAATGAAGACTGGAAGATATCCGTCATTATGATGGAATTAAACCCAAAGATTTTATTCCAATTTAACAGCAAATAAAACATGAAAATTTTGTGCAAAAATATTGAAGACTAAGAATAGCCTTCACTAGATCCTACTGGAGTAAAGTTAGAAGATGTGTGTTCCTTCATGCAGAAGCTAAAGAACAGGATCAGGTGGACTCAATATAGAAAACAGTGGTTGTAAAATTGGGCAGTTCATGTCTGGAAACATTCAGAACATAACAAAACAAAGCTTGATTATATCCTTGTATAAATGTATGGATCAAGCAACTGCATTTGTGGAATTTGCACCAGGAACAGTAGCTACACAGGAGGAGGCACTCCATTCACAGTGTGAATCAGAACACCCACCAGAGCTGCTCCCTTGTTCTCTCAGCGTACATTCACTTGGTGCCTACCATCATACCTACAGCATGCAAGTCATACTCTGCCATGCCCTGTACTGGCAGTCAGTGTGTTCACACAACTGGGCATGTGGCCTTGCTGTATGATGGTGCCAGGTAGAGGGCATTTACATCATCTCATATGCCAGTGAGCAACGATCAGTCCACCACCAGTACCGCATGGCAGCAGCATTTGTGTCAAACCCAGCAAACAGTGGGAAATGTCTGAAAGTCTTCAGTGAGTGGTTCCATTCAACTCTCATCAGTCAGGAGGGGACACGGGGGGGTGGGGGGGGGGCGGGGGGAGTGTGGTTCCAGAGTGGGTAGTCAAGGGCAGCCTCCCAAATCCAGCCTTGGGGTGGTTGTACACGGTGGATCTGTGCTTGCTATCAGGGAGCAGGCCTCGGTCAGTCCTTTGTTTCTGCAGGATGGGAGAGAGACTGTTGGGATTGTGTGGCCACCAGTCAGGGGTCTGCGTAAGGTATCAGCTGGGGAGCTGGTGCATCAATTCGCACAATGGCTTGGGCCATAGTCATCCCATCACTATCATTCCTGGATGTTAAAGAGGATGGAGGAGCAGGGGTTGGGAGGATAGAGAGGTAAGGCAGGTGTAGGTGCATTTTCTTGACCCAGGAATGACCTGTGTACACATGAGGCCTGAGGGTTATGGAATGAGCACCTCGTGGGGCAATGGTGATGGTCAGGGTTTCAGTGACATGTTAATGCTGAGGGTGACAGACAGGGCAGAGTAAAGCTTGCAATGCTTCCACCAGGATATTGCACAGTGTCCAGGAGGACAGCTGTCAATGCAATTGTAGTGAGAGGGGTAAGTGGGCTGAGATCTGAGGGAGGGCTACCAGGCTTTCATGTGGGAAGAACATTGGTGTTGCACACAAGAGATGGTGCAACACAGGCAAGCAGGCTGTGTACTCCCTGGTCATCATGCAGACTTAACCGTCACTGTGTGTTGATCCTCCTTGGCACCATCACTGCTGGGTAACTGCCTGGGATAGTCACTCCCATATTCACACTCAGCCAAACTGGGCAATGTTCGAGGGCAGGGGAAGTCTAATATATCAAACTGAGCTAATATTATGTACGTACATTGCTTAAAATGTTCCCATTAGTTGTCATTGGATACCATCCCACACACTGCTTCCTTAGAGATCAAGAATCGATGCTATGGAGCGCAACAAAGCATGTAAACCTAAACAGAGACAGGCACAACCATACAAACAACAAACAAATTATGTACGTAAGTGCCAGCTGTGGGCCCCACATGCCCTCACACCGCTTTTCTTCTCCTCTCCCTCACACTGTCTCACTGAACTCTGCTGTTCCACAGGTGGGATAGAGGGAACCTAATCCACACTGGAGTCTGTTGACCCTGAAGATTTAGTGAGGTGATCCCTGGGGCAGTTTTATCCAGATGGGTCAGACATGCCGGAGGCAATGTGACTCTTCCTGGCCTAAACTTCCAGGGACTGTGGAGTTTGCATATTCTCCCCGTGTCTGCATGGGTTTCCTCCGGGTGCTCCTGTTTCCTCCAAAGATATGCAGGTTAGGTGGATTGGCCGTGCTAAATTGCCGGTAGTGTTCAGGGATGTGTAGATTAGGTGGGTTATAGGGGTATGGGTCTGGGTGGGATGCTCTGAGGGTTGGTGTGGACTTGTTGGGCCGAAGGGCCTGTTTCCACACTGAAGGGATTCTATGGATTGGAAGTGGAGGGCCAGGTTACCCCTACAGTGTCCTGAGTGTACTTTGCCAAGGAAAGCATTTGCAGCTTCTCCCCTCGTTTGGTGGCAACTGGTACCACCCTGTCTCTGTGTGAGGGTGGGGCACCTGGAAAGTGGCCAAGGCTCTATGACTGCACCCTCCAGGCCTGTCCCTTCGGTCCTGAGGACCAATAGCTTGAGTGCAGGCCTTCATCCAGCATTCCCTAAGGGTCAGTCTGGGAACTAACTTGTCTTTCCATTGTAGCCACCATCTGTCAATGGAGGATGGCATAGAGTCACTGGAGTGAGACGATTGCTTCAGCTTCTCACAAGGAGAGCCTTAGTGTCCAGAATGCCTGCCTCATGATCTTGTTTGTCTTTAAACATGATCCTAAAGTCCCTCATTGCTGGAATGACAGGGTGTTCTGCCAGGGATACATAATCACTGCCACTCCACGACGTGCCAGCCACCTGGGACATCTCTCGCTCATCCATCTGTGCAGTTGTGAGTATGAGGTGCTCATGCAGCCTCTTACGCCACACTTCCTTCACCTATCTGCTGGGGGTGCGCTGGGCAGTCTTGTCGATGGTTCCTCCATGTACCTAAACCACCTCTTCCTCTGAGATTAAAGAGGTCTCCTCTGGGGATACGTCTGCCTCTTGGCTGATGTGTTCTGCACACTGTCGGCAGCTGTAACATGCAAAAGGCAGAAGGCAGCACAGCCAATAGACAAAGGTGGCCACATACTGAATACCTGGTGAATGATAGTGTTTTAGTGCTACAAGTGGCACTTTCTCAGATGCCAGGGCATAGATGTCTCTGTATCCCTGCAGGACCTGTCCCAGTCTTTTCCAGTCAGAGTGATAAATCTCTCCACATGGGGTTTAAGGATGCTGACATCCAGAAGGCGCCACACCAACCCTCATCGATCTTCACTCTACCTGTTTGTGGGATGCCACCTGCTGTGATGACATAAAGGGAACAAATCAGTTAGACTTAAGTTAGTTCATTTGCATGTGGGTCAAAAATGTTAAGCTTCTTCAAGGGAGCGAGGAGTTAGAATGGAGGGGATGCAGGGTTAGTGATGTGAGAGCACAGAGGGTAAAGGGAATGAATCAGCAAAGATGTTACATGGAACAGAGGGGGCATCACAGCAGAAATTTTGTTGGGAGGTAAGTGCAGTAACTGAGATGCAATAAATGTGAGGTAACAGGGAACAGGGAACGGCACTTACCCTGCATGGAGAAAGCTGTTGACCAGTCAACCAGGGCCTCCAGGCTCCTATCAGAGCCAGCTTGCATTTGTCAGCCACCTCCATCTAATCAACAATCATGAGGAGTGTAGATACCATGCTCCTCCAGGTGTACTCCATGCTCTTGAAGATGACATGGTCACAATGGATGGATGATAGGTGAATGGCAATTTATTCTGGAGACTGCACTTAGTATGATGGGATGGAGACATGATGTGATACTCACCAATGAATTGGTGATGGCGAATAAATTGGCGAATTTGGTAACATGCCTGACCAAATGCCAAGTTTCACTCCATCAAACTTGATACAAATCTCACTTCACAAAAAAAATGTAAGATTCTGCCTATTGCCTTTAGATTTCACCATGCTATAAATCAGTGAGGAAAATTGGAACCCACTCCTGAATGATATTCCTTTATTTGGACAGCTAAAACCGATTTTGGGGGTTTTAATTCCTTCTGTGTACTATTTTCAGCAAATTAGTTAATGTATCAGCATTCATTTCTCATCCCTTGTTATGTTAACACAACTATTAATCATTTCTTTTAAATGTCAGCAGTAAATTGGACAAGTCCAATACACAAATGAGTTCATACATTCATCAGGCCCAGGAACTTGATACCTGGCACTTCTTAAATTAAATAATTAACATTTGTACTTAAAATACATCAGTTTTTCAGAGAAAATGATTGTTCTTGCCATGAACTATTATCCACAGCTTCAACTGCTTTTTTGCAAAGTTATACATTGTTATAAAATTCACCATGGTATTATAAGACAAATTAAGGGATGGGTCAGCCGGGTCAAGATGAATTCTTTTCTCATGAGTCTAATAGTCAAAACAAATTGAATGCTAAAACTATTGTGACACAATCTAACAACATTGATTGGTCAATGATTGCATTTGCTTAGTTAGAGTGGTCCAGATTTCGCTCTCAGAATAATGAACAGGATTTTAGTGCAGAATTTCAGAGAAGTGCACTTGTGCCTGTTAACCTGAATGTGCAGTCTGATACATGCCATACCACCATTAGTTTCTCATCATGTGGAAAAGCATTTAATGGTGTGAGGTTGCTGTGGTTGCCTGTTAAATACAAATGAAACTTACCGCAGAAACTTTAAACTTGTCATTAAATATGAGTACTAATTTAACTATGTGATGGAGCGGACCATTGGTATGCCAACTTGATGCTTCTACCAGCTGGAGAAACCCTGGAGGAGTCCTGCAGTAACTCAATAAAGTCGATACAAAGATCCTCTGTTACATGCTGAACAACTTTGCTACCACAAAGTGAACTATTTCTGAAAGATTTTGCGACAAAGCATTCAGGTCCTCAGTTCTTGATTCCGGGTACTGACCTCTGGAGATAGCTGTTTCCGTGGCCTTCCAATTTGCTGCCTTGAGAGCTCCTGGCCTCTTCCAGACACATGACCAAGTCTCCTTCTTGCCATCCCCTCCTCCTTGACCTCCAGCGCAGCATCCAAAAACCTTAAGAGTTCCCTCTCTCTCATGCTATGCTGTCCTTTTACAGATTTGTGGGTCAAATTCATGTCTACCAATTTCAACTCCAGTCATAATTTCCTATCCCTTTCAGAGGAACGCAGGAGGTTTAAGCAGTAAAGAGAAGTTGTGGTTTTGAAACCCCTATGTAAATGGTGAATCGTGTGGTTAGCTCAGGGCATACATAACAAATATTCCAAAAAGCAAACAGCATCAATTCGGCTTGATACCTGCATTACAGGGAAGGAGTGAAAGCAAAATACTGCAGATGCTGGAAGTCAGAAACAAACACAGTGAATGTTAGAGAAACTCAGCAGGCATCTGTGGAGAGAGGAACAAAGTTAATGTTTCGAGTCTGGTATGACACTTCTTCAGATCTGCCACGGCTTAATTAGAACAGCAATAATCAGTTTCTCCAGCATTCTTTGGGTTTTTATATGGATGAAGCTCGGTTAATTGCTGAGATCTGTCTGTGTTTTTGGCAAATACCAACTTAGCTCCCACTATATAAATGCAAATTATTTCTGTCATTATTGGAGGTTACAAAATGCACCCAACATGGACTCAGTTTTAATTTCATCAAATCTCATGTGGTACAAGATGGCACTAGTTAACCAGTGTTCAAGAATATTAAAAAAGGACTATGCTCAAAGGAAGTAACTGTAGGGTACAGCTATACAAATATTCAGCCATCTTAGAAGTTGCTGCTTTAAGTAGCTGGAATGCTGTTGTTCAGTCTTGTTAACCAATGATTTTAGACCGCTTAATTTTTTTTTTATAAATCATTTTTTTTTAGCGAAAGCAATGCTCAGGTTCCAGGAATGAATTTTAAGATATATTTAATTCAAATTCTGTCTCCATTTTATAAAAAAAGAACCTCCTGAGTTACTGAAAGGATGTTAAGGGCAAATTAAATGATTGTTGGTAAATAATCGACTAACATTTCTCAGGGAAAATTTAGGCAGTAATAAACTCAATATCATAATTGTTGTTGCTAAAATAGAGCAAAATGACCTCAATAATATTTGAAAAAAAAATCAGGCCACTCTTAGGGAAATTATCAAGTTCACTTTGGAATGAAGAGAGCCAAGAACCAACTGTATAATTATATTAAGACTAACTTAAAAAAAAAGACAAAACAGCTGAAACAAATTGAAAACCATCTAAATCATTCATGACATAGTTGGATGCCACAGTCAGATATCTGTAAGATGATTCCTGGATGCATGGACTAAAATATTCTGAATGGCTTTCATAATCTACATTTAATTTGCAAATGTTTGTTCTTCTAAGCCTGCTTATTGCATTGTGTCAGGCTCATTTAAGTCTCCGTTTTGACACTTGGAATGATATTGCTGGAATGAAAGGAGCTGTGATCCACCAAGGCAATCATGAGATGAAAATTCAGAGCCAACACACAACAAGTGAAATAAGTATTACTTTATAACTTTCCTCAAAATGAATTAAGTTTAATTGCCATAGTCCCAGAGAGTGTTCTCTCATTAGAGAGTGATGACTGATCGTGAGTATAATCTGAGGGCCACCAAGCCTCAGACAAGGGGTAGAGTTGGCAAGGTGGGCCCTTCATGGCAGCCTGTTCTGGTATAGGGATTGAACCAATGCTGTGGGCATCATTCTGCATTGCAAGCCAGCTGCCCAACCAACCGAACGAACCAACCCATTTAAAATGAATTAAAGCACCTTTGGAAGAGATCTCTAATGTGATCAAAATTAATTCAGACATTCACTAATAAAGCTAAGTCCTCTATAAACTTAAAAAAAAAGCGTTAGGAATTGTGACATGGCAGATAGCAGGCCGAAGAACAAGCTGCTTAATAATTGAGGTATTGGCTGGCCGTACACAATCACCATCCACATTTCTTGCTCTAACTCATAAGCAACATCAAAAATATCTTCGTGATTTCTGTAAAGATTTTCCTGCTTATCCAGAAAAATGGTAGCAAATGATGAAGACCCAAGGAAAACTGTGTAAGTATCACTCAGAGGTAGTAAGAACTGCTGATGCTGGAGTCAGAGATAACACAGTGTGGAGCTGGATGAACACAGCAGGCCAGGCAACATCAGAGGAGCAGGAAAGCTGACGTTTTGGGTCAGGATCCTTCTTCAGAAATGGGTTCTGACCCGAAACATCAGCTTTCCTGTTCCTCTGTTGCTGCCTGGCCTGCTATATTCCTCCAGCTCCACACTGTGTTATCTAGTGTAAGTATCACTGTGTGGTCTGTGGAACAGATCCTGTAAGAAAATTATTTTAATTCAGAGAGGAAGATGGGCCTCGGGCAGGGTGCACAGAAGATATTCCAAAATTGTTCCAAGGATGGGGAATTACAATTAGATGGTAGAGTCCAAAGAAATTGATTTGTTCTCTTACAGAAGGAAGGGATTCAGGGAGATTTGAGAGAGATCTTAAAATTACAATCAAGCACATGCAGATTTAAGAAAACCCACAGGAAGAAATGAGGAGAATTTCTTTTGCAAATGACTTTGTATGACCTGGAGTATACTTCCTAAAATACAATGGAAGAAGATACAATAGTAATTTTCAGAAGGGATTTGTTTCCATGCCCGAAAATGAAAAATCTGCAGGGTTTTCTACAGAAATGGAAGGAGTAGAACAGGGTATTATTATTTTATCTCTTCCAAATGGCTAGGACAGTCGGGCTGAATGGCCTCTTCTTGTGCCATATGATACTGTGATTCTGAATCCAAAGTTTGACTAAAATTTATCCCAATTTAAAAGAAAAGGATTGCATTTATATGATGCTTTTCATGATCAGCAGACACCCCAAAGCACTTTCTGGTTGACTAAGTACTTTTTGAAGGGAGTCATTGTTGTAAGCTCATGATATAGGAGCGACACATTCGCATGGATAGATGAAATCTGCCTGGAAGAAAGCCAAAGGTGTACATAAATGGGTCTTCGTCTGGTTGACAGGATGTGACAGTTCCCCCAAGGGTCTGTGCTAGAGCATCAACATTTTACCTTTTATATCAATGATGTACATGAGGGCTGGGGATGCACTTTTGCTGATTCTGCAGATGACATTGAGATGGGTAGGAAATTATATTGTGAAGAAAACAGAAGGAGCCTGCAGGTGGATATAGATAAACCAAGTGAGCTGACAACAATCTGACAAATGGAGTATAATGTGGAAAATGTTCACTCTGGCAAAAAGACTTACTTAAATGGCGAATGACTGTGGAATTCTGTGGTACACTGGGATTTAGGTGTTCTAGTGCATGAATCACAAAACATTATTAAGCACCTTCAGTGTGAAGGCTAATGAGGTGCTCTCTGTAATTACGAGATTAATTGAATTTAAGAGTAAGGACTTTATGCTTCAGTTATACAGCGCATGATAGGACATAGAAAATAGGGGCACAAGTAGCCCATTCGGCCCTTTGAGCCAGCTGCTCACTCAATATGATCATAGCTGATTATTCAACTCAGTACCCCTGTTCCTGCTTTCTCCCCATACCCTTTGATCCTTTCAGTGATCAAAAACATTCAATGATTTAGTCTCAACCACTTTCTATGGTAAAGAATTCCACAAGTTCACCATTCCCTGGGAAATGAAATTTCTCATCTCAGTCCTAAATGGCCTTCTCGACATCCACAGTCAGTGAACCCCGGTTGTGGACTTCCTGGTAATCTGGAGCATCCTTCCTGCTTTAATCCTGTCTAGTACTGGTAGAATTTTACAGTGGGAGGCATTGGCCTAGTGGTATTATCACTGGACTGTTAATCCAGAAACCCCGATAATGTTCTGGGGACCCCTTTTCAAATCCTGTCATGGCAGCTGGTGGAATTTGATTTCAACTTTTAAAAAATCTGGAATTAAGTATCTAATGACGACCAGGAATCCATTGTCAATTGGTTCACTAATGTCTTTTAGGGAAGGAAACTGACATCCTTACCTGATCTGGACGACATGTGACTCCAGACCCACAGCAATGTGCTTAACTCTTAACTGCCCTCTCGGCAATTAGGAATGGGGCATAAATGCTGCCTAGCCAGCGATGTCCACATCCCATTAATGAAGAAAGGAAAAAACAATTTTATAGGTTTCAGTGAATATAGTCCTAACTAATCTAATCTGTATTCGGATATTAGCCCTGCCATTCCAGGAATCAGTTTGGTAAACCTTGGTTGCAACTCCCTCCATAATAAGAACATCCTTCCTCAGATAAGGTGACCAAAATTGCACACAATATTCCACGTGTGATCTCACCAAAGCCTTGCACAGTTACAGCAAGATATCCTTGCTCCTGCACTTGAATCCATTTGCCTTCTTCAACAACTGTTGTGAATACATGCTTTCTTCCAGCAACTGGTGCACAAGGGCACCCAGGTCTCATTTTACTACACTCTTTCCCAATCTATTTCTATTTAGATAATAATCTGCCTCCCTGTTTTTGCTACCAAAATTGATACCTCACATTTTTTTTCACATTATACTTCACCCACCATGTATTTGCCCACTCACTTATCTTGTCCAAATCATACTGAAGCATCTCTAAATCCTTCTCAGAGTTCACCCTCCTATCTAGCTTTTCTCCTAATGGAGACCACGTTCAAAATTCTGTGCGCAGTTTCCACCTCCTTATTTTAGGAAGGATGCATGTACGATGGAAATGATTCAGACAGATTAGGCTTGTTTCCACACACAGAAAATTTGAATAGATTGCAAACTTTTACTTCACCAAAGCCCTTGTTTCAAGATATTAAAAGTTGAAGATCTGAGTACTTCCTATTGTTTTACACTGTCACTTTGTCTATAACACAAAGCTCTCCATAACTTTGAGAATAAGTTCTTATGAACCTTGGCCCCCTATAACACAACAGCAAGGGGAGAAGTACTCAACTGAGAAAGGTTAAAGCCCCTGAACCATATGGGCACTGATGAGGCACTTGGGACAAAATGATGGAATCAGAAAGATGAGATTCTTGATATTGAGAAGAAAGTCTGATTCAGTAACAAAGTTCTAATGGAAAATGAGAATCTCACTAGTGAGTGGAGAGAGGCTATTTACATAGCTTATCATTTCATTAGTACTTAATCTCACTTCATTGATATGCATTTTCTCATTCTCCTAAATGCCAGTGAGAAACTAGATAGAACTGCATGGAAGTCAAAGAGGGTACCTGGCAACCCCAAATTGATGGTTGCTCCTCTAGGGCTACATCTTGGATGGCAGTCCCCAATATTTCAGGGCTGGCACCATGGACAGTGAGCAGTTCTGCCCCCTGTCCAATGAGGTTCGCATCAGACATGTATCACCCTCTCTGAATCCTCATGGCACAGCTCCAACATACTTCCAAATGCCACACTTTGGAGCACACCAGCACCATTCATTGCAATACTGCTGCCAGGAAAATTTGCACGCATAAACTCATGGATTGGACCTGGGTGAATATCAGGATTCCTCATTTGTTCTTTTTGTGCTCATTCACTTAGTGCCTTTCTGGATGCTCACAGTATCACTGTCTTTCCTTCTCTTTTTGAGCTTTGTCTCTTCAGCCAGAATTTAAGAGCTCATAATCCTTCTACTTTGCCTTGCCAGGCACAAAGCCAGGTACCTTGTCATGATTATTAGCAATAATCAGTCAAGGAGATGGATATGTTGCTGTGCAGCACCATATGATGTCAATTTAACTCCTACAGTCTGCAGCTTATGCACCGAACACATCATACATGCTTCAACCAAATGGCCAAGTCTCAAAGTCTAAGGAGAGGAGTCTGCAGTGAAGCCAAGCCTTCAGTCAGCAGGTTCTAGTACTGTAAGTCAAGGGCAGTATCTGATCACAGTCCACAGGCTTGGACACAGTCATACAGCCATGTGGGAAGGTCAGTAACAGGATATCCATGTCACTATAGTCTGGCAAGTGGTCCACAGTCAATCCTGAAGGCCTTGTGTAACCAGTCCAGGGATCTACAGTAAGTCAGTCAGGAAACTGCAAAGACATCAGTTGGAGGCACAATCATCTGGGATCAGTTCAATGAATTTAACGGGACTTATCACAGCGAGAACTATGAGCCAGAGCGCTGGCGAAGTGAATTCTGAGGATCGGAGGCAGAATGCTGGGACACAGATGGGCCAATAATTATGATGGGGGCAGCTCAAAATTTAAGGGATGTGAGATGATAGTGCTTTGGAGGTCAAGGGTTACTACAGGAGGTTGGGACATTGACAATCACAATCACAAGGTTGCTTTTCCTGAGTAACGTGGTGGGGTGCAGGGATAAGGTATCAGTAATCATACAGCGCTTACAACTTCTGACTGTAACTGTGCAATGTTGCTTGTGCTGTATTCAAGAGAATCAGGTTCAAGGTCAAAGGTCAATGGAGAGGCATTCCACGGTCCTCCTTGTTGGAGTTTTCCATGTCCCACTGTATGGAATATGTTAAACAGTTATTTGTATGTGATGTGAATGCTGACTGTTCACATTACTAAGAACCTATTCTGTTTCTGATATTCCCCACACAGTTGTAATGGAACTGCAACCATTGAAACCAGCTACAGCAGAGATTACCATTGCTGTTGCTGCAATGTAACAAAGGCACAGGTGTATTGAGGAGAAATAGACACATTAGCCAAACTCAGGATCAGCAGTGACCTCCAGCAAGTACTGAGCAGTTTCCCATATGAAAACATCGCAAGGTGAAGGTCTCCTGAGGATGCACGAGGTTCGGGAGGCCCTATCATCCTCAATGGTATTTCTTCCTGATGAGTGAGGTGCAGAGCTGGTTCAGGCTGAGGAGGTGGCAGGATGCTGTCACTGCACTGTCTCATCTGGTGGTGTTGGACTGTAAGCTGAAGGAGTGGGTGAGCAGCCTATCCCAGTGACTATCAATGTGACAGCTGTGCTTAACTCTTGTGCATTTGGCTGCTTCCATAGATCCACTGGGGAGCTGTGTGGGATGTCTCAACCCTCAACCCATGAATTTATCAAGGCTGTTACTGATGCAATTTGTGCCAGCTCTCACCTCACATTCATAGAATAGATTGTAGAATCCATTCGGCCCAATAAGTCCATACTGACTCTCCAAAGAGCATCCCACCATCCCAGACCCAATCCCTGTAAACCTGCATTTCCCATGGCTAATCCACCTACCTGCATATCTTTGGACTGTGGGAGGAAACCAGAGCACCTGGAGGAAACCCATGCAGACACAGGGAGATTCTGCAAACTCCACAGAGACAGTTATCCAAGGGTGGAATCGAACCCAGGTCCCTAGTGCTGTGAGGCAGCAACGCTAACCACTGAGCCACTGTGCCGCTCACATTTCCCCATGACGAAGTCAATGTCACAGCAGGCTTTGCCTATACAGTTGAGAGCACCATATCATAATGTAGATGAGTTTATGGACAGAAAAAGGTTGCACTCTATCAATGTACAACTCACCCGTAATCATCGGGACCACATCTTCAAAATTGGCACAAGGTAGTCTGGAGGTGGCCATGATGTTTATATCCTTGAACTCCCATGTCCTTCTTTGTCTCAAGGGTTGGATGCCTTACAAAGATGGTTACTGGAAGATAAGGGCTACCTTGGTTATGCAACCGTCTGACTGAGACTGACCATAAATATAATGCTGCCCATTATTCCACCGGTGCCATGACAAGGCAGATGTTAGAAATGCTGAAGATAATGTTCCCAATGTTTAGGTCAGTCTTTGTGTGTGTGTGTGGTGTGTGTGTGTGTGGCGGGGTGTGGGGGTGGGGATGTGAGTCTCACAGTATAGTCCAGACAACGTGCCCTGCAAAATCCTTGCATGCACAATTGGAGCAAGCAAGTCGAGGATATTGTTGAATAAAAGTGAGCACTTTCAATCATTTGAAAGCTTTCTGGTATGTAATGCTCTCACATTGAACCTGAAGAAGATGGTAAGCTGCATGGGGCATTAGAGAGAGAAGAGCACTCCCTTAGATAGGGTTCTAAGCTGGGATATGCTAAGGAGGGAGTTAGCCTCCTTACCTTAGTAAACATTTACAACAATGCACTTGTACCTGCAATGAAGCATCAGCCAAGGCACTATGTGCCCACAGAAGCATTTGTTTCATGTTTCCCTCCCATTTCATGCACAGTGAGGACAAGGCCTGCCTGGCAGCACTTGGCCTGCTAAAAATGGTGCCAGTGCTGGGAATCCTGGCAGTAGCACATATTTTCTTCATTGCTGAGCAGAAGATAGTGCATGTGGGGCATCAAAGAGACATGGTGCATACCTAATGAAGTGAACGACGAAGAACAGCATAAGGAAACTCACTAGGAATCATGGAAAGAAACCCTGCATGAAACTTGCCAAGGTTTAGGTGATTTCCGTAATATTGAGCCCAATAATTATTGCTCTTACAGTTTGGATGAGAGCATGGTGTTGACAGTTAATTATCAGATAACATTGAACACCTTCTACAGTACATTGACACCTTCTGATGGACGAGCAATTCCAAACAATGTTGCCTCCTCACCATCCGCAAGCAAGCTTTAAACCAATTTCGATCCTTCTGGATGGAATAGAAGCCATTTTTTCTCTATCCCTTAACTAATTAGTGACCAGCAATCATGCAGCCTGGTTCATGTATCACAGACTGCCTTGTCTCTGACATTCTCTTGTAAACAAAGAGACAAGAGGGATTCCACCTCCCAGAGCTTGACTGTGGCCATGCATATTTTCCGCAAATATAATTAAAGACAACAGTGAAGAGAAAGAACTCAAAGTCTTACTATTTACATAACTATGAGTCACAGATGGTGGGAATCCTTGTCCAAGTAATGTGTGTTCCATCTGGCCTAGCTGTTCAAGCTGTACAATACCAATTTAAAGTGATCACAGTACAGAGCAGTCACAAACTTATTACAAAGTACGATTAAAAGTATCAGGGGGGAATTAGTCGATGAAAATCGCAGGTTCATGCTACTTTTCAATACAGCACAAGCGCTGAGGCACAAAATCTCCCCTACCAATTTATTTTGCGATCCATTATTTCATTTTCCAAATATCACTTGATGCTTCGAGTAATTATTTACATCAATGAAATAGAGGTCTGATTTTCATTTTCCTACTGTTTTCTTTTTCACTCCGAGTGGGGCATTGGCAAGTGGAAGATTGCAACAAAAACAATGTTGACTTATTGCCTGTTCTGATTTTTGAGCGGATCTCATTTTAGCTAGCTGTCATTCCTGCCAAGAATGGGGCCTATTAAATATCTTCAACTAAAGTTTATATATCACTGTTAGGACCCAAGCTCCACTTCCATGTAGTGTAGCCAGTGCCACAAACCCAAATGTACCTACAAATTACTGACAAATCACTTAGCAGGGATTTGCAATGCTATGGAACCACAATCTGACCGGGAACTATAACGGCTTCATGCTACAGAGATCCAGGACTGTCTCAATTTTCTCCATTCAATGAGTTTTGCATTTTTTCCAATCTTTTGCACTTTCTTCCTCAGCTTACACACTCACTTCCTCACCACAACATCTGCTGGCTCTACTTGTCCATCCAAAACCCCAGGATTCTAATAAGTGTGCCAATAGTTACTGGGAGTTTTTTTTTTCCTTTTTGTATCTCTCATCTCCCATCCCATATTTCGTTGTATTTTTGAAAAAATCATCAGCTATACTTATGAGTTCATTAATGACGGTTTTCAATTCATCATTCTTTTTGATAAGTGGTGACATGAAGATGTATTTTTCCACTGAGTCATTCACATCAACTAACCTGCCAAACCACAAAAAGGAGGATCAATTTGGAGCATATCAATTGGTACACATTTACCCCCTATTGCAACAAGGACAATTTTACTGGCTCAGTACTGACGTAGACCATTGTCGATTGCTCAAAGTTTAAATTGTGCAATTGCCTCTGCTATTATACAATTTTGTTTTTCTTAAACATGTTTATTTAAAGCTAAAAGCATTTCACTCTATTTTTGTATCAGACTCCCAAAATATCTAGTGGCTGCTTAAGTAAACATTCCAATGTCAATCACATGCTTGATTCAAGCCCTTAAAATTGAAATGGCCTCTAGCATTGGAGTGCACGCACTACAATAGCACTTATACTTTATCCTTTTTCTCTGTAATAATGGAAAATAAGTATGAAAACAGATAGCAAGACTAATAAATAATGCTTTTAAATCTAGGTGCTGTCATGGTAAGCTCAACGTGAATGTGATTAAATCCCTTATTTAGAAATCCTTCCTTACAGAATTATGATTAGTCAACGATGACTAGATGTAGTTCCCAGAAAACATTTAACCATTCTCCTATCTCTATTGTTACCCTTTGCTACGGATAAGAATGGAATCTATATATTGATTCTAGATAAAAGATCATAAATAATAGGAGCTGAAGTAGGCATTTGGTCAGTATGAAAGACCTGCTTTCACAACGCAGTCCTTTGCCTGAAGCATAGTACAATCTCAGGGTAAACTCATCAGCAGTTGTCTCCCTCTGATGAGAGAGCAGCCTCTGATTCTCTTGCACTATAATGACTTTCACCTACACATCAAAGACTGCTCTACATTCAACAAGGTAATTGCTGATCTACTATCTCAACTCCATTTATTGCACCACCTTGTATTCTTATCCCTTTACTACCGCAGTACCCTAAATCCACCTTCTGCTCTCTTGAACATAATCCAAGACTGCATCTACTGAGGAAGAGAATTTCAAAAATTCACCACCCTTTGATTGATGAAATCTCTCTTCATCTTGCTCCTCAATGATACAACCATTAATCTGAGATTCTGAATACGAGATCTAGATTTCCCAACTGGAGGAAACATTTCCTCATCATTCATTCTGCCAAGCCTCATAAGGATTTGTGTGGTGAGAATTTTGTGTTCACCTTCCCCACCACCAGGGGCAGGCTAACAACATTGTCCACAAATTGTCTGCCATACTCTCCAACATTAAATGCTGCCCAAGTTTTCAGATAACTGTTAATCACTTTAGGATGCCCCGAGAATGTGAAATGGAGTGACAAAATTCAAGCTCTTTCTTCCTTTAGTCAACAAAGAATGGAATGACAAAGGTCCTTCATCATACCATTGGTACTTGAGGTATTATATTTCTTCTTTCATAAAGAAGGAGGAATGGCCAAGATTATGCAGGAAGAATAAGACTCATGTCAATTTAATTCCCCAAAGGAGAATCATTCCGCAGTCAATTTTTTCCCCAGATATTTGGAAGTTCTGTTGGCAATTAAATTTCAAAGTGTGTTCTAGCTAAAATTGCTAGATTAAATTCATCTGCATTGGACCAAATATTGAACCAGCTTCAGAAAATGCAGCAGAAGAGAAAAGCATTTTGAGGTCAATCACACGGTTTGGATTAATGTAATTGTTAAATGACTGTTCGGGCTATTGGTCCACTCCCACTCTCGATAAGCCTTGAGGAATTGCGTTGTGCTTATTAGATATGTATCCAGTTATTTTTCTTGGGTAGGGTGAATGGCAAGTTGTGGAAGGCAACAGAATTTCTGTCAAAGCAATAGAGCTTCAAAGAAAAATAAAATTAATTATCATGCCATACGTTGCTCGATCCCACCAAACCATCTTAGAATTGGAACCAGATTCGGATTCAGATGTCAGTAAAGAGGTTGTTCAATATAAAATTCATTTCTAATTTCTTTTGCTGTCTTACCCCCGAGACATCCTTTGTACGATACACTGAGGGAACAGAAAATGAAAAAGAGATGTTATTCCAATTCACATATTAACTGCTGAACAACATCAATTGCAAGCCAACACTTTCACAGCGCATTCACTATCCATAGATTCTGTTTTAGCATGAAACTAGGATGTGGAGGTGCTAGTGTTGGACTGGGGTGGACAAAGTCAGAAGTCACACGACACCAGGATATAGTCCAACAGGTTTATCTGGAATCACACAAGCTTTCAGAGCACAGCCCCTTCTTTGGGTGCAGTGAGAGCAGGGCACACAAGCCCAGAGTTTATAGGCAGAGAGATCAAAACATCATACAACTGGTGTGAGTTGAGTGTCAGCCGAAAAGTCTCTGCAGGTGACTAAGAGTGTTAGATGGTGTGTAAAGTGTTTATAAAGTCAATGTCAGTGCTGCGCTCTCATGACAATCAGGCAGAGCCATAGGAATATACAGAAGGTGAGATCTCAGGTCAGAAACTGAATTGTAGGTGTGAGACTTTGTTCAGAATCTGTCTCACAGTTTTAGCCTGGAATCAGGCTGGTTTTATTCCGAAAACCAGACTTTATAAGATGCCATGCTCATTGATTGTGGCTACAAATTGTGTGCTTTTTGAAGAAAATAGAATGTATCTGCAAATAAACAAACATCTTGGATGAAATGCTTAACCCCACAGATTTATGCACATTTGTGTGTGTGTGGAGGGGAGGGAGTGGAGAGAGAGAGGGAGTGCATGTGTGTGTGCATGTATGTGTGCACTTGAGTGCGAGACTGTCTGAGAGAGCATATGTGTGTGAGAGACTGGGTGTGAGTGTGTGTATATGTGTGTGAGAGTGTGTGTATGTGTGTGTGAGAACGTGTTTGTGTAAGTGTGAGCGTGTGTGTGTATGAGAGGGTGTGTGTGTGAGTGTGTGTGGGAATGTGTGTGGGAGAGTGCATGTGTGAGAGTGTGTGTGTGAGTGTGTGTGAAAGAGTGCATGTGTGTGAGAGCGTGTGTGTGTAAGAGTGCATGTGAAAATGTGTGTATGTGTGAGAGAGAGCGTGTGTGAGAGAGAGTGAGTGTGTGTGAGTGTGTGCGTGTGTATGAAAGTGTGTGTGTGAGTGAGAGTGTGTGTTTGTGAGAGTGTGTGTGTGAATGTGTGTGTGTGCACGTGAGAGATTGTGAGAGAGTGTGTGCATGTGTGTGTGAGAGCGTGTGTGTGTGTGTATGTGTGTGAGAGCATGTGTGTGTGAATGTGTGCGTGTCTGTTTATGAGTGTGTGCATGTGTGTGTGTGTGAGAGTGTGTGTGTGTCTGAGAGCGTGTGTGTGTGTGTCTGAGAACGTGTGTCTGTGAGAGAAAGAGTGTGTGTGTGAGAGAGTGTGCGTATGTGTGAGAGCGTGTGTGTGTGAGAGAGAGTGTGTGCATGAGGGAGTGTGTGTGAGTGTGTGTGAGAGTGAGAGAATGTGTGTGTATGAGAGTGTGTATGTGAGAGTGTATGTATGTGATTGTGTGTGTGAGAGCAAGAGTGTGTGTGTGAGAGAGAGAGTGTGGGTTTGAGTGTGTGTGTGTGAGAGAGAGAGTGAGTGTGTGTGATTGTGCATGTGAGTGTAAGAGAGTGTGTGTGTGAGAGAGTATGCATGTGTGTGTGTGTGTGAGAGTCTGTGTGTGAGAGAGTGTGTGTGTGTGTGGCTATGTGTGTGTCTGTGTGTGTGTGAGAGTGTGTGTGTCTGTGTCTGTGTGCAAAAGTGAGAGAGTGTGTGTGTGTGAGAGTGTGTGTGTAAGTGTGTTTGTGTGTGAGAGAGTGTGTTTGTGAGACAGAGAGAAAGAGTGAGTGTGGGTGTGTGAGAGTGTGTGTGTGTGTATGTGTGTGAGAGTGTGTGTGTGTGTGTGTGTGTGAGTGAGTGCATGTGTGTGTGTGTGGTCACACCCATGATGGAGGCCGTCCTTGGGGTCATCCATGAGGATGGCCTCCACCATGATCTTGGGTTCATGTTGCGCTACAGGCGACCGCACCACACTGTTCTGTATCTGTAAAATCTTCCTTACTGTCCTGTTTTGACAGCAACACCTTGATAAATTGTTATTATCTCTCCACCTTAATTAGTTTGTATAGTTTTGAATTACTTATTACACTCTCTCAAATGCACACACACTCTCCCACATACACACTCTCCCACACACACACTCTCACACACACATACACTCTCTCACACACTCTCTGTCTCAAGCACGCATTTGCACACACACACAAATCTGTGGGGTGAATCGTTTCATCCAAGATGCTTGTTTATTTGCAGAAACATTCTATTTTGTTCAAAAAACACACAATTTGTAGCCACAATCAATGAGTGTGACATCTTATAAAGTCTGGTTTTTGGAATAAAACCAGACTGATTCCAGGTTAAAACTGTAAGCCAGATTCTGAACAAAGTCTCACACCTACAAATCAGTGTCTGACCTGAGATCTCACCTTCTGTATATTCCTATGGCTCTGCCTGATTGTCACGACAGCACCTCACCAACATTGACTTTATAAACACTTTACACACTCTTGGTCACCTGCAGAGATTTAGCAACTGACACTCGACTCATACCAGTTGTATGATGTTTTGATCTCTCTGCCTATAAACCCTGTGCTTGTGTGCCCTGCTCTTACTGCACCTGACAAAGGGGCTGTGCTCCGAAAGCTTGTGTGATTCCAGATAAACCTGTTGGACTATAACCTTGTATCATGTGACTTCTGAATATGAAACTAGAAGCTCTTCATACCAATGCTAGACTTGATTTGTAAATCGAGTTGAATCTTTGAATATGTTGTGGAGAATCAGGTGGAATTACATTCTGTTTTGTTTATTGTTATTCTGAGGCTACCATTGTGGTGTAAGTGATCAATTAATTAGATGTGAATGCTTCAAAGACATTCTGCCAGCAGTTTTAATTGTCAGAAATCAGTGTGATAGGCCACATTCCTGCTAATGTAACAGGTCAAATGAATTTAGACTCAGTCAAGAAACAAATCTTTAGAACAGTTGGGTCTTACAGTGATTGCCAAAACCTCACCAGAGAGGAGTGTGAGCTAACTTAACAATTTGCAGTCAAGTACATCATCAACAACTTGTAATTATAAGGGGAATTCAGCGTCATAAAATTTCTCAAGGTATTTCACAGAAGGATTAGACAAATCTTCTAACATGCGTCAAAATCCTATCCATGAATTAGATCATACAAAAAGTTTGCTACTTGCTTTGTAATGAGTTTTCAGGTCTCCCTCCCAACACAGGATGCTTCATATTTGACACAGTGCAGCAATCCTCATTGGAATTAGTGCAGAGCATCTTACTTGAAGTCACTTAATTTTGTGTTAGCACTAGTTGCCAAATACTGTTAAGTTAACACAGTTTAAAGGTCCCAAAGCCTCTTTGAGAAGTTACAGAGTGAAGGTAAATCTGTAAGTGTGTAAGGATGTAGGTGGCAGGGTTTAGGGTGGCAGGTGGGCCAGTGTGACATAGTCAGGCTAGTTCAGGTGGGGATGATGTTTAATTGAAGAGTTGGGGCTCAGTGGTTGGAGAGTTATCAGGTTGATTTGGGCTGAGGGGATGGTCAGGTCAAGTCAGGTGTTGGTTAAGTCATATCACAGGAGCAATCATGTCGGGCCAAGGGGCTAATGTGAAATTGTTGGGTGCAGCTCTACATGTGGGAGTTAGAACTGTTTTTAATACTTCTACAATTCGATGAGTAACTATTCAGGTAACTGAGTCAGATCACTTTAAAATTGGAGATTTTTTTCAAAGGGTTCCAGATAATAGGAAATTGCCCATCAAAAGTTTAAACTCACAGCAAGACTTCACAGAGTTTTAACTTACACCTATAGAAGTTTGTTCAGTCTCTGACTACCCAGAGACCAGAAGTCCTGGGCCATTGTAAAACAGAGTATGATACCAATCTGCACTGTAGACATAACAAGGTGTAGAGCTGGATGAACACAGCAGGCCAAGCAGCATCAGAGGAGCAGGAAGGCTGACGTTTCAGGCCTAGACCCTTCTTCAGAAATGGAGGAGGGAAAGGGGGTTCTGAAATAAATAGAGAGAGAGAGGGGTAGGCGGATTGAAGATAGATAGAGGAGAAGATAGGTGGAGAGGAGACAGACAGGTCAAAGAGGCAGGGATGGAGCCAGTAAAGGTAGGTGGGGAGTTAGGGAGGAGATAGGTCAGTCCAGGGAGGACGGACAGGTCAAGGGGGCCGGATGAGGTTAGTAGGTTGGAGATCGGGGTGGGGCTTGAGGTGTGAGGAGGGGATAGGCGGGAGGAAGGACAGGTTAGGGAGGTGGGGACAAGCTGGGCTGGTTTTTGGATGCAGTAGAGGGAGGGGAGATTTTGAAGCTTGTGAAGTCCACATTGATACCATTGGACTGCAGGGTTCCCAAGCGGAATATGAGGTACTGATCCTGCAACCTTCTTCAAGATCTCCCCTCCCCTTTTCGCATCCCAAAACCAGCCCAGCTTGTCCCCACCTCCCTAACCTGTCCTTCCTCCCGCCTATCCCCTCCTCACACCTCAAGCCCCACCCCGATCTCCAACCTACTAACCTCATCCGGCCCCCTTGACCTGTCCGTCCTCCCTGGACTGACTTATCTCCTCCTTAACTCCCCACCTACCTTTACTGGCTCCATCCCTGCCTCTTTGACCTGTCTGTCTCCTCTCCACCTATCTTCTCCTCTATCCATTTTCTATCCGCTTCCCCCTCTCTCCCTATTTATTTCAGAACCCCCATCCCCTCCCCCATTTCTGAAAAAGGGTCTAGGCCCGAAACGTCAGCCTTCCTGCTCCTCTGATGCTCCTTGGCCTGCTGTGTTCATCCAGCTCTACGCCTTGTTATCTCAGATTCTCCAGCATCTGCAGTTCCTGCTATCTCTGCACTGCAGACATGACAGCTTTGGTCTCCTTTATTTAAGGAAATGTATCAAGGTGTTAAAAACAATTCAGAGAAAGTTCGCTCAGTTGAAATAGGATGGTGGGGAGGGGGAGCAGTCTCTTTTATGAGGAAAACTTGGATTATCTGGGCCTGTACATATTGGAGCTTAGAAAAATGAGAGCTGATCCTACATATAAGATCCTGAGAGGATTTCACAGGGTAGATGTTGAAAGATGTTTCCTTTGAAAGAGAGACTAGAACCAGGGGACACAGGTGGAAAATAAGTGGTCTCCTACTTAAGGTGGAGATGCATTTTTTTTATATTCTGTCAGGGTTGTGAAACATTGAAACTCTCTTCCCCAGATAGTGGTGGAGTTGAAATGAGTGAATGCTTTTCAGGTAGAAATAGCTCCATTCTGATTAACAAAGGAGTCAAATATTTTCAGAGATAGGCAGGAATGTGAACTTGAGGACACAATCATTTCAGACGTGGCCCTATTAAATGGTAGAACAGGTCCAAGCAGTTAAATGGACTACTTATTCTCCTAATTCATATATTTGGGTGACAATAAAACTCGCTGAAAAGAGCAAGTTTAGGGAATATCCTTAAGGGTGGAAAGCAAGGTCAAATCATTGAGTTACAAAGTGGTTACATGGAAGAAAATTCAACCTGTCATGCTTATCTAAAGGAGCAATTCACCTGGTGCCCATTCCCCAGTTTCCCTGCACATTTTTCCTTTTCAGCTCCCAGTCCAATTCTCACTCTTGAATGCTTCAATTGAGCCTACCTCCAACACATTCTCAAGCAGGTGCACTCCAGCTTCCAACTACTCACAATGTTAAAAAAAGCTTTCCCTCATGTCACCATTGTTTCTTTTGCCCATTACGTTAAAGCTGTGCATCTTATTCTCAATCTTTTCAGCAGTGGGAACAGTTAGTCCTTGCCTACTCTGTCTAAACTCGCCATGATTTTAAACAGCTCTATCAAATCTCCTCTCAAAGGAGATTTGCATAAAGGATGCCATAAGCTTTATTAAGCACTCCCTCAATCTGTCCTGCCACCTTCAATTATTTAGTTACATATAGACAGAGGTCTCTCTGCTTCTGCAAACTTATAAAATTGTACACTTTATTTTCTATTGATTCTCCTCATTCTTCTTCGCAAAATGAATCACCTCACACTTCTCTGCATTCATTCCACTACTTATACATCCATTCTACCAACCTGGCTGGATTCCTTTGAAGCTCAACATGAATCTCCTCAACGTCCAAGTTTGGTAATGCCGCAAATTTTGAAATTGCGCCCCGTATGCCAAGAATTAGTTTATTAATATATATCAGGAAGTGCTAGGGCATGAACTCTAATCCTTAGGGAACTCCGCTATAAAACTTTCTCCAGTCTGAAGAACAACTATTCATCATGACTGTCTGTTTCCTGTCACATAGCCAATTCTTTATGCATGTTGCTGCTACTGTTTATTTTATTCCATGAGCTCTAACTTTGCTGACAGGTCTGCAGTGTGGTACTTCATCAAATGTCTTTTGGAGATGGAGGAGGGTGTTCTGAGCTTGGCAGAAGGCAAAGCCACTAATTGTGTAGTGATTAAAAGCAAGGATTCTCAAGAGGTTAAAGTTAGAAGAGTGCACCTACCCTGGAAATCTGTAGACCTGGAAGAGATTATGAAGACTGGGGTAGGTTGGAGGATGAAGCAAGTCATGGAGGGATTTGATAACTATCATTATCTATATGACATCAAACTGGCACTCATTTCCCAAGTACTGCCTCTTCAGTCAGGAGTGCATTTTACAAAGCTCTTAATTTACAGCATAAAAAATGCACACATTGTTTTAGATTTTGGTAGAGCTTCTGTGTCATTTCAGATCACCTGCATAATCACATGACACAATCATCATTACCTATGACCTTCATTATACATTCTGTTGATGTCACATTACTCTACATCTCCCCCTAAGTCCTTATCCCTCTTATGAACGTTTTGCCTCCAAAGTCTCAGACTTTATTGTACAAGCCTTCTTGGTGCTTTGGCCAATCTCCCTGAGTTGTCTGTGTTCTCATTCTGAGGGTTTTGATGCCCTGCCATCTTCCATTGCTCAGTCAGAGTGTTTTCTGTCCTAGGTGGTTGTGGAACATTTTGTTCCTCTTTTACTTCTGAGAAATAATTTCACATTTTTATTGCTTTATTGTTTACTTATATTAATGCACTATGATTTCTTCAGATTATTCCATGATCCATTTCAACCCTATCTGATCTTGGTTGCTGTGTTTATTTTTCTTCCCTCTGTTAATCTCTATCTCACCCTTTCCAATCTGTAACTCTAGTGACTCTCATGTCCTGTTATTAAAATTTCTAGTCTGGTTTCCCCTTTGATCTTCTTCACCCTGTTAAGATCACTCTCAGTGATGTTTGGCTGTAACTTCTGAAACAGAAGTAGAAGTTGTACTTGTAATCTCCTCCCTGTCAATAATTCTGACAATGATAATCCATTCTGTAGTGGTAAAAATCTATAGCTTAATTAATTTAAATTTTTGCACTTTTTTCAGTAATGTTTTGATTGTACAAATTCCTCACTTGGCTTTTCCAATCATTTGATAGAATGGTAAAACTGTGACATGCATAAAATTGTACTCGTGCAAACCTATTGCACTGTTAATTTGCAGACTGTGGGCTGTTGTGTGAAATCTACAAGGTCTGAAATGCCATGCATTGAGAAGAATTTCTTGACAAGATTCTATCATTGTTTCTGCTATGATCTTGTGGAGAAGGTTTACTTAAATCCTCCTCAAGTTGCAGTCCATGACAAAAATGAAGATCTTGCCCATGATCTCAACTGGTGGAGTTCAAAAGAGTCCGCCTAGTTCATATGTATAAATCTATTCCCAGGCATTCCATGCCATAATGGAAGAGATATTTTTCCTTTATTCATTCACAGGATGAGGGTATTGCTGGCTAAGCAGCATTTATTGCCCAGGGGGCAGTTAAGAGTCAACCCCATTGCTGTGGGTCCAGAGTCACATGTAGGCCAGACCAGGTAAGGACAATCTTTGGTTTCCCAACATTTAGCAATGGATTTATGGTCATCATTAAACTCTTAATTCCAATTATTTATTGAATTAGAATTCCACCATCTGCCATAGTAGGATTTGAACCCAGGTCTCCGGAACATAACCTGGGTCACTAGATTAACAGTCCAGTGATAACACCACTGGGCCATCACCTCCCCTGGCTATTGTTTTTGGTAAGTAATTTGCTCTAATAGGGTTCTAATGAAGATTTGCAAGGGGACAAGACAGAGCAACGTAGAACCTCATGAACTGAAGACTTATAACTACAGGTCTCTTGGTCATTAGTAACAGGATTTAACAAATTAATGCAAATTGTACCCAACTGCTATCATGCAATAAACTACATCTTGTTAACATTGACTAGTGGTTATTCTCCTACCACTGCAAATTTAGTAGGCCCTGTGTGATCCCCAGTGAACCTCTGAAAATTGGTGGTGATTCTTGGTATTAGAAATTGCCTCATGGCATTGGTTTACTATCTGCTGTGAGTCCAGTAGCTTGCAATACACTCTAACTTTTTCTTTTCAGTTCTGCAAACTCACACTTTTCGATTTAATGTTCGATCTACATTCAAAAGCAATTTCATGACTGCTATAATTTCTTGATCATGTCATTCTTTTGTGATTCTGTGTGTTACTATGTTGTTCATGTGACCTATGACCCTGTCAACACCTTCCAAATTGTTTGAAATTGATCTTTGAAAAGTAGGTGCTATTTTGAAGGGCAACCTATTAAAACAAAAACATTAAAAAGATGTAATAAGGATAGTTAGCTTTCTGGAGTCTTCATTCAGAAGTACTTGCCAGAATCCACTGTTCACATCCAGTTTGGTGTGCGGGGTATTCTGAAGTGGTTTTATGAGACTTGCGTTTGCCGAAGCCATTATGTGAATTTAAAGTTCCACTTCTTTATTCAACTGAGATTGACACAGATTCTTGTTTAACCATTATGCTTTGCTACTGTAACCATTTCTGAACAACGTACAATCATAGAGTTATACAGTACGCAAACAGATTCTTTGTTCCAACCAGTCCACGCTGACCATGTTCCCAAACTAAACTAGTCCGACCTTCCTACGCTTGGCCCATATCCCTCCAAACTTTTTCCTAGACATAAACATATCCAAATGTTTTTTAAACATCACAACTGTACATGCGTCCACCACTTTCTCTGGCAGTTCATTTCATACTTGAACCACGTCTGTGTAAAAAATTTCCCCTTAAGTCCTCTCTAACGCTTTCTCCTCTCCCCTTAAAAATATGCCCCCGGTTTTGGACTCCCACACCCCAAGGAAAAGACCATTGTTATTTATCTCATCTATGCCTCTCATGATTTTATAGACCTCAATAAGGTCACCTCTCAACCTCCTACGCTCTGGTGAAAAGAAGTCCCAACCTTTCCAGTCTATTTTTAAATCTCAACCCTCCATTCCCGGCAACAGCTTTGTAAATCTTTTCTGAACCCTTTCCAGTTTAATAATATCTTTTCTATAATAGGGTGACCAGAACTGCACACAGTACTCCTGAAGAGGCCTCAACAACATCCTGTACAACCTCAACATGATGTCCCAACTCCTATACTCAAACATTTGTCAGTTCTCTCAATGATGAAGTTACAGAATCATTTGCTCATTAGAGAGAGAAACAGAAACAACATTTCAAGCCCAGTATAACTCTTCCTCAGATCTGACAGGGGTTAGAAAATGGTTTGACAGAAATGGAAGGGTGGTGAAAGGAACAGATAGTGTAGAGACCCAGTACAAAAGACAAAGGGATTGTCAAGCTACGCGATCAACATTAAAATGTATTTACCTATATTCTCCTCTCTAACCTAAGCTGAAATTTGCTGCACCAATAATTGTAAAAATAAAATAGTTAGGATCCCATTACCTGCTAAAATTAATCACAGGATTAATATTTGTTATATGCTGCAAGACATAAGCAAACTCACTGCTCTTCCTGCAGAGTTATTTATTTTTGCTATAAATTGATTTTCTTTATCTTTGGAAAATTGAACTTTTCCCAAGTCAAGTTCAACTATGGCATCAACAAGGAAACGTTCATCACTGAAAATAGCATGGTCTGGCTCAAGGGATGCAACAATGCTGGTTGAAGTCTGCAGCCAAATCTTATACAGTCAACATATTTTACATTCTCCCCAACATCTGTGAAAATTGCAGATGTCAGCTCAATATAATGTAAGTTTCGACTGGTCACGTCATAATCCTACAATGCTTTACCTCCACTTCTTCAAAAGTTGAGGAAACAGAACATCAGAACACCAATTCCACAAATTACTAAAGTCCAAACATTAAAAGTTAGTCATTGCAAGGTGAATTCCAAAAATAGCATGAAATTGCCATATCTGTTTTATGTAACTCTAATGCATTGTTCAATTTGAGATTTACTATAACTTGGCTGGAAACTCATGAATTATATCAGCAAGGAAGTGACTTGTGTATGTTGACAGAATTTTATGCAAATAAATGGTTTCTCCCACCAGTAAAGCTTTCCATTTAGATAACATTCATTCTGAAATGCATTGTGTAAGACAATGTTACAACAGAGTTTTCTATAAACGTATTGCCCTTTTGAAATCGAATAGCACAATAGCATTATGCTGCTGTTAAAAACACCTAGATCCTGAGTTTATTTAAACTGGACATCTTTTGTCAACTGGTAATTGCTTCATGGAAAGCATTAATCTTGGAGGATAGCTTGCCAAATAGAGTTGCTGGAAATTCATTGAGATCTTTTTTCAAGATAAACGAAACCAAAATCGTCACTTTCTAAAATGGGGTGGGCCATTAAATTCTAATCGGTTCTTCATAGGACTAAGGAACATGTCCTATTTAGCTCTTATTTAGCCACTTAGCTCCTCAACTCTATTCTATCATTCTCAGGGCTCAGTACTAGCACCTGTGCTGTTCAAAAAATACAAACCAATGACCTCGCAACAACCACATCCAAAAAGTTCATCAATGCTGTGAGGTCTCTTCTGTCACCTAAGCCCTATTCTCTTGTATTCCTTACCAAATCCCTAACAAAGACTTCTGAAAGTTGATGGACTACTGCAGCACATGGCATCGCATGTTGAATCTCTATAACATTATAGCCCCTATATTCCATTTCCATGATGCATGTGTCAAAATGAAATTGCATGTGTACATGGATGGCCAGAGACTAAAGCATGATCGCAAAATCAACTCTATTGGGAACAATTATAGAAAGGGCTTTGATCTTCTGGGAACCTCAAAAGAAGACAGAAGCAAAGCTCAAAATCAAAAACAAGTCATTAACCAAATGTGCTATATCTTCTCAGGGCACTGTTACCACAACACTCCAGATCTCAGTACTTATCCTATCATACTGCTTAGTAGAGTAATGTGCACCTATTTGACAAAGCTCACCTACACACACCTTTCGACACTCAATTGCATGCATCAATGTGCATTATAACTGGAAACCTGCTTTCAACACCACTTCTTGGCTTCCCTTGTTTAAAACCAATTATCAGTCAACCAGAAAAAAGCTGTCTGAAACCATTCACGCTGTGTTTTACTTACACACTCCAGACAATTTGTTTGACCCACCTACCACACACTTTCTATTTCAGCATCTTGACATGGAGCAATCTTCCTGAGGAAGATCCACCAGCAGACATCCTTTGGATCAAGGGTTTGGAAACACAGGAGGTGACTAACAAGCTTTTTTTCTTGTGACAAATCCCATCTGTCAAATGGAAGGCTTTCAACTGCCATGATGACAGTGGGCCTTGTCGAACAAGTTTAGGGCCCCTGTGAAGACGACCTCTATCACTGTCTCAGTACTAATCCCTTATGTATTTGTGGAGAGACTCAACAATACTATGCATTATCGAGGAGTATAATATCTACAGGCTAAGTGGGAAACTAACCACCTTACACTCAGCAAATGAAAGGGCTGTCAGGGATTTATGCTATGACTTAGCATCAAAACGTGAGGAAATTAGTGCTGAAATTTTAATTAAGCATACCAGATTTAATAAAATCCTGATAAAAGCTCAAAAATTATATAACCCATTACCATTAGGTCTAATATATTGTGGACAAAAGGGTAAATAGGGAGAGAAAAGGGCCCCTTAAAGATTAGCAATGCCGCCTACTTGTGGAACTGCAGGAGATGGGGGAGATACTAAACAAGTATTTTGCATCAGTGTTTGCTGTGGAGAAGGAAATGGAAGATAGAGAATGTGGGGAAATAAATAAATCTTGAAATTTTTTTTCCAGCAGCAGAGGGAGAGGCGACAGCGAGGACCAGGGGGCTGCCGGGAATATATTTGGAGTGGAGGAGCCTCAGCTTTTGACCTTATCCAACAGGTATGAGATACTTGCTCCCTCTGTGGCTGAGGAAAAGGGCTGCGGGGAGGATGAGCCAGCTCACCGCGGCACCATGGTGTAGAAGGCCATTCAAGAGGGGGGAGCAGAAAGACAAGTGGTAGTTATAGGGGATTCTATAGTTAGGGGGATGGATAGTATCCTTTGCAAGCCGGATCGGGAGTCCCGCATGGTGTGTTGCCTGCCCGGTGCCAGGGTGCAGGACATCTCTGACCGGCTTGAAAGGATATTGGAGCGGGAGGGGGAGGATCCAGTTGTTGTGGTCCACGTTGGGATGAACAACATAGGCAAGGCTAGGATGGAGGACCTGTTTGGGGATTATCAAGCACTAGGAACGAAATTAAGGAACAGGTCCTCGAGGGTCATAATCTCCGGATTACTGCCCGAGCCACGTGCAAATTGGCTTAGGGATAAGAAAATTAGGGAAGTAAACACGTGGCTAAGGGAGTGGTGTGGGAAAGAGGGTTTCCATTTCATGGGGCATTGGCATCAGTTTTGGAACCAGAGGGATCTGTACCGATGGGACGGTCTCCACCTGAACCGATCTGGAACCAGTGTTCTTGCGAAAAGGATAAATAGGGTGTTCACTATGACTTTAAACTAGTGAGTTGGGGGGAAGGGAAAGGGAAAACGACAGGGAGTATGATGGTAAATAAAAAGGTATGCAGCAGGTTAGCATGTGTGCAGGAGGGTTTAAGTTCAAGGCAGACTATGAAAGAAGCAAAAAGAAAGGATAACTCAGGAGATATTATTAGAGATGTTGGAAATCATGAGGGTAAGAAATCTAGCATAAAGGCACTTTACCTGAATGCTCGTAGCATTCGTAACAAGGTTGATGAGTTAACGGCACAAATCATCGCGAATGAATATGATTTGGTGGCCATTACGGAGACATGGTTACAGGATGGTCACGACTGGGAGTTAAATATCCAAGGGTACCAGACTATTCGGAAGGACAGACAGGAAGGTAAGGGAGGTGGTGTAGCTCTGATATTCAAGGACGCCATCAGGGCGGTGCTGAGAGATGATATAGGTTCTATGGAGAATGAGGTTGAATCCATTTGGGTGGAAATTAGAAATTCTAAGAGGAAAAAGTCACTGATATGCGTAGTCTATAGGCCACCAAATAATAACGTCACATTGGGGCGGGCAATAAACAAAGAAATAACTAATACCTGTAAAAATGGTACGGCAATTATCATGGAGGATTTTAACCTACATGTAGATTGGTCGAATCAGCTCGGTCAGGGTAGCCTTGAGGAGGAGTTCATTGAGTGTATCCGTGATAGTTTTCTTGAACAGTATGTAATGGAACCAACGCGGGAGCAAGCTATCCTAGATCTGGTCCTGTGTAATGAGACAGGAATAATTAATGACCTCATTGTTAGGGATCCTCTGGGAAGGAGTGATCACAGTATGGTTGAATTTAGAATACAGATGGAGAGTGTGAAGGTAAAATCCAATACCAGGGCCCTGTGCTTGAACAAGGGGAACTACAACAGAATGAGGGAGGACTTGGCTAAAGTAAACTGGAAACAAAGATTTTATGGTGGGACAGTTGACGAGCAGTGGAGGACTTTCAAAGCAATTTTTCAAAGTGCTCAGCAAAAGTATATTCCAATGAAAAGGAAGGACTGTAAGAAAAGGGGTATTCTGCCGTGGGTGTCTAAAGAAATAAGGGAGGCTATCAAATTGAAAGAGAAGGCATACAAAGTGGCCAAAAACAGCATGAAACTAGAAGATTGGGAAAACTTTAAAGGTCAACAGAAAGCCACAAAAAGAGCTATAAAGAAAAGGAAGATAGAACATGAAAAAAAACTAGCACAGAATATAAAGACAGATAGCAAAAGTTTCTATAAATATATAAAACGAAAAAGAGTGGCTAAAGTAGACGTTGGCCCTTTAGAGCATGAGAAGGGGAATTTAGTTATGGGATATGATGAAATGGCCGAGGCATTGAACAGGTATTTTGTATCGGTCTTCACAGTGGAGGACACTAATAACATGCCAGTAATAGACAAAGAGACGAAGGTAAGTGAGGACCTGGAAACAATCATTATTACGGAAGAGGTAGTGTTGGGCAAGCTAATGGAGCTAAGGATTGGTAAGTCTCCTGGCCCTGATGGAATGCATCCCAGGGTACTAAAAGAGATGGCGGGAGAAATAGCAGGTGCGCTGGCGGTAATTTTCCAAAATTCGCTGGACTCTGGGGCAGTCCCAGCAGATTGGAAAACAGCAAATGTGACGCCACTGTTTAAAAAGGGAAGTAGACAAAAATTGGGGAATTATAGACCGGTTAGCTTAACCTCTGTAGTGGGGAAGATGCTTGAGCCTATTATCAAGGAAGAAATAGCAAGGCATCTTGATAGAAATTGTCCCGTTGGGCAGATGCAGCATGGGTTCATGAAGGGCAGGTCATGCTTGACAAATCTTTTGGAATTCTATGAAGACATTATGAGCAAGGTGGACAATAGGGACCCAGTGGATGTGGTGTACCTAGATTTCCAAAAGGCCTTCGACAAGGTACCGCACAAGAGGTTACTGCATAAGATAAGGATGCATGGCATTAAGGGTAAAGTATTAGCATGGATAGAGGATTGGTTGACTAACAGGAGGCAAAGAGTAGGGGTAAATGAGTGCTATTCTAGCTGGCAGTCAGTGACTAGTGGTGTGCCTCAGGGATCGGTGTTGGGACCGCAATTATTTACAATTTATATAGATGATTTGGAGTTGGGGACCACGTGTAAGGTGTCAAAGTTTGCAGATGACACTAAGATGAGTGGCAAAGCAAAATGTGCAGAGGACTGTGAAACTTTGCAGAGGAACATAGATACATTGAGTGAGTGGGCAAAGGTCTGGCAGATGGAATACAATGTAAATAAATGTGAAGTCATACATTTTGGTAGGAGTAATAGTAAAAAGGATTATTACTTGAATGGTAAAAAGTTGCAGCATGCTGCTATGCAGAGGGACCTGGGTGTCCTTGTGCATGAATCACAGAAGGTAGGTCTGCAGGTACAACAAGTAATTAGGAAGGCAAATGGAATTTTGTCCTTCATTGCTAAAGGGATTGAAATAAAAAGCAGAGAGGTTATGTTGCAGCTGTACAAGGTGCTGGTGAGGCCACACCTGGAGTACTGTGTGCAGTTTTGGTCTCCTTACTTGAGAAAGGATGTACTGGCACTGGAGGGGGTGCAAAGGAGGTTCACTAGATTGATTCCGGAGTTGAGGGGGTTGGCTTATGAGGAGAGACTGAGTAGATTGGGATTATATTCATTGGAATTCAAAAGATTGAGGGGGGATCTTATAGAAACATATAAAATTATGAAGGGACTAGATAAGATAGAAGTAGAGAGGATGTTTCCACTGGCAGGTGAAGCTAGGATAAGAGGGCATAACCTCAAGATTAGAGGGAGCAGATTTAGGACTGAACTGAGAAGGAATTTCTTCACCTCGAGGGTTGTTAATCTATGGAATTCCTTGCCCAGTGAAGTAGTTGACGCTACTTCAGTAAATGTTTTTAATAAAAAGGTAGATTTTTTTTGAACAATAAAGGAATTAAGGGATACGGTGAGAACGCGGGTAAGTGGATCTGAGTCCACGAAAGGATCAGCCATGATCTTATTGAATGGCGGAGCAGGCTCGAAGGGCCAGATGGCCTACTCCTGCTCCTAGTTCTAAAAGGAAAAAAAAAGAAAAATGTCCATATTACAGAGGAGGAGGTGCTGAACATGGATAACACACGGGGACCTGATCAGGTGTACTCTAGAACTCTGTGGGATGGTAGGGAAATGATTGCTGGGCCTCTGGCTGAGATACTTGTATTATTGACAGCCACAGATGAGGTGCCGGAAGACTGGAGGTTGGCTAACGTGGTGCCACTATTTAAGAAAGGTAGTAAGGAAAAGCCAAAGAACTATAGACCGGTCAGCCTGACATCGGTGGTGGACAAGTTGTTGGAGGGAATCCTGGGGGACAGGATTTACACGTATTTGCAAAGGCAAGGACTGATTAGGGATGTCAACATAGCTTTGTGCGTGGGAAATCGTGTTACACGAATTTGATTGAGTTTATTGAAGAAGTAATGAAGAGGATTGATGAGGGCAGAGCAATGGATGTGATCTAAATGGACTTCAGTCAGGCGATCGACAAGGTTCCTCATGATAGACTGGTTAGCAAGATTAGATCACATGGAATACAGGGAGAACTCGCCATTTGGATACAGAACTGGCTCGAAAGTAGAAGACCGAGAGCAGTGGTGGAGGGTTGCTTTACAGACTGGAGGCCTGTGACCAGCGGTGTGCCACAAGGATCAGTGCTGGATCCACTGCTTTTCGTCATTTACGTAAATGATTTGGATGTGAACGTGGGAGGTATGGTTAGTAAGTTTGCAGATGACACCAAAATTGAATGTGTAGTGAACAGCAAAAAAGGTTACCTCAGAGCTTTTACCTCAGAGGGATCTTGATCAGACGGGCCAATGGGCCGAGGAGAGGCAGGTGGCGTTTAATTTAGATACATGTGAGGTGCTGCATTTTGGAAAGACAAATCAGGGTTGTACTTGTACAATTAAGAGTAAGTTCCTGGCGAGTGTTGCTGAACAAAGAGACTGTGGTGTGCGTAGTTTCTTGAAAGTGGAATCACTACTAGAAAGGATAGTGAAGAAAGTGTTTGGTATGCTTGTCTTTATTGAGTAGATGAGTTGGGAGGTCATGTTGTGACTGTACAGGACATTGGTTAGGCCACTTTTGGAATACTGCATTCAATTCTGGTCTCCCTGCTATAGGAAGGATGTTGTGAAGTTTGAAAGGGCTCAGAAAAGATTTACAAGGATGTTGCCAGGGTTGAAGGGTTTCAGCTGTAGGGAGGGGCTGAATAGGCTGATGTTATTTTCCTTGGAGCGTCGGTGGCTGAGGGGTGACCATATACAGGTTTTTTAATTTATGAGGGACATAGATACGGGAAATAGACAAGGTCTCTTCCCCGGGGTGGAAGGTTTAAGGTGAGAGGGGAAAGATTTAAAAGGGACCTAAGGGGCAACTTTTCCATGCAGAGCGTGGTGCGTGGATGGAACAAGCTGCCAGAGGAAGTGGTGGAGGCTGGTACAATTACAACATTTAAAAGGCATCTGTATGGGTATTTGAATAGGAAGGGTTTAAGGGATATGGGCCAAATGCTGGTGAAATGGGACTAGATTTATTTAGGATATCTGGTCAGCATGGACAAGTTGGACCAAAGGGTCTGTTTCCATCCTGTATATCTCTATGGTTCAATGACTCTTATCACACTTTAATGATTCAGAAGGTGAACCTACATTTGCAAACTACAGTTCCAAACATAATTTAAAATGAACTATTATCATGGAATAAAATCCTTACGTTTCTGTACAGTGGGCTCCTTGAGTTAACTTGATTAGTCCTACACCCTCTCTTTCTCCTGTATTATTTCCTTTTATGTATTTATGGAATTTCCTTCTGCATTTTTAGAACATGCATTCCAGATTGCAATAAATCACTGTATCGTAAATGTTTTCTGATTTGCTTCTGTTACAGCTGTCTCTACAAGTTAAAGATAACATTGTCACATTGGTTCCACACTAAGTCAAGTGATTTGCATTCATTCATCTGATGTGGGCATCGGTGGCAAGGCTAACATTTATTGCCAATGTCTAATTGCCACTGAGAAGGTGATGGTGAGGCAAGTTCTTGAACCACTAAAGTTCATGTGGCTCAGGTACACCCAAAGTACTGTGAGAGAAGGAGTTCCAGCATTTTGATCCAGTGACGATGAAGGATAGATGGTACAATTCCAATTCAGAATGATGAGTGACTTGAGGGAGAACTTAGAAGTTGCAATGTTTCGATGCATCTGTTGCCCTCATTCTTCTCAGTGGCAGAGATCCTGGGCTTGGACGCTGCTTTCAAAGAAGCTTTAGCCAGTTGTTGGTACATACAATGGCTCACATACTGTGCTCCAGAACAAGACATAAACATTTAAGGTGTTGAATGGAGTACCAATCAAGTGGATGGATTTGGTTTGGACATTGTTCAAATGGCGAAAACACAATAATGTTTGACCTCCTATAAGAGGGAAGGTCATTGATGAGAAAGTATAAGATGCATGGGCCTAGGAATCTATCCTGAAGAAGTTCTGTAGTATTACTTTGGGGTTGAGATGATTAACCTCTAACAAACACAACCACATGTTTGTCTAGATATGACTCAGAATAGTTGAGTGTTTTCTTCTTGATTCCCATTGACTTCAATTTTATGAGGTCTTCTTGGTTTTATACTTTTAAAAGCACCATCTTAATGTCAAGGGCAGTCACTCACCACTGGAGTTCAGCTCTTTCTTGCATACATGATCCAAGTGCACAATGAGATCTGGAACCTTGTTATGGTGGTGCCCAGTCAGAATATTGGCGAGTAAGTGATTGGTGAACAAGTGTGTAACACTGTCTACAACACTTTCCATCACTTTGTGGATAATTGAAAGGAGACTGATCAATAATAATTGGGTAAATTGAATATGCCCTTTTTTGTGAACAGGGCATATTTGGGATATTTTCTAATTTCTCAAAGAGACTGTAAGAGTTATATTTGTACTGAGTACAACTCAGGAGGCAGTTAGACCTGCAGGAGGCACTTCAACTCAGGTAACGAGATAAAGAGAGAGAGTGAGGCTCAAGGCTTTCTCTCATCTTCCAGGAATGGAGACAGCCAGGCCTACAGGAAATACCTCTACTTAGGGCTCCTCAGCACTCAAGCTGAATGTGACCAAAAATCCACGAGTAACAGCACACAAAAGCTGAAAATCCTTTGGTTGGTAATAAGCGGTTGTTAGGGAGTGAGATTATAACACTTGAAACTAGAAAAGCATATAATTTATAGAGAAGAAGCAGCTAGTTGGATTTCAGTAAGGAACACTACCAAAATGGAAGTAAAGTTAAATCAAGTCAGCGTAAAGTAAAATAATAAAGGAAACTAAAGTTAATACAAGTGAAATTACTTGTAAACTTTTATAGTAGGTTTAGAAATCTCCAAATCAACCTGATCAGAGAAATTATTACACACTTCTGGAGTGGCTAGGATTTGAACACAGGCTTCTTGATCTAGAGGTAGGGACACTGCCAGTGTGCCATAAAAGCCATCCCGGCTCACTGTGCCTGGAATTTTCAGGCAGTCTTCCATCCAACTCGCAACCAGGCCTGTGTCTGCTTAGCTCTGAGATCAGAAAAGATTGGGTATTTTCAGACTCAAAGGCTAACGGAGAGCTTTTAGAATTATGGGATAGCAGGACACTTGGGACATTTGGAGTTTACATGCTGTGGTATGGGTGAGTTCATGGATATCCTACATGCCCCAGACAAACACATCTGCAGCAAGTGTCTACAGCTGAACAAGCTTGAACTCTAGGTTTTGGAACTTGAGCAGCCATTGGAGTTTCTGTTGCATATACATGAAGCAGAGGACTAGATAGTTAGCATGTACAGCAAGTTGGTCACACTGAAGGTTAGAAGCATACAGACAGGGACGGAATAGGTGATTGCCATGCACTAAAGGAACACCAGGCAGGGAGAGCAGGAGGCCCCAGATTGTCCCCTACTGGCTATCTGGTAGTCCATGTTGGAAACTGCTAAAAGCAATGGTCCATTGGGGAGTATGGCCACAGCTAAGCCCATCGCACCAATGGCATCGTGGTTGTATAGGGAGGAGAAAGATGAATAATGGAAGGGCAACAGTGATAAGGGATTTCAGTGTTAGGCGATCAGACAGACACTTCTACAACATTAAACATGATTCCAACTCTGGTACAATTTTCGTCGCCCTGATATAGGAAGGATGCTATTAAACTGGAAAAGATGCAAAAAAGATTTGTACAAGGATATTACCAAAACTGGAAGGTTTGAGTTAGAAAGGAAGGCTGGATAGGTTGGTAAGGTGAAAGGGGAAAGATTCAAAAGGAACCTGAGGGGCAACTTTTTCACACAGAGGATGGTACATGTGTGGAACGAACTACCAGAGAAAGTGGTAGAGGCAGGCACAATTACAACATTTAAATGAATAGGAAAGGTTTAGAGAGATATGGGCCAATGCAGGCAATTGGGCCCAGTTCAGTTTAAGGAACCTGGTTGGCATTGATGAGTTGGGCCAAAGGTCTGTTTCTGTATGACTCTATGACTCCAGTATCATGTAATGATAAAGAGCTAATTAATAATTTTGTTGTAAAAGAACCTTTGGACATGAGTGACCACCATATGACAGAATTTTACGATATGTTTGAAAATGAGGTAGTTTAATCTGAAGCAAGGATGTTAAATTTGAGGAAGGGAAATTAGGAAAGCCGTGAGACTCAAATTAGCTCAGGTGATTTGGGAAATCACACTAAAAGGCATGGCTGTGCATATGGAATGGATAGTCTTTGAAGAACTATATCAAGGCTTACAGCAACAATGCATTCCTTTAAGGATCAAAATCTAACAGAATGTTAGCCAACCGTGGCTGACAAAGAAATTTAATGATTGTTTATAAGATTTTAAAAAAAGGCTAACATATTTGCCAGAAATAGTAGCACATCATAGGATAGAGGGATTTTTAGAAAGCAGCAAAGATGGACCAAGAAACTGAAAAGGGAAGAAAGAATATGAATGCAATTTCACAAAAAAAGTCATAAAATGGACTATTAAATCTTGTATAGGTACAGGCAAAGGAAAAGTTTGACAACGTCAAATGTGGACAGGTTCAGAAGAATTTATAATGGGGTCTACAGAAATGGCCGAGAGGCTAAGTGATTACTTTGCTGCTCCCCTGAGGAAGATACAAGAAATTTTCTAGAATTACAGATCCAAGTAGCTATGGAGAATAAGGAAGTTGATGGAAATTAATGTGAATAAGAAGGTGGTACTGAAAGAATTAATGGGGCAGAAAGTTTATAAGCTCTCAGGACCTGATATTTTATATCCAACAGTTGTATCTACTGGATAGTCAATGCACTGGTGATCATCTTCCAAAATTCCATTGATTCGGGAATGATTCCAGAAAATTGGAAGTTAGCAATCACCACTCCACTATTTAAAAAGGGAGTGAGAGAGAAAAACAGGGAACTTCAGATCAGATAGCCTGACATCAGTAGTAGAGAAAATGCTGAAACTGTTATGAATGATGTAATAAATGGATGCTTGAATATTAATGGGTTTTGGGCAAATCAGAATGAATTTGCAAATGGAAAACTTGGTTTGATAAGCTTGTTAGAGTTTTACTGAGGCTAGTACTAAGAAAATCAGTAAAGGGGAGTCATTTAAAGCAGTGTACTTAGATTTTCAGAAGACATTTCATAAGGTTTCCCAGAGGAGATTGGTTAACAAAAACAAAATACATTGGATAGCTGGGTATACAATGACACGGATTAAGGATTAGCAACAGTCAGAACACAGAGAAGTAGGAACAAACAAGTCATTCTTGCCTTGGCAAGTAGTGATTAGTTGGGTACTGCAAGATGTGTGTTCACAGTATATGTGAATCATTCAATATGTGGTGATGAAATGTAATATTTTTAAATTTGCCAATAGTACAAAGCAAAGAAATATATGTTGTGAGGAAGACATAAAGCAGCTTGAGAAAGATATTAACAGACCTGGGGAGTGGGTAAGAACATGACATTTGAATATAATGTGGAAATGTGAAATTACTCCCTTTCGCGGGAGGAAAAGATGTGCAGAGTATTCCTTAAATGGTCAGACGGTGGAAGCTGTAAATATATCTAGGTGCTCTTGTCAATAAATCACTGAAGACTAATATGCAACATTAGGCTTTATTGCAACAAGGATTTACGTACAGGAATAGTAAAGTCTCACTTCAGTTAGGCTGAACCTGGAGTACTCTGTAGAATGTCCTTATCTCAGGAAGGATATTGTTCATTTTGGAAGGGAGGACATAAGAGCAGAGGATTATTTAAATGGAGATAAACTGCAGAAAGCTGCAACACAAAGGGACTTGGGTACTTGTGCATGAAACACAGAAAGGTAGCACACATATGCAGCAGGTTATCAGGAAGGCTAATGGAATCTTCGGCCTTATTTCAAGGGAGTTGGAGTATAAGAGAAAAGAAGTCTAACTACAACTGCACAAAGTGCTGGTGAGACCATATTTGAAGTATTGTCAGCAGTTTTGGCCCGCTCATTTGAGGAAAGATATCATTTCATTGGAGCCAGTTCAGAGAAGATTCATTAAGACGATCCCTGGTATGGTGGGATTGTCTTATGTCCTAACACTAAAGAGCTTGTGATACTACTCACTGGGATCTCATTGAAACATATAGGATTCTTAAAAGGCTTGACAGGGTAACTCCTAGGAGGGTGTTTTCTCTCATGATAGAGTCTAGGACCAGACGGCATAGTCTTAGAATAAAGGCACCAATTTAAGACTGAGATGAAGAGGAATTTCTTCTCTCAGAGAGTTGTGAATCTTTGGAACTCCTTGCCATAGAGAGCTGTGGGGGCAGTTTACTTCTGTACATTTAAGGCTGTATTAAGGATGTGTATTTTAACTAGATAGGTAGTTTCTTGATCAGCAGGGGAATCAAGGGTTATGGGGAAAACATGGGAAGGTGAACCTGAGCAATGTTGGATCAGCCATGATCCTATTGAATGTCAACGCAGGTTCAAGGGGCCAAATGGCCTATTCCTGTTCCTGTTTCTTATGATGTATAATAGTATTTCCATAGAGGGAGTGCAATGAAGGTTCACTGAACTTGTTCCCAGGATGGCAGGACTGTCCTTTGAAATGATATTAAGCAACAATTTCTTGAGAGTCTTTAAAATCTACAAAAAAGGGGGTTGACAGGGTAGATGCAGATAGGGTGTTTTTCCTGGTGGGGACCCTAGTACCAGGGTTTACAACTTAAAAATAAGAGGTTTGCTATTTATGACGAGAATGAGAAAAAATATTTCTACTCAGAGGTTTATGATCTTTTGACTTCTCTACCCGAGAGAGCTGCAGAATCATAGAATTATAGAGTCCCCACAGTGTGAAAGCAGGCTATTCAACCCATCGAGTCCACCCCAACCATCTGAAGAGCATCCCACCCAAACCAACCCCTTACCCCTTCCCTGTAACCCTGCATTTCCTATGGCTAATCCAGCGAGCCTACAAATGCCTGGACACTATGGGCAATTTAGCATGGCCAATCTATCTAACCTGCATATCTATGGACTGTGGGAAGAAATCGCAGCAGCTGGAGGAAACTCACACACACTCAGGGAGAACATGCAATTTTTATATGCTGCTGTGAGCAGAATCCGAACCTGTTTAACCTTTGCTCATAAGACATTCCCTCTACATCGAAGATCATCCTCGTGAACCTTCTCTGAACTGCCTCCAATGAAACGATATCTTTCATTAAATAAGGAGACCAAAACTTCTCAATGAAGGGTCGCTGGAGTTGTTCCCAGGATGTCCTTTGAAGAGACATTAAGCAAACATTTCCTTGAATTTTAAAGACAGAGAGATGATCTCATTAAACTCTACAAAGAAAAGGATTGCCAGGGTAGATGCAGATAGGGTGTTTTCCCTGGTTGGGGGCCTAGTATCAGGGTTCATAAATTAAAAATAAGGTGTTTGCTATTTAGGACTAGAATGGGAAATATTGTTTCTGCTCAGAGGTTTATGATCTTTTGACTTCTTTATCCCAGAGAGCTGCAGAATCATAGAATCACCAGCACCTTGTACAGTTGCAATGAGTCTTCCCTATTCTTATACTCCAACCACCTTGAAATATACTGCCTTCAATGCAAACATTATACACAATTAAACATGTTTTAAAATGCTAGATTACCCTGTCTTTAATTTTAGCTATTATTCAGTTTTTCAATTGAATTGTGTAAAAAATTATTATATAATAATAATGCCTTGCATGTTACGAATGATCAAATATCACGCAATTAAATTTTTAACTGTCTTATCCTTTGCAGATGTGACATTATCTCATCTCTCTGGAATTTTCTGTGTTTATTTCACATTTCTGACATCCACAATATCCATTTGTTAATTCTGATTTGAAAATCTGTCTCCAGATGTTTTTTTTTCAGTAAAAGTCATGTTGAAATTGATTGTCATTCAAGAATACTGTGATAAGTTTCTGGGAGACCTGTGACAGTTTAAGAACATTATTACTGTGTGTATTTCATTGCCGTTCAATTCTCACTGAAGACTGTCATCCTCTTCCAAAAAGCAATTGTGTGTACACAGGGTCAAGTAGATGAAATGGGCTCCAAGAATTTTGTAGTAAACACACTTAACATTGTAACCAAAAAAAAAATGACTGATTAAATGTAAGACACTTATAAGAATTCCATCCTTTGAATCAACACAAATCACTGCTTACCTAGTAGTGGCCAGTAGAGTCGGACAGCAAAACTAAAGATCTTGAAACAGCTACAAGTCTAGTTTTCTGTTGGATGAGAAAATAATCATCTACAAATTATATCCACTGTTTGTGTTATTTTAATTGGACAAACCCGTTTATTGTATAGACAAACCTTTGTCTATGCAGCAAAAATTTACCAACATAAATCACACCTCCAGTTAAACAACCTCATCTGAATGTATTATGATGACAATAAAAGTATATTTGACTGTATTAACTTGTCCTAAGTAAGTACGCCTTCACTTATGGGATCATGTTGTACTAGTATTTTATTTTTTTCATTGCTATGCTGGGGCACAATTTTTGCCAGCAGCTATTGAAAAGCAGGTGTTATCAATTTTTCTAAAGTGAGTTCTTGTCATCTTTTCCCTACAGTGGGGGATTTCAAGCCTAGGGAGCATATTTTTAAGGCAAAAGGAGAAAGATTTTAAAAAGACATGAGGGGCAACTTTTTTACACGGAGAGTGGTTCGTGTGTGGAATGAACTTCCAGAGGAAAAGGTGGATGCGGGCACGGTTACAACATTTAAAAGCCATTTAGATAAGTGCATGAATAAGGAATGTTTGGAGAGATATGGGCCAAATGCAGGTCGGTGTGGCTAGTTTCATTTGGGATTGTGGTCGGAATGGACTGGTTGGGCCAAAGTTTCTGTTTCCGTGCAGTATGACACTATGCTTTATTAAACAGCAGCCAGTAAGTTCTTCACATAAATTTACATTGAACTATTTCCTTGTCTTTAATTCAAAACTCTAATACTCTATGTATGCTGTTCTGCATGGCCCCTGGTCATTCAGCCAGTCATGGTGTATTCCAAATGGAAATCTGCATGTTTGGCAGCAATTGGTTTGTGTAGAGACTTGAAGTCAGCATTTGCCACACCTCTCCCTGTGGACTTTCACAACTTGAAACAAGTATAGAAAACTCTAAATGTTTGCACAATCATATGAACAGCCAAAAAAAAAACCGACAACTAACGTGTCGGTAGTTGATAATTTCTTATAAAACTGCTGGTGAGGAGAATCCTTCCTGCTGTTTAATGTATCTTCTGTTATGTACAGTTAAGAGAAAACATCAACTGGACATTTGAGCTTCCAATGTCATCAAATTAGTATTACACATTGATTGATGCTTATGTCGAACACTTTCAATGAAGGTTAATTTTATGTGTTATATCATATATATATAAAAACAGCGTCCATTCAGATTCGTGACAAGAGCAGTCACTAAATACACCCACAGTCCCCAAAAGAATGAATGTTCAATTTTGCACCCTGACCCAGTTATATGTATCTTCAGAAAGATTCCATCCAATATCCACTATTAAAACATGCCTAACTCTCATCTTTATTACGTCAAATGCAACATATCATGATTTGAACAAGCAAACTTTGAAATTAGCTCTGACTCACAGAATTGTTTTCTCAACAATGAGTCACGTTACCAGAATTGAATGAGTCGAAGAGTAGAGAATTATAACACTATCTTTGGTCATGCCTCTGACAATTACCATCTGAATGATGAACCACAGTAATAGTTTCTGCATGAACTAACAGAGTTTATTGTCTAAAACACAAACAGATATTGCTGGAAAAAACTCAGTAGGTCTGGCAGTAGTCTGCAGACCAGAAGAAAGGTCACTAGACCTGAAATGTTAACTCTGCTTTGTCTCTACCAATGCTGCCAGATCTTCTGAGTTTTTCCAGCAATTCTGTTTTTGTTTCTGATTTCCAGCATCTGCAGTCTTTTTGGGTTTTATTCTAGTTTAATGTCTAGCATGCCTTCAACCATCAAAGATAGTCCTGAGATTGCTCTCAGTGGCAAAGCAACAATTCTCAATACCGACCTCAAAGAAACATAGGAACTAGGAGCAGGAAGAGGACATTCAGCCCTTCGAACTTACTCGATCATGATTTATCCTCTTTCTCAACACCATATTTCTCGTTTCTCTCCATAATACTTGATCCCTTTAAAATCTAAAAGTACCAGCTACCCACAGAATCTAGTGATCTCTGCAAAATCATTTCTTTTTTCCCAACAACAGTTCCAACCTGACACCAAGTTCAGGAGATCCCTCAATGGGTAGCAGCAGTGATGTTGTCAAGCTGGTAAGCACCCAATCACATTGAAGAATTTGTATGCTTTCAGCAAACCAGGGAGTTGAAAATAGTTTCGATCCTTTACTTGCAACTAAAACCTTCATGTGGCTCAGCACCATTTGTGAGTCCTCAGATATTGAAGCAGTCCTTGTTCAAAGTCAACAAGAGCTGGGCAATATCCAGGCTTGGACTGACATGTGGCAAGTTTAATTCACACCATACAAATGCAACACAATAACCATGTTATTTAAGAGACAATTTAACACTGGTCCTTGACATTCGATGGTGTTACCATCACTGAATCCCCCACTATCAGCATCCTGGGCATTATCATTGACCAGAAACTCAACTGGACTCACCATATAAATACGGTGATTACAAGAGCAGGTCAAAGGCTAGGAAAACTGCGATGCGTAACTCATCTCCTGACTCCCCAAAGCCTGTCCACCATCTACAAAGCACAAGTTAGAAGTGTGAAGGAGTACTGTCTACCTGCCCAAATGGTGCATTGTCACTTAAGAAACTTGACACCATCCAGGAGAAAGCAGTCCGCTTGATTGCCACCACTTCCATAAGCATCCACCCTCCTCCACCACCAATAGTCAGTATGTCTTATCCACAAGATGCATGGCAGAAATTTACCAAAGATGCTCAGACAGCACCTTCCAAATCCATGATGTCTTCCATCTAGAAGGACAAGGGCAGCAGATACGTGGGAACACCACCACCTGCATGTTCCCCTCCAAGCCACTACCACCCTGGCTTGGAGATATAGCACCATTCCTTCACTGTCAGAGGGTCAAAATCCTGAATTCCCTCCTGAAGGCATTGTACCTGCTACATGGACTGCAACGGTTCAAGAAGGCAGCTCATCACCACCTTCTCAAGAACAATTAGGGAATGGCAATAAGTGCTAGCCCAGCTGCAATACTCACATCCCACGAGTGAATAGAAAAATGTGTTTAAGATTCAGTTAATGTAGAAACTGAAGTAAAGGTAAGGATTTCAAAAAAAAATTGTTAAAAATGAATTTGTGGAATTTGTTATCATTATGGAGACATAAACGTTAACATTTACTCATGTAGGCAAGAGGCAGTGGGCAGCAGTACGTATCAAGTAAAAACACAGTTAAGAATCCACTTGCACTTTATTTAATAAGGCTTTTGAGTTTTTTTTTACATATGATTAACTGCATAGAATAAGAAGTTTCATCAATTCATCGGAGTTACATTGACTGTACCTGGAGAGTCTCAAAAATGCATCTACTGGAGAAGCATGAAATCAATATTGATTGCAGTGCTGGTTCCGTTGACAAGGGAAGGTGTATTTGCCATACAGGGAATATAGCAGAGGTTCCTGAGACTGGTTCTTGGGATGGCGGAACTGTCCTGTAAGGAGGGATTCAGGAGATTGGCCCTGTGGTGTCTGCAAGAATGAGATGTGATCTTACAGAAACTCACAAACTTCTTGAAGACATATTCAGAGAAGCTGCAGAAAAGACATTTCCCTTGGCCATGGAGTCTGAACGAGGTGATACTGTCTCAGACTAAAAACCAAGGCATTTCAGACTGAGACAAAGGGAGGAATCTTTGAAATTCTGTATCCCAGAAGCAATAGAAGCTCAGGCATTAATCAAGTTAAAGACAGAGCCTGATGAACCACTAGTTATAGAGTCATCGTCATAAAATCTCTTCATGCCTAACAGGTTTCCCAAACTAAACTAATCCCATTTGCCTGCATTTGGCCCATATCCCTCTAAACCTTCCCTTTCATGTACCAGTCAAAATGTCTTTTAAATATAATAACAGCATCTGTATCTTACTTCCTCTGGCAGTTCATTCTATAAACTAACCACTCTCTGTGTGAAAAAGTGGAAAAGTTGTAAATGATATCAAAGGAAGTAGGCATGGTGCAGACATATGACATTGAAATGGCTGATCAGCCATGATCTAGAATGACAGCGAAAGCTCAAGGAGCTGAATAGCTTACTCCTGCTTCTATATTTCTATGACTTCCTTTTTATGAGATCACAGACAACAACCTGCACATTTCTGTGTTTGACTGCACACATGCAGACCTGTGTAATTACAGTTAGTTTCAATGGCTTAATGGCTAAGAGCACTGACAATTTCACCATTGTTACCACTGCAAAATTCAAGGCATTATATCACATTGTTCCATCTTGCTCTTAGCAATCTTGCCTTGCAAGACCTATTGCATGATTTGTCCACGGACTTTAGACAGTGTTGTATATACTTTATGGCAATGACCTAATTTTCCAAATCTAATAACAGTTCTTTAATCTACAACATACCCATTTGACATTCCAAACATCATCTAGAAAACATACATTCTTCAGACTAAATGAAGACTATCTATATTTTACAATGGAAATGTTTGAATTTGAATGCCAAGGAGGTGAAAAGATCTGACTTCCATAAATTCTGTTCAACTGAAAATGGTTGTAAACCTGTAACAAAGTACTCATTTTGTGTTTTTTATTGTCTCTCCAGGCTGTTTTGGTTTGGTCATTGAGCTGATTTGATGGGTGGAACAGGGGTCCTCCGAAGGCACACAGAGGTCTGAAACATGTGGCACATATTGTTGCTGGTGGCAACAGGTTGTGATATGGGATACTTAATATTTGGTGCAAGCAGAGGACAGGAGCATGGGATTCGTGCACAGCTGTCAACGGTTGATGATGGTGATGATTTCAGCAACAATAATAGTGGAAAGCAATGGTGTGGCAGCAGAGTATTCCATGACGTAAACAAGGATAAAATTAGTATCTAGGGGAGTGTTATAATGAGCAAATTTTAAAGATAAAATGTGTTTATTCTTTGAATAACATTGAGCTCAGAAAATGTAAACCTTCCTTTTCAAGCCAAGACCAAACAGTTCCCAATCATTTAATTTCTATGACTGCAAGCAAGTCGAACTGTCAGACCCTAGACAAGATTTGCTATTAGTTCTAAAGCCTTGTTTCATACATATTAGCTTTATGTTGATGTTATGCAGAATGAGAAGTTTTGATTCTGTAGTAGTCTATGGTGAAAGAATAACTAGAAATTTTGTATTTAAAGAAACACTGCTGCAATATAGGCGCTGATTTGACCGCAAATATTTTGCGGCTCTCCATTTGTAACAACATAAATTTCACCAAGGGTGGTCAAAAATGACCTTAGCAATTGAAGGAACAGAAAGTACTGTACCATCTCCAAGAACCTTTACACCTTATCCTCCCATGTTTTAAAATATATGAGGGTCACTTTGTGCTTAAATTCTTGGATTATTCCATATTAGTAGAAAGGGATATTGGATCCTGAGATGTTAAAGCAAGCTACAAGTATTTCTCATGATACATTCCCAACTTTGACCTTGGGGAGAAAACTCTAGCTCTGAAAAGGATTTTAAAAACCTTGAAATGCAAAGGATGACCAAAAGAAGTCATTGATTTGGTAACTGTAGTACATATGTTTAACTACACAGAAAAGGAATCAAAGGCAAATGGTTATAATGTTATGTTTTCTCATATGTAGTAAACATAGCCATCTCATCCGAGTTAGAAGTCAATTTTATAATAATAAAATAATATTTATAAAGCAGAATAAATTGGAGACAGATTTAGTCAAGGAGAAGTAAATATACCAACACAGATTTAAGGTGACATGTCCTAGCTAATCTTGTTTTGCAAACAGACCGTATCTCTTGCTCCCTCAACTCTATTCCCAATAACTAATAAAGCAGCCAAACTCCCCTCCTGATCCCATGTTAGGGGAGGTGATGACCTAATAGTATTATCGCTGGACTGTTAATCCAGAGACCCAGGTAATGTTCTGGGGACCTGGGTTCGAATCCTGCCATGGCAGATGGTGGAATTTGAATTCAATAAATATCTGGAATTAAGAATCTAATGATGACCATGGATCCATTGTTGATTGTTGGAAAAACCCATCTAGTTCACTAATGTCCTTTAGGGAAGGAAACTGCCATCCTTACCTGGTCTGGCCTATATGTGACGCTAGAGCCACAGCAATGTGGTTGACTCTTAACTGCCCTCTGGGCAATTAGGGATGGGCAATAAATGCTGCCTAGCCAGTGATGCCCTCATCCCATGAATGAATGAATAAAGAAAAAAAAGTTAGCTGATGTCATCAACAGTTATTTTTCTTCTGGTACTATCCCTTCCTATTTTAAGTCTGTTGACGCTAACATTCCTCACAAAAATCTTGACTCTTACGAATACCAACTGATCTTCAATCTCACTTTCCTCAGGGTAAGTTAGGAAGCAGAACCACTGAAGTAATTATCTTTGGACTATCGCCTAAGCTACGTGTAACTTGGTGTAAGACAAATAAAATCAGAAAAGTAAATGTGTGGTTCAAAAGCTGGTGTGGGAGAAATGGGTTCAAAAACACGAGCACTGGTATCAGTACTGGGAAAGACAGTCCTGTTCCATGAGGATAGACTTCAACTGAACCGTGCTGGGGCCAGTGTCCTGGTGAATTGTATATTTATGGATGTATGTAAAAGTTAGTGACAAGAAAAGACACATTATTTTCAAAGAAAGATGAAAAAAGGAGAGAAGAGGGTATGAAAAAAAATGTTTTGCTCGAGTCCAGACCAGCAGCCAAATCTTACACTTGACTGGACACTGGAGAACTAATCAATGCCATGATTTGGTTCCTTGTTTATTTGGGATAATGACACTTCGAAAAGCACAGGAAGAAGAGAGATAAAAGGCTAAATAAGGGATGGAATCTTCTCCATGCCTGAATGATGTTGGTGTTGGCAAGCCCATTGGGAAAAAAGGGTGAAATTGGCAAAAGTGCAATTTTTGACATTGAGACAAAAGGGCCGAATTTCCACCCAGGTTTTGAATAGTGAGATGAGAATCACACGAGTGAGTGGGGAGAGGCCTGTTTGGATCCATTTTTGTGAATTAGCATACCAATTGCTTTATTGATATGTAGCCTCCCATTCTCAAGCTTGCTGGATAGAAACTAGATGATGATAATTCCCAACATGAAACCCAAAGCGGATACCTGCTGACTCCAACTCATCAGCTGTTTCTCTACCCTTCAAACTAGGTCAGCAGCCCCCAGTATGTCAGGGTATATGCCACGTATACTGTCTAACCTTAACCACTTTCCCCACCCTAATCCATGGATGTTGGCATGTACCAACCTCACTACATCCTCATGCCAAATCTCTGATCCACTTTTCAAAACAGTTCTGCACTCGAATGCTTGACTTCAGAGTGCACAAGCACCTTTCATTGTAATGCTGCTACCAGGAGACTTTGCAAGCAGGGACAGGCTCCCAGCTTGTAAATTTGACCATGGTACATCGCAAGACTCCTCACTTGCTCGCTTAACACTCAGTTACTTTGTGCCTACTTGGATGCTCACAGCATCTCTGCCTTTCCTTGCCTTTTTGTGCTTTGTCTCCCTCAGTCAGAGCTTAAAGGTTTGCAGCCTTCGTGTTTAGCTCAGACACAAAGCTAGGCACATTGTCATAGTTGTCAGTGGTGACCAGTTAAGGGGATGGGCACATTGCTTTACGGCACTGTGACATGTCAATTTCACGTCTACACCATGTGCCAGCAGCTTATGTGGCAAAGACACTGCACGTGCTTCAATCAAATGGCTATGTTTCAAACTCTAAGGGACTGAAATCGTCAGTCGGGCCAAGGGAGACAGCTTTCAATGAAGGGTGCCTGCATAATAACTCAGGGGAAGCATTACAGGTCCATTTAGATGTATTTCATCACCCTTCTTCTCAGCATCTCACATGCTCCACTCTATAGAGGAACATGCTAACGTATCAAGGGGCACATGTCTTGCAAAGGTGGTTGCTGACAGATACACTGTCACCCGACACCCTGACTCAGACCAAGTATTGATACAATGCAGCTCATTCTTCAACCAGGGTCATGGTAGTGCAGACATTAGACATTGCTGAAGATGACATTGAATGCTTGGATCAATTTGGAGGGTCTTACAGTAGACTCCACACATCATCCTTGCTACAGCACTCTGCAGAGCTGGAGCAGGTAAAGAGGAATTTGATGGACCCTGATGAGCAGGAAGAGTGGCAGCAGTCTTCTGAGGAGGACATTAAGCAGGAGGAACATCATCTTCAATAGGATAGAGTGCTGAAACATTGAGTGTGACAAGCCAGACAGGACTTCATTGGCACTCATTTCCAATAGCTGTGAACTCAATGCAGTGATCACTCATTGACTGTAAAAAGGCAGTTGCTGTTTGTTCCCAGAAACAAATGCAGCTTTTTATTTGTTTGTTTTCTTCTTTACTTTTATTGTTGCTGAAGAAAAGAGAGAGTGTTCACGGTCTGAAGGCTTTCTAAAATGTGATGGCCTCACGTTGAACAATGAGAAGATGTTAGGCTACACTGAGCATTGGGGAAACAGTAGTACTACCTTAAACAGGGTTCTAAGATGAGATGATGCCAACAACAAGGGACCTGTGATTTATTATCATCACATGTACCTCGGTGAAAAGTTTTGTTTTGCATGCAGTACAGGCAGATCATATCATACCAAGTGTATAAGGGTAATAGAACAAAGTGAAGAACACAATGTTACTCCTGGAGAGAAGGTGCACAAAGAGCGAGATCAACATTAAATTTAAACTTTGAGAGGTCCATTTAGAAGTCTAACAACAGCAGAGAAGAAACTGATCTTGAGCCTGTTGAAACATATGCTTCACCTTTTGTCTCTTCTGCCCTAAGGAAGAAGTTGGAAGAGATTATAACTGGGATGGGCAGGGTCTTGGATTATGTTGGCTGTACTCCTAAGGCAGCGAGAAATATAGATGGAGTCAGTGGATGGAAGGTTGGGCTGTGTTTACAACTCTGTAGTTTCTTACGTTCCTGGGCATAGCAGTTGCCATAACAAGTCATGATGCATCCGAATAGAATGCCTCCTATGGTGCATCTATAAAAATTGGTAAAAGTCTTTATGGGCATACTGAATTTCCTTAGCCTCCTGAGGAAGTAGAGATGTTGTACTTTCTAGATCCTAGCTTCAACATGGGTGAATCAGGACAGATTCTTGGCGATAATCACTCCAAGGAACTTAACACTCTCGACTCTCTCCACTTCTATACCATTGATGTAGATAGGGGTTTACCCTTCACCTTGCTTCCTGAAGTCAATGATCAGGTCTTTCATTTTTCTGACTTTGAGAAAGAGATTGTTATCTACCATGTCACCAAGCACTCTATCTCTTTCTCGTATTCTGTCTCACCATTGTTTGAGGTCTGGCCTACAATGGTGGTGTCATCAGAAAACTTGTAGATGGAGTGAAGGTGAACTTACAGCTAAACACCCAATTCTTCATTTTAGAAGAGGGTAATAGCAAAACTATAATTGGTTGTTAGTCTAGTCATTACAGTTCAAGTGTATTCCAACCTAAAAACTAAACAAAATCTTCCTGACAAATTCATGAAAGAAAACTGAAAGCACAGTGGGAAATTGTGGGCAGTGGAAGGAATGGGGCATAGAGGTAGATGAAGCAATGAGATTCAGTTTTTTTAAGGAGTATGATACCTGCCATTGAAGAAACATTTGATTTATTTTTTTCCAACACTTCATTTTATGTCTTTTCCAGGATTTTCAAGCCTATAGTAATTATGGCTTTCAAATCAAAAAATAATTTGTCCTAGAAGGGATACAGACATTTCAAATTTGAAAAGATAAGTAGGCAATGGGTTTCCTAACCTAGTTTTGCAAGACACAGTTCCTTCCATCGGGAATCAGTCCTGAAATACATCATGTTTATTTTCATTACCTCAGTTTCCCCCTTCTCTTCCAGCTTCAATACTCTGTGTCTTCAGTCAAGCCACAGCAAATGACTGACTCAAAACTGCTGCTAATTCGATTGCATCTGGCCTTATGACTTTTGAGATCTTTGTCACTGACAGATCATCTTGAACACTTCTACATTTCCCACCTGTTTTGCTCCTCTCATCTACTCTCGAGTTCCTCCAGCTCCCTAGATTGCAAGCTATCATTTTAGAATTACAAAATTTACACCATAGAGCAGGCAATGTTCCTACAATGCTAGTTCTTCAATCAAAGCTGGTTGATCTTATTCCCTTGTGTTGTATTCTTTATATTTTTCCTTATGAAATCTGTATTGGATACTCTGTAAATGAAATTGTTGTCTTTATCTCAGTAACTGTATGTTGTAAAACATTGTAAACTGTGCGTTCTATCCAGCTCCATCAAAAATATCTCTAGGAAATCATTTACTCAAATTTCGTCTTTTGTCATCATATGATTCAATGCTTATTGGCTGCTGTAAGGAAGTGAATGAAGTAGAATTTATTCCAGAATTGTCAAAATTAACATGTTCCCGTTTGATCAGTCAGGAACTCTAGTCCTACATTTAGACCTGAACCTTCTTCCTAAATACCAACCCAAACTCAACTCAAACTCAGCTCTACACCTTGTTATCTCAAATTTTTAAAGCTTTTTTTTCTGAAATTACTGCTTTATCCTGAGCTGAGTTTCAAACTTCTATACCTCAAGTGCATTTCTAAAACAACAGTCTCCACATTATCCTCATTGAGACGCTTATCCATGTTTTGTTATTTCTAAAACAAAAGTTTGCATTACCTTGTTGTCGCTATAAATTCCCCTTTACATGAACTCCAAACATGCGAACGCACTGGTCATATTATCGCCGTCACTGTGTTCTAATTATTCATTAATCCAATCATTGTCAATAATCATAGTTTTCGGGTCCCTTAGTGCACTGATTTTAAAAAGCTTGGTCTGGTCTTCAAATCCCTCCGTAGCCTTGCCCACTTCTACTTCTCAAGCTCCTTCAATTCCTGCCCACCCTCAACTCATTCAACTCTCTCCTACGGCATAGCGTCCAGTCCATTCTCTTTGCTCAACTATTAGTGACATCTTGTCTGCCATTCTGGAAATCCCTTCCTTTCCCCACCTTCAGTACCTCCTTACAATATGCCCCTTTTCACTTTCCACTACCTACTTAAGCCACCTGCTACAACAGTACCCACTCAAATCACCTATCCAACCATCCGCCAAACTCCTGCTTGATTTTGGCACTCAATTAATCATGCCTTTAAATGTTTCACCTTCCTGAAGTTATCATATAAATACAATTTTTGATTATGGTTATTCATATTAAAATGAAACATCCCCTGCAGTAATTATAACTTGAAAATGTATTCCATAATTATGTAGGAAAATGGTTCCCACTTATTGCATTTGTTCAAAAGAAAATCATACCAAGTGCAAGATTATTGTTTCACTGCTGACCATATTGTACTACCATTCCAGGGTTCACAGGATGATATGTAATTTCATCTTAAAGGTTGAGCTGAACTGGTGGTCTTTGGTAAAACAAGTCAACACTTTCAATCTCTAGACTGGCTCCATGCTGGTGAAACCAACAGTTCCTGAAGTATGCAGTGCTCTGAGAGGTGCATATTTGCTGTTCAATGAATACATGTTATGGCATTTTGGTAATGTTTTGCCTGCAGGCAAGAGGAAGATCTGCCAGGACTTGTCATGTCAGTGTTTAACTGTTGCAGCCATAGAATATAATTGGGTGATTACAGTAACTCCATTTCTAGTAGAACACCCAGGTAGGCTGAAGACCAAGCAGTTAGGTGTGTTTGTTTGTATGATTTCATTTGATTCCTTCTGCAATAAAGTGATGGCCTGTTTATCTTTTCCTTCTGTCAACAACTTGATGACTTGGCATCTGCAGGAAAATAGATTCTAATTGCCCAATAGATTATTTTTGTTGTTATTATCAGGTTTGTTTGTGAAGTAAATTTTATTTTCAGTCAGGGATGTGGCGTGCGAGACAATTGTGATTGATTAACTGGAATTGTTTACATTCTTTTTCTTGATGAGCAGAAGAGGTGAAAGCAACCTGATTCCAGGCAACTTGGCCCATTTAAGTTGCACTTCAGCTATCAGAGATCAACATTTAAACATACCTCTCAAAAATGTTCCATCTCGCCAAATACATCTATGTGGTTTTCTGAAATGTCAGTTGCATTGCTACAAAGTGCAGACGTGAGATTAAGGATAATGACCAATTTGGATATTATTTCTGTTTTCATTAGAATACATTAGCCTAGCAATGCTGTTGGAAAACTGAGTAATTCATGTGAATATTTTAAAACATTAACTAATTACTATTGTCTTTACTAATTTCCTTAAAAAACGTGGACCTGTGATTTAAAAAGTATTGGATTAACCTATAATGGAAATTAATTATCAAAATGAGTTGCAACTATAATTTTGGATGTCATGTTTAAGCAGTGACAAGACAGAAAAATCTACAGGGAGGTAGGGCTGCTCATTCAAATGAATGTCAGTTGGAATGATGGAAATATTTTTCTGCTTGTAAGTAATTTGAAAAAAGAGTTTAGCAAGATGTTCAGTTAGTGACGAGTCCATTACAATCCATTTTGTATACTTAATCTCAACGTCGAGGATACCGACACTCAGTAGCAACAGTGTGTATTATTGACAAGATGCAGTGCAGAAGTTCACCAAAGATCCCTAGACAGCACCTTCCAAACCCACGGCCACTTCCATCTGGAAGGACAAGGGCAGCAGATCCATGGAACACCACCCCCTGCAAATTCCCCTCCAAGCCCATCACCATCCTGACTTGAAAATATATTGCCATTCCTTCACTGTCACTGGGTCAAAATCCTGCAATCTCTCCATAACAGCACTATGGGTCAACCCACAACAGGTGAATTGCAGCGGATAAGAAGACAGCTCACCACCACCCTTTCAAAGGCAACTACACATGGGGCAATAAATGCTGGCCAGCCAACAACCCCCATGTGAGATTAAAAAAAATTCAAGCATTGAATAATGGGATGAAAAACAAAACACTCTCTTCATTTCATGACAATGGACCCAAGCCAGACCTCCAAAAACATAGCCAATATCCTACAGAATGTAAATAAAAACTGCGGATGCTGAAAATCAGAAACAAAAACAGAAATTTATAGAAAAACTCAACAGGTCTGGCAATGTCTGTGGAGAGAAAGCAAAGCTTCCCTTTCAGGGTTGCTGGACCCAGAACATTAACTGTGCTTTCTTCCCACAGACGCTGCCAGACCTGTTGAGTTTGTCCAGCCATTTCCATTTCTCACTGAATAGAATGGCACATTCTGTGCTCAACTTACAGCAGTGGCTACACTTCAAAACTTTGTGCAAAATTTTCTGAGTCCCCTGAACAACATGGGCATTGGCAAGAAGTTTGGGGGTGGAAGGTCACATGAGTTCAGCAGTAAGGAGCTTCTCACTGCTGAATGTAAAAAGCCTGGCTTTCCAATCAAGTGTTGAATTACAAGATGAGATTCTCACTGGCAAGCAGCGGGGAGCCAATTACCATACGCTAAAATCCACGTTATTATGTTATGTCTCTTCATTGATGTACAGTTTCCCATTCCATCTCCTGCTGGACAGAAACCAGCAGCGATAATTCTTGACCTGAAGGCCAGAGCAGTAATCTAGTGATTCCAGCTTGATCCTTGCACCTCAGACAACATCTCAGGGCACACTCCATGGGCAGTTGCCACATGTGCACCCCCTACCCCATCCCTCTGCCAACCGCCCAGCAGGATGTCCATGCCCAGTTGACAAAGTGCGTTGCCAGGCCCTCTGTCTGACATGCCTGGGGAAATAAAAAGAACCTTCCAAGTCAGCTGTGGGCTGCAAGATTTTGACTGAGTGCATGGCTAGGCTTTAAAGATGGTGCAGCACCAGGAATCCTGGGCGGTCCCAACAGCAGCAAGTGGGAGAACACAATGAATGAAGTGCTATGTGGTGCATAGGTAAATAGCAAATTTGAGAAGATAGTGTGAAAAATCTCACTATCGCATGCAGAGAGAAACCATCCATGAAATTCACCAAAATTGACACCTTGCTGATTTTTGGTAAGATTCTGCCCTTTATCCCAAAAAGCACCAGCTAAACGCAACTTGTTTTTTTCAATGTTCCTTTCAGTCTCCCATACCACATTTTTACGAGTATCTCCAAGTCTGATGACCAGTTTAATGCTAATTCGAGAATAATTTTTCACTGAGGCCAAATCTACTGGAAACAGTGGAAAACCAGGCCACTTTAGTCATGTCCAAAAGGATAGAAACGCCCTCCAGCAGTAAGTCCTTCCAACTCTATTTATTTTCTTTCCTCAATGTTTGTTATACTTGAAAATTGTGTATCTGTGAACGTTGTCTAACATGGATCTTGTCACAGTTACCTTCCCTTTCTTTACGTGATTGCAAATCCTTGCTTGACATCATTAGATTTTGATTCCAAAGAGCAGAAATAATTGTTCATTAGTGCTAACCTGCTTATGCACAGACAGGAAATTAGGTAGAGCTCTTCTGTCATTTAGGCAGTGACTAATCAAACTAATGAGGTTTAAAGATGACGCACATGAGTTTATTACATGTCCCACCCCTTAACAATTACTTTTTTAGACTGAGTGGACTGCTCATTTTCATTTCATTTTTTTCTAAAATATGAGTAGGGGGCTGAGAGAAGAAAGGGCCAGTCAGAACTCCCTCCCAATAGTGAAAAAGACATTGGCTTTTCCAGCTCATTGGGATGTGTATGAATTCACCTACTGCAGGTACCTACGTGCTGCAGGTACTTCCATGATGCTTTTAGTCCAGGAAGTTAGGAGTTGGGTTTAGCACTAATGAAAGGATAGTGATATTTGACAGCTGCAGATAGAGTGTAATGGATGGTAGTGATAGTGTTTCCATGCACCTGCTGCCCTGGTCCTGCTGGATGGCAAAAGTCATGACATTGAGACAAAGCAGAAGTCTTGGTGAATTATTGCAGTGCATCCAGTAGCTAGGAAACATTGAAGTCATAATAAGACATTGATGGAGACAGTCATTTTTAATATCACAAAAGAGGATTGAACAGGGAAGCACATTTGGCTATGCATCCAGAAAATTCTGAGGAGCTGTTCTCACTACAACTGCCTTACGTTAGTGGATCTGCAGTGGAAATTTCACACTTCTGAGCACGTTATCTGAGTGGAAAAGGAGCAAGTCCACATAGTGTTCTGACAGTGTTCCTTGATTAGATTTTGAAATTGCAGTGACTGTAGTGAGGCAAGACTCCAAGACTGCTCGAACATTCAGATATCCATTTTGCACAATTAATAAAATCAAGAAGATTGTTGATAGATCTATCAAGTTTTAATTCTGATAAAGAGATTAATAATATGATCACAGGTAAGCTGCTTCTGTAGAAAGTACGTGGCTCTTGAATAGATTTTAAATCATGTTTTTTTAACTTCCTTTCCTGAGTGTCTTCATTATTGGAGTGAATTATGAGATATCCATAAATATTTTGTTTTTAAGTTTTGCTTCAAGGGAGTAACCTGTTCATCGTAGATTGTTGAAACTACCCTCAAAGCTATTCTGTGGTTTTTGTCTTCCATGATCACAAGAAGTTTCCTCAGCAAGTTAACACACCTCCAGATTGGTTGTAAGGGAAACTTTCAACTTATCCAAGTTGTTGAATATTTTCATGGTGTCCAAACCACACAAACAACAACATTATTGGAAGAGTAAAATCTGTTTGCATTTCACCCCGGTACTGTGAAAAAGTGGCTGCTCTCAGTTGAAGGGTTTCACACTATATGCAAAGTCAAGAAAAACAGCAATTCCTGTAAAATGTAAACAATAACTAGAAGCACTCTCACTCTCCCTGGGACACATCAAAATACCCACACCCTGTGCACAAATCCAAGGCAAACAACACCAAATACCAATAAGAATTGTCATCACTCTCTATTAACTTACTACAAAATTAATCTTGAACACATGTGCAAGAGATAAATCTCTGTTTTATGTTTTAAAACCTGGTTAATTTCCCTAAAAGTTCATCTGGGTGTACATTGGGTGAGATGTCATTTTGGTTACCTGCCTGTTCACCTCCTCCCTCCTCACAACCCAGGCCCCTGACACAGGTGAAGCAATGGTTCACCTACACCTCATTTAATCAAGTTTACTGTATTCACTGCTCACAACAGAGTGTCTTCTACATTGTGGAGACAAAACGCTTTGTGGAACACCTACGTTCTGTCCATAAAAATTAACCTGACCTTCCAGTTGTCTGCCAATTCAACATACCACTGTGTTCCCTGGCCAACATTTCTGTCTCGGGCCTGCTGCAGTAATCCTGCTACACCCAAAGCAATGAGAACTAGAAAAAATGAAACACAAAGATCCAGGATTTGGATGATGCCAGAAAAAGAATCCAAACTGGAAGTTGTGAGAAATGTCAATTTAAACCGAACATTTCTTAACTAGATGAACAGTGAACAATTGGGAGTGTGTTCTCACAGCTAACAGACTTGCTGCACCTTAAACATTTAGTCCAGATTGGTGTTGGTACGTCATGAGAGCCACTTGGGAAAGTATGGTGGCCAACAATCGAGAAGGATGTGGGACAGTTTGTTAAAAAATGTCATGATGTCAGCTTGCCAGCAGACATAAGCCATTAGAACAAGCACATTATTAGTGATTGAACCATGGCAGGATGACCTCTAACGTCATTTCCACCAGGAGAGTCCGTACTAATGGAGATTGACTACAATGTTTTAATGAGGTTTACAATGATGGAGAAAGCAGGGTTTGCATTGATTGAAATATTTGAAATGCAACCTATCATTCTGTGGACTCAGCCAATGGAATGCAATCCTTCTCAGAGAGTTTTTCAGATTACATTACAAATCACAGGCATCTGGCATCACAGAATAGCCTGAAAATGGCCATGTCCAACTGGGAAAATGAAATAAAGAAGCCAATCATTAGAGAAATGGATGAGATCGTTCAATATGAGATAAATGCTGGATGGAGGCATTGCTATCGTATGTAGCCACGTGTTTAGAAACTCCACCGTACCAAGGTAAAAAAGAGTACCGTCTAATTGTTATTTGATCCAAGATATGAAAAACATCAATAAGTTTGAGATAATGATGCTGAGCAAAAGGCCACTGGAAGGCTTTATTCAGACCACAGAACTGGAACTAGTCAATTTGATGCAATAGTAAGTGGTGAGGCATTGCTGAGACAGGAATGTCTAAGTAAGATAGATAGACCTTTCTGCCCCAAAGCTTAACCTGTCATTGGCAAGAAACGAAATAGTATGACTGTAAGTCACGAGAAGGAGTACAGTGTGACAGGAACTCTTCATGTACTAAAAAATATCGTGACAACAAAGACACAGTAGCAAATGAATCAGAGATAGTAGGAACTGCAGATGCTGGAGAATCCGAGACAACAAGGTGCAGGGCTGGATGAACACA
>NC_063359.1:14115168-14125985 GCF_021869965.1 Rhincodon typus | reverse complement strand
TGAAGAAGGGTCTACACCCGAAACATCAGCTATCCTGTTCCTCTGATGCTGCTTGGCCTGCTGTGTTCATCCAACTCCACACCTTGTTATCTCAGATTCTCCAGCATCTGCAGTTCCTACTACCCCTTCATTGACCCTTTTCTGTCACTGTGCCTGTAAACCCCATTGGCTCTTTAGCGGCCCACATCCCCATCTGATCCTGTAATTTGCTGATCAATATCCCTTATTTTCCTATCTCTACCCTGGCCTACTGCACAGACAGGCTTACTATCACTATTTATTGTTTCTGTAACCTGCCAACCTCCTCCCCGACTGTCATTGGATCCAGGGCCAAAGTCACTGACAAATGTCCACCCACCTCCAATGCTTTATGCTTCCACCCTTATGATTGGAGTTATCCCTTCTGTGTCCCATCTCCAGATTTGAGTTCCCACTTTCCCCAACACAGCTTCTTGATAACCACCCAGCCCAGACATTGCTGTTTACCGCCCAAGACCCTGTGGGATGACGGGTTAGGATAGCCAAGACTGAGCATGATCCAGCATCTGGGCTGATGCCTCTGTGTACCTCCAATTTCACATCATGTACTCCCTGACTGATTGATTGGATTTCACTCACATAACCAATAGTCTAATGCCTGACTGGATGGATACAGACCTTCAGGCTGTGATTGCACAGAACTGTGAGTAACGGCAGCTAATTTCCTGGACTGTGATCTGACAATGGTCTTTTCTGACTGTTGCTGACTATAATTCTCCCATCACTTCACTAAGGACTGCTCCCCTTAGACCTTCAGGCTTGGCAAATTGATTGAGGCCAATGTGCTTAATGTGTAGCTGCTTTTTTAAAATTCATTCACTGATGACGGCATTGCTGGTTAGGACCGCATTTATCGCCCATCCCTAATTGCCCAGAAGGGCAGATTGACACTTACCTGCCCTCTAGGCAATTGGGGATGGGCAATAAATGTGGGCCTAGCCAGCTGTGGGCCTGAATTTGTATAATAGGATGACCAGGTAAGGATGGCAGTTTCTTTCCCTGAAGGACATTAACAAGCCAGATGGGTATTTCTGACAACCAATAATGGTATCACGGTCATCATTAGTCTCTTAATTCCAGAATTTTATTGAATTCGATTTTCACCATCTGCTATGGCAAGATTAGAACCTAGGTTCCCAGAACTTTACCTGGGTCTCTAAATTTAAAGTCCAGCAATAGTGCCACTGGACCACTGCTTTCCCTGCTGGCACATGCTATAGGTATGACTTTGCTGAAGCACGGTCCTGCCCAGGAAATTGTGCTTTCGAGCAGAGGAGATTGAAAGGGGGTTGCCTAAAATTGAGGGGTATAGATAGCATAGACCGAAAGAAACCTTTCCCCCTGATGGAGGAATCGATGACCGGGGCATTGGATTTAAGGTGAGAGGCAAAAAGTTTAGAGAGCATGTGAGGAAAATCCTTTCAGCCAGAGGCTGTGGGAGTCTGAAACTCACTGGCTGTAAGGGTGGTAGAGGCAGAAGCTCTTAGAACACTTAAGAAATATTTAGATGTGCATTTGTGATGTCAAGAGTAATAAGGCTATGGGCCAAGTGCTGGAAAATGGGATTAGAATAGTTTAGGTGATGGATAAAGCATGATGGGTTGAAGAGACACTTTCTGTGCTGTAGATCTCTATGAATCTATCTTTGTTCAGTGCTGGGAACCATGCAATCTGCCTGGTCTTCTGTGTGCCTAAAGGAGCAAGACAAGACAGAGATGATGTGGGCCTGTATGTTCTGAATGAGGCAGCAATGTGCTTAAGAGGCAAAGTAAAGCAGTGTCCAAGAAAGCACTTGCTTTCTTAGCGTGCAAACAGTCCTGTGACACATGCTTTACTGGGTGTGCCTCCGTGCACACTGAGTGACCTGGGTGCAGTATTGGGCAATGTAAGGTGGCTATGATCTCTCAAGTGCAGTTGTGAAATGCTGAACTGTAGAACGAGTGGGTCTGAGATCGCCCATGGTGGTGTGGTGAGGCTTGTATTTTGCTGATGCTGCCTTCTGTGGGTGAAGGGTTGAGACACGCACTGCCTGTGGAGCGTGCTGTGGAGCTGTTGGTGACTGGAGGTTAACATGGAGTCCTCAGGAAACACTGGGGAAGATGTATCTGTTGGGGAACTGCTCTGGCTTTCAAGTTGGTGATTTGCACTGTCTAATTTTGCATCAGTGCCTGGGAAAATTACTTAGCACTGAGGCAAGGTTAGTTAATAATGAGATGAAAATGCATAGAAATAAGATGCTCGCCACTTACAAGTGAGATTCTGATCAAGTTGCCAAAGCCTTAAAGGGAAATTGAACATTTTTTTTTTGTCTTGAAGTCGAGAATCTGATTAGTTTTTATTCTTGTTATATCTCCCCAAATTTTTCACTATTGCACACACTCCTCAAGTGCTAGAAATTCTGCCCCATGCTGCAGTTTTGCAAACATGGGCTGGTTTGAATACATTCTTTCATTTATATAGGCAGTGCTTATCGATCAGCATTATAATCCAATAGCACCACACAGAGGCCACAATAAAACATGTCACAGAATATTATCTATTTCCATTCATTTGCTTTTGTTGATGGAAATTTTTGTTTTGCACAGGCATGTAGCAACAATTACCTTGCAGGGTTAGAGAAATTGAAATAATGCTTTTATCACAAGAATCACCTCTTAAAAATTCTGTTTCGCATTTTCCAAAAACTCAGCCCAATAAAACTGCCCAATTTATTATTTAACAATGTGCTTTGTATTTCCTGTTGGCAATATATATATATGATAGCAGTAGGTTGTTTATCTGCAATTATAAACACTGAGGTACACTGTGTTTACTTCAATAATTTATTTGTTTGTTTGTTTGTTTAGTTAAGAAATTCTAAGAAACATTCAAATCAGCAGGCCTCATCAGATACTACTTTTCAGCAGGTAATCTTTCAGAAGAAAAAGAAATAGGCCAGGCAGTTGGAACCTTGAATACAAGTAGAATCTGAGGTTCTGTTTTTGGTCATTAATGAACTGGGTTCTATGCTGATCAGGCTCTGAACAGTTCCTATGGGTTTATTTATGGCTTTCAATCATTCAAATGTTGCATCACTGACATGATATTACTGGGGTGACTGTGTCGATAATCATGCCCCACAGTTCCAAAATGTATAAAATCCCAATCAGACCACCAAGATGATCAGTTTGCCTGACTGAATGATTGCTATGCAGGACAACAGGATTTCACACCACATTGTACCATTTAATGCAACACAACTTTAACAAATGGCAAGGAAGGGAAAGAGTTTTTAAGCTTCTACTATGTAAACCATACCTCTTTTAAAAATATTCAAGTACACACACTCACTCATGCTCAAGATGGACATTTTGACACAGCTATTATGGGTGGAAAAATAATATATAGGCAGGAAACAAAATTCTGATAATTTAAAGATCAGATCATTATGCTGGGTTAAATTTAGAATCACAGAAGAGTTAAGGCACAGAAGAAGGTCATTTAGCCCATTGTGCCTGCATTGGTTTGTAAATCGAGCATCATTACCTACTGCTAATCTCTTACTTCTTTTCCCAGACCTTTGTACATTATTGGTATCCAAGGCCCTCTTGAATGCCTCAATTGAACTTACTTCCACCACATTTCCAGAAAGTGCATTCCATACTCAATGTTATCAGGCAGTCTTTATTTAAGTTAAGAATTCTCGGCCCCACTCTGTCTCAAAGAATTCCTGTCACTACTTCAAAAAGCAACATTGTCTTGCACAGCTAAAAATGTGATCTTTCCAAGTTGCAAAACTCTCCTGTATTTCGGGTTCAGAGCAGTGTATGAATTCCATTCAATTTATAGATTGAAAAGGGAAAATTATCCCTTGGTGTCTCCATCCATAGATTTGAAGCACCATTTTTAAATGCCGTCATCAACAGGTAAACATAACACAAATACAGTACAAGAAAATTACTTTCATTCACTCATCTCTTATGCTGGATTTAAACAATTTCTTTTCATTTTCCTCTCAAATTCTTAAATTATTGCAGCCTATTAAGTCTGCTAATGCATTCCTATTGCATTATCATTTCCAGCAAAGTGAACAATTTTACATTAAATTGTTAAATCAATAATCTCCATTGGAACAAACTTGCATTTTGACTCTTAAAACTTCTCTACAAAGGCTAACAGATTATGGACTGTATAAATTAGCGTTGTTTTGCAACCCAGACAGATGTGGACTTCATAATATTGAAGAGCCAATAGTATTCCCAAACGCTACTAGTGGAAACATCTTTTCCATGTCCATTCTATCCAGGCCTCTCAGTATTCTGTAAGTTTCAATGAGATCCCTCCTGCATCCTTATAAACTCCATTAAGTACAGACCCGAATCCTCAACTGATCCTCATATGAGAAGCCCTTCATCCCCAGGATCATTCTTGTGTGCCTCCTCTGGATCCCAGCCAAAGTCAACGCTTCCTTTCTTAGATATGGGACCCAAAACTGCTCACAATGTTCAAAATGTAGTCTGACTAGAGCCTTATACGCATTAGTACATCTCTGCTCTTATATGCTAGCCCCTCTTGAAATGAATGCTAACATTGCACTTGCCTTCCTAACTGCCAACTGAACCTGCATGTTAACCTGAAGAGAATCCTGAACTAGATCTCGTAAGTCTTCTTCTGCTTCAGATTTCTGAAGACTTTCCCTGTTCAGAAAATAATCTACACTTTTATTCTTCCTATTAAAGTGCATAACCTCACACTTTCCCAAAACCTATTGCATCTGCCACTTCTTTGACCACTCTCGAAGCCTGTGCAAGTCCTTCTGCACCCTCCTCACTTCCTCCACACTACCTGACCCTCCACCTATCTTTGTGTCATCTGCAAACTTTGTCACAATGCTCTCATTTCCTTTGTCCAGTTCATTAATGTATGACATGAATAGTTATGGTCCTAACACAGACCCCTGTGGAACTCTACTAGTCACTGGATGCCATGCTGAAAAAACCCCTTTATCCCCACCGTCTGCATTCTGCTTTATCCATTCCAGAACTTTGTCCTTAACACCATTGGCTCTTATCTCATTCATCAGCCTCCTGTGCAGCACCTTGTCAAAGGCCTTCTCGAAATGCAAACACAGTAAATCCTCGGTATCCGTGAGTTTACAATCCGCTCCAAGAAGTAAGTGGCAACAAAATTCAACATCCATGGCAAAACTCATATACCTGTAATCTTTAACCTATTTTTAGCAGGTTCCGCATTCACAAATTTCATCATTCATGAGGGTCTTCAGAAACAGAACCCTCATGGATATGGAAGAATGACTGTAAATCACATCTACTAGCTCTCCTTTGTCTCACTTGCTTGTCTCTTCCTCAAAGAATTCTAACAGATTTGTCACCTTCCTGTGACAAAGCCATGCTGACTCAGCCCTATTTTTCCATGCACTTCAAAGTACTCCACAATCTCATGCTTCATAATGGATTCTAAAATCTAACAAATGGCCAAGGTCAGGCTAACAAGCCTTTAGTTTTCTGTCTTCTGTCTCCTTCCCTTCTTAAACAGAAGGGTTACATTAGCCATTTTCCAGTCCTTTGGAATCCTCCCTGACTCCAGAAATTCCTGAAAGATCATCACCAATGCTTCTATAATCTCTTCAGCTATCTCCTTCAGAACTCTGGGATGTAGTCATCTGATCCAAGTTATTTATCCACCTTCAGACCTCTTGCCCAACATGTTCTCCTTAGTGATGGCCACTACACTCACCTTTGGCTGTATCTCTAATTCTGGTATCTGCTGGTGTTTTCCACCATGAAGGCTGATGCAAAAATGCCTATTCAGTTCCTCCACCATTTCTTGGTTCCCCATTACTTCTTCTCCAGCCTCATTTTCCACTAGTCCAGTGTCCACTCTTGCTTCTCTCATACTTTCATTTATCTAAAAGATCTTTTGCAATCTTCTTTTTATATTGCTAGCTAGCTTGCCCGCATATTTCATCTTCTCCTTCCTTATTGTTTTTTTTTAGCCCTGTTGGCTTTTAAAGTCTTCTCAATCCTTTGGCTTCTCACTAATCTTCACCACATTGTATGTTCTTTCTTTTGCTTCTATGCTGTCCCTGGCTTACCTTGTCAACACCTCGGCTTAGTACGTTTCTTCTTCTGTCAGATAAATTTCGGCTATACCTCCCAAATTACCCCTTGAAACTCCTGCCATTGCTGCTTTGCTCTCTTCTCTGCCAGGTTCCCCTTCCAATCAACCCTGGTCAGCCCTTCCCTCATGTCTTTAGAGTTAACTTTACTCAACTGTAATATCCTAACATCTGATTCCAGCTGCTCCCTCTCAAACTGCAGGGTGAATTCTATCATATTAGGGTCACTGTCCCCTAAAGGTTCTATCACCTTAAGCTCCAAAATCAAGCCTTCCTCATTACAAATCATTAAATTCAGAATTGTCTGCTCCCTCCTGTGCTCTACCACAAGCTGATCCAAAATAACATCTCATAAACATTCTACAAATGTCTTTTCTTGAAATTCGCTACCAATCTGATTTTTCCAGCCACCTACATATTGAAATCGCCCAATGATTATTGTAACAGTGCCTTTCTCATATGCCTTTTTTAATCTTCTGATTTATTTTCTTCCTCACATCCTGAGTACTACTAGGAGACCTATACACAACTTTCCATCATGATCTTTTTTCCCTTGTGATTCTATCGACACAGATTCTATGCCTTCCAATTCAATAATCCCTTCCTGCTATCATTTTAGTTGTATTTCTTATTAACAAAGCAACCGTGCCCACTCTGCCTATCTACCTGTTCTTTTAGTAGGGCACTTATCCTTGGATATTTAGTTCCCAGGCTAATCCCATTGCAGCCATATGTCTGTGATGTCCACAACATCCATACCCAACTTCAATTGCATTTACACCGGTCCCAAAACGTTAACTCTGTTTTTTCCTTCACAGATGCTACCAGACCTACTGAGATTTTCCAGCAACTTTTTTTTTGTTCCTGATTTACAGCATCTGTAGTTATTTCGGTTTTTATTTCAATTTCATTTGTCTTGTTTTGTATGCTGCATGCATTTACCTTGGGAGTATCTACCTTATCACCTCTCTTGCACGCACAGAGGTGTTTACCTCTAATTTCATTGGTGCAGTTGAAGCTAAAATTTGTCTCAGTATTTTCCTGTGTTCCTTTTTCACATTCACGATTACAAGCCCCAATAAGTTCCAAAGGCTTCCCTTGTAATATCTAACATTTGGAGTGATGCATCCCACTTTAATATAATGAGAGCACTTAGGCCTTTAATTTTCATCTCAAACCTTAATATGTTCCTTTCTGATCTGATGAGATGACCTTGGTACTTTTCTAATTCTGCTTTTTTACCTTGGCTATTTGGCTTCCTTTTACTCTTCTGCCCTCTATCCTTCTCAGGTTCATGTGAGCTGACCATGAAAAAGCTTCATTCTATTGATCAGCTCTCGTTCATCAGCTATTTTTATGTCCTGCCTAGCAGTTACAACCCTTTGGTTTTCAGCTTGAGTTAATGCTTCAAAGAGAATAATTTCTCAGAGTTTCATATGTGGTACATACTCCGAATGCCCATATCCACCTGTGAAACCTTGGATTTTCAGTTTAAAGAAAATTTAAATTCTTCTGTTCAATTAGTTAGAAATAATCTTCATAAAATATATAAAACATTGCTCCTGATGAGGTGATCGTGCATTGACAATGATTCATCGGCTTACTGATCAGCTTCTGTGCAATGCTATTTTACGATTGTAACTTAATATCTTAATGTTCTTTTCCTTTTAAAACAAATCAACATGCTATTACTGACTTCAGTGTTTTGTGCCATTACCAAAGGCAATACTGGAGTATTCCTGAGATCATTTACGATACCATCACAAAGCTCACTGAAGCAGGATGAAAGTAAGATCTCACCAAGACTGTGAGAACAAGTGAAGAGATAATTGTTGACTTTAATTGCAGCACACAGACGGCAAAATAATTCACAAGTTTAGAATGGAATATTGATGAACAAGGGTATCTTTACCTCCACTAGTTCAAGAATGATTAATTCTAAATGTTACATTTTACAGACAGAATGGACTAATGTCTCTAATCTGTATGAATTTAGAATCTACCACATTATGGAAAATATATTGCATGTTTAATTATGCTTGAGCGCTGGTCCATAGCTCATGGGAACCACCCAGAATATTTGTGGCAACATGAAGAGTAATGGCAAGCGTTTCGCCTGGACATCAAAGTAAACCGGATGTGACCCAATGTTCACTTGCACTTTTCTGCTTCTGTTGTTAGAAAGCGATGGGAGATAAGAGCTTGTGCAAACTTTTCCTCTCTTGAGCTCAACTATCTGAATCTGATGTAATAGCCCAAGCATTGCTCTGAACGAGATCAACCAGCTACCTACAGCCTGCTGATAGAACGATAGTAAGGAAATAATAGGGGAACTGACCAAACGCTTAGGCAAATAGTTAGATTTTAAGGAGGATCTGAAAGAAGGAAATGGAGGTTAGAAGTGTAGGGATTGAGAAAGCGTATTTCCAAACTTGGAGGTGCATCATTGGTTTTAAAATCAGGGATACCTAAAAGTGTAAAATTAGATGAGAACGAAAATATATGAGGGACAAAGATATTGCATACCACTCAAATGTTGTCTTAGCCTTTAAAAAATTTATTATGCATGTTGATAGCTGTCCTAAATAACTATTTCCATGGTGTGTTACAACTCAAGAAGCCACTACTCATCTCAAGAGATGAATTCATTGTGCTCAAAGGGTCAACCGTACTGAATATATTTGGAGGTCAGAACTTGTCAAAGCCAATTGAGGGTTGCAAATTTTGAGAGGATGTTGGAGTGGGTGTCAGTGCAGCATTTTACGTGACTTTTCCATCTCCAAACAGGAAGTCAAATAGACAAGGTCCTTGTCTCTTGTGAAGTAAATAACCAGCTGGGTGTTTTTGTGAGCAATGAAATATTTGCAGCATATTGTGGCACGTTAACAAGTTAATACATCATCTCCCAAAATCATCTTCACCCTTGACTTAAATCAACTGAATAAGCAACAGGGGAATTCCACAGCACAGCTTACCTAATCCTGCAGTACATAAATTTTACAACACCAGTCTGGCCACAGAACTCTGCACTGAATGCTGGTTCTCTGTCATGTCATCAAGGTTAAAAACAATGGAATTTAGTCACATGTATCCTGTTCTGTGAAACACGTTGCAAAGAAAAAATATTGTAGAACACCCACAAACATTTTTTCTTCATGACAAAGTGTTGGAAATTAACTGTTTAACTGTGATCTTGCATTTTCCTTTATTCAGTGTTTCAGCCTAACATTTCCTTTTTCAGAAGGCTATTCATTTCATCATATTTTAGACTTGATTGGAATACATATGTATATGAGAGCTCTTTTCAACAGCTATTTTTGATTTTCTGGGACTATGTTTCAGTTCTTAGGGACTACTTGTTTGTTATCAATAATTCCTGCTGCAATGTAAGGTATAATTTATATTTGAGGGTTTGATTTTGAACTAATGTCATATGGGTTTTGGTTTGTGTATGAGGGGAGTGTAATGATTAATTTATCAGTATTTCTGGAGCAATGTACTTTTAAAAAAGAATGCTATGAGACTTCGAGTTCTTGGAGAAATGGTGGGAATTTTACTGTTATACAGAGTAAACATTGAAAAGCATTAACTTGCTTTCTGTTCAGAAGAATGAGGATTTTTTTCTTGCTTAGGGGAACAAACATAGCTCAACATTTTTTTGATTTCACTTCACAGATAGACATTATACACAAGAACAATTTTTCCTGAAGAAAGAAGTTTGTTTAGAACAGCTAGGAAAAGGGTTACCTTGGGAAAAGGAGTTTGAAAGTTCCAGACCAGAAATGTTTGGGTAGAACTTGGAAGGCTAATTTGAAGCTAAGAGATTTTAAGTCCAGTTACGTGATACCATCGAGGGGAAAAAAAACAAATAACAAACTCTCAAGACCTGGAGTTGAGAGAAACTATTAAGTCAACCTTATAGGTGTGTAAAGAATGAGACTCTGTCTGGTGTTTGAGCACTATAAAGTGATGCATTGAGACGGATAGATTGTATTTTTACTGTGTTTTGAAATCTGTCAAATTGTATTATGGGTGAATAGTTTGGTTTATTCTTTTTTATCTTTATTTCTTTTACATAGTAACCTGATATTTTATTGTTAAAACCAAATAATTTATTCACTCAGTTATGGGATATGGGCATCACTGTCTAGGCCAGCATTTATTGCCCATCCTTAATTGACCAGGGAGCAATTAAGTGTCAACCAAATTGCTGTGGGTCTGGAGTCACATGTAGTGCAGACCAGGTAAGGAAAGCAGTTTCCTTCCTTAAAGAACATTAGTGAACGAGATGGGTTTTCCAAATAATTGACAATAGTTTCATGGTCATCATCAGAAACTTAATTCCAGATTGTGTTTATTGAATTCAAATTCCACCATCTGCCATGATGGGATTTGAACCATGTTCCCAGAACATTACCTGGGTCTTTGGATTAACAGTCTAGCAATAATATCACTAGGCCATCAGCTCCCCCTAAGACCAAAGCAGCATTGTGTTCTTACCATCAATGAAAGACCACCTCATCAAATAAAAACAAAAACCAAATATGATTCATGAACACAGCAGGCCAAGCAGCATCACAGGAGCAGAGGGGCTGACGTTTCGGGCCTAGACCCTTCATCAGAAAAAAGATGAAGGGTCTAGGCCCGAAACGTCAGCCCC
>NC_063359.1:14055668-14114668 GCF_021869965.1 Rhincodon typus | reverse complement strand
TGAGATCCTAGACTGTTGTTCTGTAAGGCAACTCAAGTGAAACATGCAAAGTAATGGGGTGAATTTTCCAAGGAGTAACAATCACACGCAGACTGTTATTTCATCATTTCTCTCCTTCTTTATTACGCGATGAAAGAATTCCATATTTCCAATGGGAAATTCCCATCAGGCCTCTTTCGGAAATGCAGATCCATGCAGGTCTCTCAAGAGAATGACTAAAGTTCGAGCTCCAACAGGATTTAAGCAAGAGCAGGGGCAAGGAAAAAGGGTGGAGCAATTAAAACAAATGTTTGTGAGAGGATGGAAGGCAAGAGGAATGTACATTGAGCATATTCAAGGTTGTATTTGATTGTCTCTTTTAGAATAAAGGTCGATATGAAGGTTGGACAGGAAACCAGAGTTAAAGTTCTTATACAAGTAATCAGTGGGTTGTGGGGGGTGTTTGAACTGTCCAAGCAACCTTTAAGCTCAGATGTCTAGATGATTCTTTATCAGAGCTGATGTCCCTCTGTCCCAAAACAAAAAGGATGTTTACAAAGGCTTTCTTGAAGCTGAGCAAAAAGTTGGTTAAATCCATCCCTAGCTTTTGCAAGAGCAGTGTTAGTGATGACCCTACTTTACCCATTTATATCTCCTTTCTTCCTTTACCTGCTCTGCTGCCATCTCTTTTACCTTGTACCTTGTGATTTAATCTCTCCTGCTTTTCACACTATCACAGACAATCCCCATTTTCCTCTGCTCCATTTCCTCACCATTGTTCATGTATGAACTCCGTTATATCTCCTAATGTTTTCTGGTTCTGATGGAAGGGCTTTGACGTGAAAGGCTAAATTTGTTTTGCACTCTGTACTTGCTGCTGAGTATTTCCAGCAGTTTTAGTTTCTATTTCACAAACAAAAGTAGAAATTGCTGGTAAGGCTCAGCAGCCCTGGCAGCATCTGTGAAGAGAAATCAAAGTCAACGTTTCAGTTGAGTGACCCTTTTTCAGAACTGATGGTACCTAGGAAAAGGTTGATTTTAATGCCGAAAATGGGGTGGGGGAAGGTGAAAGAAGTAAACGATAGGTGGAGACAGAGCCCAAAGAGAGAAGAACAGTTGAACAAAGGAATGGATAATGGTCAGCCCAGGAGAATGAAAGGTTCAGAGACCCTTCCTCAGAACTAGTTTCCATTTCCCTTTTTAGTGATAATATTCAATGGGTGAATATTGACTGGATCATCAAGGAGGTTTCCACTATTTGCAATTTTAATATCCACCAGAGAGACCAATTGGCACCTCAGTGTTACCATTTTACTGACAGTGCACTATCCCTCAGTACTGCACTGGAGAGGAAACTTAAATTTTATACTCAAGACTTTGGGCAAGGATGAAAACAACTAACATGAGATCTGCTCTTGATATAAAGATTCCATTGTTTCCAATTCGACTGAAGTTAACAGAGTGAGCAATCAAAAGAGATGTATAATGGTGAGGGGGCTGATCTAATATCACCTACATCATCTCTTTGATCTATCTCCCAATCTCAAAATCACCCTAGTATTTTTAGCATCTTGTTTTGCATTTACAGCTATACTGGAGGTGTACTGGTCTTGCCCACTGTTTTTCTGACCAACATATCTTGTTTACAAATTGTCCCACACCCATGCCCCTCTTTATCTCTGCAATCTCCTCTAGCCCTACAAATATCTTGGAATTGAACATGATGGTTTGGAGGAGAGGTCACCTAACCTAACAGGCTGAGCCTGCAACAGGCTGAGCCTGCAACACACGCCATGAAATGTATGTGTCTCTCTTTCCATTCTCATGTGAATCACAAGTGCACAATGGAAATGCCACAGGCCCAGGATGTGTGGAGTAGGAGTATCTTAATTTCTGAGGGAGCAGATTCTCCTTGTTCTTGTGAGGCACTTCAAGGGTAATTGCATTAGTCAGACAGTCACACAGAATGGGTCAAGGATGGTGATAATCACAGGATTCTGGATGCAACCCTCAGGCAGTGACTAATTACCTCATCTAAAAATCTTGGCCACAGACAAACTTGATTATCACATTGAACATTATAAATCAATAGTAGTAACGGCTGTGAAGTAGAAACAATATCAGGTGTGGTGAAAGTTTTCACCTAAGTTCAACAATTTGCAAAAGTATTTCAGATCTTATATCCTGGACACATAGCCTGTACATATCCAGGAACAGCTCATTCATTCCTTGGCCTATAAAATGTGCACAACAGCAGGTGGACTGCAGCGATTCAAAAAGGCAGCTCACCACCACCTTCTCAAGGGCAACTAGAGATGGGCAAGAAATGCTGGCACAGCCAGCGACACCCACATCCCACAAATGAATTTAAAAAAAACACTACCCTGCATGTAATCCTCAAATAAAAGCAAAATACTGAGTATGCTGGTGTATTGATTGTAATGAGGTCAGCCAGATGGACGATACAGAAAATGATTTCCATGATTGGAGCTGTTAACCTGGTCCAATCAGAGAGCCCTGGCGGACAGATATACACAGGAGTGTCAGAGGTTTTGCTGAACCTGAGAGCTTGGTCTGCACACAGACACAGAATTTATAGGCAGAAAGATCAAAACATCTTATGAATGGTGTGGGTGGAAGATTAACAGGCTGAATAACAAGTTTCTGCATGTGATCAAAAGTGTCAGACAGTGTGAGTAAAGTGTCAACATCTGAATTGCAAGTGAAGGAATGACCTATGATCCAATTAATTGAGGCAGAGAGATAATTACAAATAATTAAAAATAAGGTGCTACTGGAGACAAACCACATGACTGGAATGGTATGATAGATATAAGATAGGTATCAGTGTCAAGGACTCTCCATAAGTAAATAAAGGGTGACTTGGTGATGGGATACTGACCTCTATGAAGTTATTTCTGCTGGAAGTCTGAAATAAAAATAGAAAGTGCTGGAGAAACTCAAAAGGTCTAACAGCATTGGAGGGGAGAAGAACAGAGTTAACATTATGAGTCCAATACAAATCTTCTTCAGAGTTGAAAGGTGTTGGATAATGATATTTTGTATTCTGGAGATAGGGGGAGGTGGAGGAGGAGCAAGCGGAGCACATTGTAAAGGTGCTCAGAACTAAAGACAAGACAATTGATAATTGTGGTGAAGAAAAGATTGTGATATAAAAAGTGTGAAAATGAAGGTGAGGAAAACAGGTGTGCATCTGTGTGTGTGTGTGTGTGTGTGTGTGTGTGTGTCTGTCTGTCTGTCCTTTGTCTTTGAGCAAGGCAGCCTTCAAGACAACAATGCAGAGACAGATAGTCAAGCTCTGTACCCATGGAGACAGCCTCAGCCATGATCTTGGGTTCATGTAGTACTACATGTAACCGCGCCCCCCGCCCCACCACACTGTTCTGTATCTGTAAAATCTTCTTTACTGTCCTGTTTTGACACCATCATATTGATAACTTGCTATGATTTCTCTACCTTAATTAGTTTGTATGGTTTTGGATTACTTGTTACTTTGGTTAGACCCTCGGCACGCAACTTTTATACCTATCGTATTATTCCAGTCATGTAGTTTGTCTCCAGCAGCACCTTATTTTTAATTTTTTGTAATTATCTCTCTGCCTCAATTAATTGGATTATAGGTCATCCCTCCACTTGCTCTTCAGATGTTGACACTTTACTCACACTGTCTGACACTTTTGATCACCTCCAGAAACTAGTTATTCAGCCTGTTAACCCTCCACCCACACCATTCATAAGATCTTTTGATCTTTCTGCCTATAAATTCTGTGCCTGTGTGCTTCTCTTCACCTCACCTGACGAAGGAACAGCGCACTGAAAGCTTGTGACTTCAAATAAACCTGTTGGATTACAACTTGGTGTCGTGTGCCTTCTGACCTTGTCCACTTCAGTCCATCACTGGCACCTCCACATCATTGAAAAAAGTATAGCTAAGAACCTGGAGAGCAATTTTGAGGGTCATTGAGCATTTTAAATTTATTGTGTTGTGAACACAGAGATAGGGAGGCTGATTTTGCTTGGCTGTTTGTCTCCCCGTTGTAACAGTTATTCATTAAGCAAGTACAATTTTCAAGACCTTAGTTTCAATACAAGGTTCCAGACTATGCACAATTTCACGCTTTTGTAATGGTGGAAGCTGGGGAGTTCATTTTCTCCGTACATGCTGAAACTGTTGACATATCTGTGAGAATCTTGAAATGTTCTGTTAAAGTAAGCAACACTTAATTAATGAGATGTAGACCATTTGGCTGAGAAAAAATCTTGGCTGTGGATTTTTAACGAGTCTTGGTGCTTTAGTTGAGTGATAGCATGTAGTAAAAGGAAAACCTTTCAGTTTCTTTAGCCCTCCACCTCTGCCAATCTTGGGCTTTGTGGCTTGAATTACAGAGGTTAGAAGATGTCTGAAGTCAGTTAAATACACGTGAGTTAATAATGCTTCTCAATTTGTTAATAATGTAGTGCCAGTAACAGTTTCATCTCTTATACCTCTGTTCTTCATTTAACAACAAATGTTGGCATGCTCACTTAAATGGTTGGCAACCAGGTTCCTTCTCTGCAGGCCAAAGCCAAAGCTGTCAACCTTGATGCCTTACACAGAATTAGGTTTTATGTCCACATGGAGTGAGATAGATGACAAACCCATTTAAATGTCTAAAGATATGTTTAGCTTGAAAATAATTGGGATGTGCAGGATGAAGAAACAATGTAATACAGGCAGCCTCATTCAAGGCTGTAATTTATCACTCTAATTGTCAATTAAATGGAGACTTGCTTTCTGGCCCACCTCAATGGGTACATTCATACCTTGCAATAGAGAGAATTTGATCTTAGGATGAAGAAATACTGCCAGAGAAGTCCTCCAACCTGGCAACTCATGTTTTGCTTCAATTATACAAAATGTCACAAACGAGAATCAGATGACATGGACTATCCCAGGGCCTCAGTCTGGCATTTCCTCCAGCCAAAACTCTACAAAGCTGTTGAAAGCTTCCAATTGGGCACCTACTTTCAAAAAAATGACAATCTATTGACAAGTTTGCATCTCATGGAACTGCAACAGATTTTCTGCTTTTTTTATGAATGCACTTTCAACAATATGTTCAGACATAACTTCAGAGAAAAAAATTGCTCGATTGATTTGTGGGTGAGAGAGGAATCGAGGTTGGGCAATACATAAAACAGGATTTATAACACAATTGAATTTGAACATATTCCCTGTGGGGGAAGTCAAACAAGTCAAACTTCTCAGTTAACAATGACTTTCCTTTGTAAAAGAAAATCAGTTGTTTCAACTGAGTGACAAACGTCCTTACGTGACATCTTGTTGAAATAAGAATGAGGAAAATGTGTCACTCAATCATTCAAATTAATCTACTTTCTTCCAACAATCTCTTTTCTCACTCAGGATTATTGTTCATATTCAGAATTAGATGCAGTTTCCTTCATCGGAACAAGAGAGCTTCCCATAGAAGTCATAGGATTCCCTTCACAAAGTACAATAACAGCTGTAAATGGAGATGAATATTGTAGTTGGCTGTTGTTATCACCGAGTTAAGAAAGGTGACTGTAGTCCTCTCTTTTCTATCCCGTGGTTGGTGTAAGAGAATTTTAAATCTTTAAAGAGATGTTTCTTTTCAATCCAATATGTTTAATCCAAAACAAGGAGTTAGGTTTACTGTGGATTCACTCAATTAAAATTGCAAAGAGTATTAAAAAGATAAAATCCATATTGAATTGCACAACATATACACATCCCAACATGCTAACAAACAGAACAAGTTACAGGGTAAGAGAATTGAAAAGAAAAACAATTGAAGTTTGTCAATTAAAAATGTTGTACATTCTAGTTGATCATGAAGTTCTGGCTAAAGATTTATAGTCTATTCTTCATATCATCATGATACAGTAAGCTGATATTACTTTGCTTCAGGGAATATACACATATTGGGATTTTACATATCCTTAGTCTTGTCAACTTTTTCATTTTCATTCCAGGTCATATGATAAAGGCTGATAATTTGAAATTGTTTGCTAGAAATGTCATGCGCTGTGTTACTTTTACCTGGTAACCAAAGTAAACAAGATACCAGACAGCAGCATTCTCACCAAAGGTGAACAAGAATATTCAACTTAACTATGGCCGTACTAAAAAATAATAGGTTTGGTACCATTATGGAAATTATCAGGCTCCTGCTGAAGCAGAATTGACTCCATAAAAATAGCAATTATCCTAGATTTCACATGGCAAGTGCTAGCATCAGAGAACAATGGTGCCAGTTTAGTAGAAGAAAGTAACCCAGCTATTACAAATTGAAATTTTTTGATCGAAGACTAGTGATTGTTTAAATTCTCACAATAGAATCAAATGCTGTGGAAACTTTAAGTAGAAATTGAAGCGTTAGTGAGCATGCCAATTATAAGGTATTCATTTTGACAAAGGCATGTTGGAGCACCAAACCCCTAAGGTCTCGCAGGCAGAAGCAATCATTTTAATTTCCTCATGTTTACAGCACATGTGATGTGTAAATTTAGAATTTCATTTAGGCCTGATGGTTCAAATACATTATTATAAAAAGACAATTTTACAATTCATTGAGTGGGAAAATACTAATTGACGTCAAAGAAAGCAGACAACTACATTTGCAATGAAACACTTCAAGATGCTAATAAAATAGTGATGAGCATACTGATGAATTAAAGCACTTGGATTAGCTCATTTTCCTTCAAACACTTGTGATTGTCCTTTTTGTCTCAATAGCTGAAATTTCAACTGACAAGTATTAATGCAGAATCTGCAAATACAAACCTCCAGTTCACATGATGTATAGTTTAGAAGATATACTTCACTGACAATGATCATGCAGACAGATAAGTATGTACTGGTGTTTGTGCTCCACTTAAGCTCTTTCCATCTTTCCTTGTTTAAACCTACCATGGTAACCATTTATTCCCTTCTCCCTCGGAGGCTTGTCTAATTTCCCTGTAAGTGCACTGCATCATTTATAGGGTTTAGGACCAGGTGTAAGTCTTTCAGTCCCTCAAACCTGCTCTACCATTCAATTAGATCAGGGATGATCTGGTTGTGGTCACAATATCACTTTCCAGTCTGCTTTCTTTAATCCTTGATACCCTTTTTTAAACTAAAAGAAGCCTAATTGTCCACTTCAACCTTGAACAAATTGAATTATCCAATCTCCCCTGCTTTCTGGGGAGATTTGAATTCTATAGACTCAGACCCACTGACAGAATATTTCTTCTCATCTCTGTCTTAAAATGTGCATCACTTATTCTTCCTAGTATTCACCCTATCAAGATCCTTTAGCATATTAGATATTTCAATAAGATTACCTATTCAACATTTCTTCATTAAGTCTTTATCCCAGGAATAAATTGAATGAATTTTCTTTGAGCTGCTTCTAGCAATTCAATCGTGCATAAAAATTAGACGATGCACAAAGTATTCAACCATTTTTTTTTAAATGTTCTTTGAGTTTTCACTGTTTTATTAAAGAAATTATTGTTCACTCCCCACCTCCCATTTCCCCCTCCTTGCATAGTGGCATCCCATCTCCAATCTTTATTTCCTCTCCTTCATCCTCCAACACATTATCTACCAGATGACAGATGGAGATGCTAAGGGGCTCAAGAGGTTGAGTTGTGATGGCTACCCTTCATTCAGTTGTGGATGTCAAGGACTTTAATGCAGTGGTCATTAAGAAGATGAGCATGATATAATTTGGACGTTATAAATTTTTAGAAAGATCTCAATGTCATTTCAAGTGCTCCATTGTGGAATGATCTGCACTTGCAGTCACCATGAATTTGGAATATATTCCAAACCCTCTATCTTTCTGTCTCTGACACAATTAATCCCTCAAATACTTCATCCATCAACCCCGACAGCAGATCCCTTGCAAGCACCCAAGCAGGAGGGTGCATCAGTCAACCCAAGCAGATAATGACAGCTCAGCAGGGTTTCACACATAGGCAGAGAGGGATCTCCAAGCTGGTGAGGGCGTTTCACTATCACCTGGCAGATGTCAAACAGAGGGATAGAATAGGCCTCTGACAGTTAAAGGATTGTTGGATATGATTCAGATGCTGAGTCCCAGTCAACTGTTAAACCTCTGGGATCATCTGTAGGCTGGCAGATGCTGAATGTCCAGCAAAATGATTGTGGAAATATGAAAGTGACCAATGGCAATGTGTTCTGACAGGGGCACTGGAGGTCTCTGTCTAAACAAAGAGCACTCCAATCACCCAGGTTCTACCCACAACAGGCTGGTGACAGTCTTACAGGGGCAGACCCAATTAATTGCAGAAGCAATCATGGAGATACATAATGTACTGCACTCCACTGACTGACGCTATGCTCAGGGGTCCCGGAGCTAGGAGGTTAGGCATCTGGATCAACATCCAGCTCCCTCCTTTGTTTCTGGAGAGCAGGGAGGTGCAATTGGAACTCATGGCAGGGGTTGGGAAGTAGACACCACCTGGAAGAACCTCTTATGGTCATTCTGATGGGACTAGACTTTCCTCCTCCCCTTACCCACAGATGTTTAATCTCTGTTTAGTATAGTGGGGACAGAATGTACTCCTTCCACATGTCAAGAGTTTTCCTCCACAACTGGGATCTCACAGCTGAGGCTATACAGAGGATTCTCACCAATGTTATTTATAACAAGGAGACAATCGCTGCAGCAGTGTCTCTCCACTGCAACTGAATACAAAGGTGGGGAACACCATGCCACAGCACCCAGGAAAGTTCAGTTTTGTTACAGTCACGGCAAGCTTGATTTCATTGGTTCATGTATGCCAGGAGAAAGACAGACAGACAAATTTCATGGGAAATGTTAAGTGTTTGTAAGTCAAGTTACAAACAGTGGGGCCTTTGTGGCCGAGTGGTAGTGTCCCTGTTTCAGGGCCAAGAATCCTGTGTTTGAATCCCACCTGCTTCAGAGGAGGGTTATAACAGATTGATTGGAAAAAATATCTATAAACAGGAGTGATGGATGACTGTGAGCACTGTGGTGAGCCATCAGGTGAGACCACTTTCCTGGGAGGTGGTAGGAATGTAGATTGCATGCAGATTGTTCAAAGCAATGCTCTGTGTGTCCTATTGAAAACACCACATTATTAATATCTCATGTGTTTCAAGGCAATCCCTTGCAAGATCCTGAATCTCCTCATGCAGTGTTCTACATAACCCTACCAACCCTAATTGTACGCATCAAAACTGGTCAGATTGTTGTCATGTCTGTTTCGAAACTCATGATGTGTTTTATTGTTTGAAAGAAACTAACCCATGGAGTTAATCAATCCCTGAGAGTGATTGATTGTTAGATAAGTTTCATTAATATCAGTTTAACTGCTAATTTATAAATGGTGGATAAGTTCACAAATTTGAGAGCCGCTTGCACAACGTATTATACTTATATCTGTGATATCGGGAAAGTGACCTAATGCCATTGCACTGGATATTACTTCAGCACCGATGTAGAATGGTCCCAGTTTGGAAGAATAGTTTTCTATTCCCTGCATTATCATTTGACAACTAAAGATGTACCCAGCCTTTAACAGAGAGATGTGTGAATTCCCCAAAGGTTGTAAATGTCCATTTTTAATTCAGAATTTGCTCAAGACTCAGGATTGACCGGAGCTTAATATACCAAAGGTCATTTTTTTTAAGCACCTATCTTAACTGTCTGTTTATTTTCAAAAGTTTAAAGTAGTGACTGAAGGTTCACAGTACACTGGAACCTGATGTTGAATGAAATTTTCTTTCTAGTGAATTGCACTCCAGACAGCATATTTTTCCTTTTCAAAGGCGAAACAACTTGGCAAAAAATAGTAACCAACAACTTAATTCCTGGAATTTACATCAATTACAATAGCTATCTTCAATGTCAAAGTTCAAGCAATTGAATTTGTCATTAAGAATTCAAAATTAACCTCTAATTTAAAACTGACTCCAATGTATCTATTACTATTTATCGCAAGACCTTGAGACCATCTGCACATAAACTTCATTCCATCTCAAGTGTAAAATGCATCATCTATATTAAATTTGACAATTTAATAGTTTCTAATTTTCAAATGCTTTTCCTCATCTGGATTTTTGGAAATTGACATGTTTTCCACATTCTCACATAAACACAACTTGAATAGTCTTCCAATTTTCTACATTATTCTTATACTTAGGCATGTGTTTACTCGATGAATGATGATGTGGAGGTGCCAGTGTTGGACTGGGGTGGACAAAGTCAAAAGTCACATGACACCAGGTTATAGTCCAACAGGTTTATTTGAAATCACCCAAGCTTTCGGAGCACAGCCCCTTCATCAGGTGCAGTGGGAGAGCAGAGCACACAGACCCAGAGTTTATAGGCAGAGAGATCAAAGGTAGAGAGATCAAAAGATCACACAAATGATGTGAGTAGAGTGTCAGATAATAAATCTCTGCAGGTGACTAGGAGTAACGGTGAATAAAGTGTCAATAGCTATATAACCAGCGAAGGGATGACCTATATTCCAATTGAGTAGAAGAACAGATTTCTTACAGAAACTCGCACCCATGGATCCGTCGAACCAGGAACATTCCTCATCACAATGAATGCTTCAGCACTCTACACCAGCATTCCCCACGATGACAGCAACGCTGTAACAGCATTAGTACCCAATATCACCAACTGCCAATTTCCAGGCGCCATTCTCCAACTCATCCGCTTCATCCTTGAGCACAATGTCTTCGCCTTCAACAGACACACAGAACAGCCCTGAGGACCATATTTGCACCCTAATATGCCAACATTTTCATGCACAAGTTCGAGCAAGGCTTCTTTGCTACGCAGGACGTCTGACTAATGCTGTACACCAGACACATTGACGACATCTCCTTCCTCTGGACTCATGGTGAGTAATCACTGAAGCAACTAAATAGTGATATCAGCAAGTTTCATCCCCACCATCAGGCTTAGGATGGACGACTCTTCAGAATCAGTCTCATTTTTGGACACACTCTTGTCCATCAAAGACCTCAGTACCTCGCTCTACCACAATGCTGCACTTCACTAACTTCCACTTTAAACATATTAAAGAAGTCATCCCCTACGGACGAGCCCTTCATATACATAGGATCTGCTTGGATGAGGAGGAATGCGATGGGCACCTGAAGGTTTTGAGGGATGCCCTCATAAGAATGGGATAAGATGCTCAACTCATCGATCACCAATTCCACAGTGCTACAGCGAGAAACCACAATGACCTCCTCAGAAGACAGACATAGGAAACGACTGATAGAATAATCTTTGTCGCCCAGTACTTCCCGGGAGCAGAGAAACTATGCCATGTTCTTTACTGTCTTCAACACGTCATCGATGACGATAAACATCTCGCCAAGATCTTCCTTATGTCTCCACTTCTCACCTTGAAACAACCACCAAACCTTAAACAGACTATTAATCACAGCAAACTACCCAGCCTTCAGGACAACATCAACCACATAATCTTGTCATGGCTAAGTTCTGTATCCATGAAGATGGCCTCAACCGTGATCTTAGGTTCATGTCATGCTATCCCACCACACTGTTCTGTACCTGTAACATCTTCGTTACTGTCCTGTTTTGACACCATCACCTTGATAAATTGTTATGACCTCTCTATCTTAATTAGTTTGCAGTTTTGAATTCTGCGTGCGATTCCAATCATTTAGTTTGTCTCCAGCAGCACCTTATTTTTACTTTTTTGTAATTATCTCTCTGCCTCACTAATTCGGATTATAGGTCATCACTTTGCTGGTAATTCAGCTGTTGACACTTTACTCACCGTCTAATACTCCTGGTCACCTGAAGAGTCTTATTATCTGACACTCCACTCACACCAGTTGTGTGATCTTTTGGTCTCTCTGCCCTTATTCTCTCTGCCTATAAACTCTGCGTCTGTGTGCTCTGCTCTCTCAGTGCACCCGACGGTGGGGCTGTGCTCTGAAAACTTGAGTGATTTCAAATAAACCTGTTGGACTATAACCCGATGTCGTTTGACTGTTGACTCAATGAGTGAACTAATTCTCTACAATAAACCACAGCCATAGAAACAACACAAGGAGTTCACATCTTACCATAGGGGTATAAATATTTAATTATAACTTTTCATCTTAGATAACTATGAGGCAAAATGTAACTTAGGCATGGATGCATTTGTTTTGGTAAGATGGTATGCCTGAAATTCCTTTCTATAGCAGTGACAATGCTATTTTTTCTGTAAAAGATTTTTTAAAATGTTCAATCAGAAAAGTCCACGTTACAGTATTATGTGACAGATATGAGAAATAAGAGCTTCAGAATCAGACAGCACAGAAAGCCATTTAGTCTAATGTGCCTTGGCTGGCTCTTTGTAACACCCATCCATTTGCCCCACTTACTCAATTTTACTCCTCAATCTTGCAAATCTTTCCTTTTCGAGTAGACACCTTATTCCATTTTGAAAGTTACCCTGTCTAAACTATCCTTATAGGAAACACATTCCAGCTCTTCTGAAAACACCAAAATATAACCTAAAAATATCTTATTACCCCTCTGGATCTTTGTCAATTTTCGTCAACTGATATAATGAGGTTCCTGACTGTCCTGCCGGAAGAAATGGTGTGATTCATTCATTACTGCAAATTTCAGATTAGATTGACTAAATTGTACCTTCTGGTTTTCAAATGCTAGGTGAATAACTTAGGAATGATGAGTAGCCATACTCTGTAGTCAGTAATATCAAAGTACAGTAAGGTCTTGATAAGAATGAGCTTCAGCAAATGGATTGACAATGACTATGTTCTCTCAAACTACGATTTCATAGTTTAAAAGACAAGAATGTAAGCATTGTGGTTAGATTACTCAAGGGATAATCGAGAGGCATGGGTTCAACAGCCAAATGCTCACCAAGAAATACCCTGATATACTCACCAGCCAATATCCCAGACTCCTTCCTCACCATTCCTGCTATGTTCTATCCTACCAGTAGAACTGATCTACAAGAGCTGTTCAATGGGGTCCCTGGGAAACTCCAACATTTAACTTAGATCCCTAAGTTATCCTACCATCAGTTCAAACACAAGCAAGGAAATGTTTTGTTCATTGCTCTAAAGAATCATGAATAATGTCCCGATAGCAAACAGATGGTGGTGGAGTAGCAACACAGCGTGTGGGCTCCTCAGCCCAGAGATCTGAAGCTCTTTTCTCTCTGTTCGCTCTAACAATTTTTTTTGTTTCTTTTTCTTTCTCTGTTTTTAATGTTTCCAATTCGTATAGTTATTAATAAAACATCAAAATTCATCTCACCTTCATGTGGTGGCTTGTCCACTGACGAGTGTCTCCCAGCAGTCCAGGTTGGCAGTCTTTTTCTCGGCCACGTTTTCTTCAGTGGAGGCTTTCAGCCCAGCGCGGTGTTTATCGTCCAAGGTGGCAGTCTTCTCCTGGTGGTGGTTTTCTTCTGTGGAGGCTTTCGGCCCAGTTTTTCCAGCAGCCTGGCGTGTCGGTTTCGTCCCGGTGTGGCGTTCTCGTCATGGATCGATCAGCTTCCTCCGAAATCAGAAGCTGTTAAATGGGCTGTGGTGAGCCTTTGTCTTAAATTCAATTTTTTATTGTTACTGATGAATTTACATATGCCTTCTGTCATTAATACAGGTGCCATGGTAAGGCGACTTATAACACTTTTCGTTGTATTTTTCTTGTATAAGTACTTATGACAATAAATTCTAATGAATCAGTGCTCCCTTCTACTTTGAACAAAAAGCAGCTCTGAGAGTAACAAGGGCACAGAATGTATGCTGCATGGGGACCTGAATGCCTATCACCAAAACTGCACTATTGATCAAGTCAGCTCTGGCAGCATCTGTGAAAGACAAAACAGAGTTAACATTTTGGGAACCTACCTCTGAGGAAGGGTCACCGGACCCGAGACGTTAACTCTGTTTTCTCCTCCACAGATGCTGCCAGACCTGCTGAGCTTTTCCAGCAACTTTGTTTTTGTTCCTGATTTACAGCATCCGTAGGTCTTTTGTTTTTTTATTGATCAAGTCAGTTAGCTGAATCAATCAGATGCCAGAACCTGTAACAGGCTGTTGAAAAAGCCAACAAGAGGGAAAAAAAAAGCCCGATGTGATCTTGCCCTCACCAACCTACCCGTTGCAGACACATCTATATACGGCAGATTGGTAGAAGCAATCACTGTGCCGTCCTTTTGGAGAAAAACTCTCACTGAAATAACTCCACAAAAGCCGGTATCCCATCACCAAGTCACCCTTATTTACACGTGCACAGCACATGACACTGACCCAATTCGCTTAGAGCTGGCTCCAAGGGTTAACAGAGCCCTTGTTTATACCTGTCAGCCAGGACTCCCTGATTGGGAGAACTCGTATTCTATGAGATCAGCTTGGCTATCCTCATTACAATCACTATATTCATTCCCCTCTAAGTCCTGGTGCGTAGGCCCATTCATTTTCCCACTGTTTCTCTTTGGGGGGTGGGAGCGGCGTGGTTTGCACCAGATCTGGTTCCTCCTACTCTGCCTCAGATACTGGTGGCATGTACTGGGCCGTAGCCCAGATCTTGCACCCAGGGCGTATCAGCTGAAATTCATCTACTTCTTCAGGCAGCAACGGATTTGAAGTTGCGACACTTGCCATGTCCATCTCGTCCTTAGAGATTTCTTCGGTGCTAGGCGGAGTGCAGCACCTATGAGTTCTGACAGCCTTTGCCAGATGTTCTGAGGGGCTGGGTACATTTTGTCCCTGCCCCGTTTCTGAGGTTGCGGCCTTCATGTAGTCCACCTGCTTGTTCAGGACCACCATGTCATCATGGACCTGACCTCGCGTCAACCACGTTTCCATGCAGGGCCATTCCCATAGTTTCAACATCAAGCTTTGTCCCCTGAAGTAAACTGTCCCTCTCACTTAAAGGAGTCTTGTCTCCCGTATACATGTCCCTGATGCCATTTCATCCTTCTCCCAAGGTCCAAGAAGATCAGGTTAAGCCTGGTGCAGAGTCTTCTCCCCATCAGCAACTCTGCTGGAGCTGTTCTTGTAGTTGTGTGAGGGGTTGGTGTTATAATCAAACAGGAATTGGGACAGTTTGGCATCGAGTGAAGCTGTAGGCTGCTCCTTTGATATTGCTAACTACAGAGTATGGCTATTCATCATTTCTAAATTATTCGTCTAGCATTTGAAATCCAGAAGGTCCTTGCTACACATGTAAATAAAGGGTAACTTGGTGATGGGATACTGACTTCAAAGTTTGGATTGCTCTTTCCATCAGGCCATTGGATAATGCAGAGTGTGGAGCCGAATGGCATCCAACTTTAGGAAACACTCAAATTCCCTGTTGGTAAATGATGGCCTGTTGTCTGTGACCGACACTGCTGGGAATCTGTGTATTTCAAAAGATGTTTGCAAGTTTTTAGTTATCGTCCCCATGTTTGATGAATGAACTCTATGCGTATCCAACCACTTTCAATGGGCATCCACAATGACAAAAATCATTGACCCCACGAAAGGACCGGCATAGCCGATGTGTAACCGAGTCCAGGGTTTACCCAGCTATTCTCATGAATGTGGGGGACCTGCTGGCAGTAATTTCTGTCCTTGTTGGCACTCTGCGCACTGCCCATCAATGCGGCTATGTCTACATCCAATCCTGGCCACCAGACATAACATCTTGCCACCATGTTCATTTTGGAAAGCCCCTGGATGACCCTAGTGGAGTTCAGTCAGTATCTGGTGGCGACCTTTGCTCAGGACAATCACTCTTGCTCCACATAATAATGTACCATCTTCTATGCGGATCTGGTCTCGGAGGGACCAGAAAGGTTTCAGTTCTGGTTGTGATGGCCCTTTTGTTTCCCCATCACCAGCAACTGTTTTAGTTTTACCAGGACAGGATCTTTTTGTGTCCATCGTCTGATCCTATCAGCAGTGACCCGAAGCGTATCCAGAAAATTTAAAACCACAGCAGATTCTTCCAGAGGTGGCACCACTGATGGTGTATCTGCCAGTGGGAGGTGGCTCAATGCATCTGCATTTGTCACTTGGTCTCCCAGACGGTGTCTCAATTTGGAATTGAATGCACTCAGAATAAGAGCCCACCACTGAGTTCGACCTGAAGCTATGGGTGACAAGGCCCTGTCCTCTTTAAGTAGCCCTAATAGAGGCTTGTGGTCCGTTACTATGACAAATTTACATCTGTAAAAGTATTTGTGGAACTTTCTCACACCAACGATGACCACAAAACCTTCCTTCTCTATCTGGGTGTATCTTCGTTCGGCTTCAGCCAAACTCCGAAAAGTAGATGCTCTCAGGGGTTTTTCTCCACTGGGTCATCAGTGAGCAAACATTACCCTGATACCAAACAGGGAGGCATCGCACATCAGCGCCATATCTCGCTTGGGATCGTAGTGTGCCAACTCTCAGATGACATTAGCCGCTTCTTCATTTCCCTAAAGGCTACATCTTGGATACGAGACCATTTCCAAGGCTGACCCCTTTTTTGATAGCAGATTTTAGGGTACCAGGATGGAGGCAAGGTTATGTATGAATTCTTCATCATAATTCACCAACCGAAGACCTAAGATCTGGTACAGATGTGGGAAATAGGGTACCTTCAATCACCCTCACTTTATCTTCCAATGGGTGTAACCTGGTCTTGTCGAATCTGTAGCCCAAGTAGGTCACTTGGCGTGCCTGGAATACACATTTTTCCCTTATAAGCTGCATGCTCACCAAGGAGAAACATTTAGGCACTATGTCCAAGTTCTCTAAAAGCTCTTAATTACTCTTCCCGGTTATAAGCACATCATCCAAATAAATGGCAGTTTCGTACATGGTATAAATCCTTATGGGCATTAATTTCAGCATACTTCTAAAAATCCTCATCTAATTGTAATTGTATGTACACATAGCTCATGTCCAGCTTCTTAAGGGACAGCCCACCTACCAGTTTTGTGTACAAGTCCTTTATGCGAGAGATTGGGTACGTATCCAGCTGCAAGAAGCAGTTTACCGCTTGTTTGAAATCCTCACAAAAACAAACCAACCCGCCGAGCTTCACAATCGCTATGACTGGTGCTGCCCATTCCACAAACTGTGCTGGTTTGATGATTCCTTCACTTTCCAGCCTCGTGATTCCTGCCTCTCCGTTTGCCCGTAAGCTGCTTCTCATAACTGACTGGAACCAAAGTTGCACCCTTAATCTGTAGAGGTTCCCTGGTACAGGTTCTCAGCCTGGTCGAGGTCTTAAGGATTACTTAAGGCAAACATGAAGGTTGGAGTTCAGAGTGAATTTTGGTAAAGACTGGTTTTGCAATCACTGATACAGCAGCATCGGTATCAACCTTCATTAGAACTGGGTGACTAATTAACTGGACGTTTATTTTGATTTGTTCTGATTTGGATGTTGCTAATTGTTACAACCAGCTGTAGGTGGGCTTTCCAGTGTGTGCACTCTCCTGGATACCAGCCTAGTGGAACTCTCTTGCTGTCTCGAGCCCACATACTGCAGTAGCTACAATGGCCTGCCAGCCTGGATCCTCGAGAAAATTTTAAACGTTTGGCCAAGGCTTGGCTTTGTTTTGAGGTTTGCTGTGGGCTGACCTGGAGCACCTCTGTTCCGGATATGTAATTGCCTTCACTCAAGTAGTGTCCCCCAAGCTCAGTTGGCCTGGCGAGGGTGTGCACTTTCATCAGCTACCCTGCATTTCACATGCTCCACTTGCTGCATTTTCTGATGACAAAGCCAGTTGCAGTGCCTGTTTGAAGTCCAGTTAAGCGTCAGCTTTTGCATGATTGCCTCATTAATCCCATATACCAAATGGTCTCTCAGCATCTCACTTAGGGTTAAACCAAAATCATATCCCTCTGCCCATCATCTTAACCTCCTCAAAAAACCTGATACAGATTCCCCTCATTCTCGAATCACCAAATAAAACTGATAGCATCCCAGCATTTCCGGAGGCTTGGGTTTGTAATATTCTTTAACTAAATCCATAAACTCTTGAACAGTTTTTACTATCTAGTGTCTCAGGGAAAGTTAGGCTTCTGATAACTGAAAAGGCTACGGGTCCACAAGCTGTCAGGAGAATTACTTGTTGCTTTTCGTCTGCCCCAAATGTCATTTGCCCAGAAAAAATACATTGCTTTCTTTCCACATACTGAGCCCAGTCTTTAACAGCAAGATTGAATGAATCAAACCTCCTAAATGACAGTGTAATGCTAGAAATGCTTACCCCAACTCAAAGATGACTGCTGCGAGCAAATTTCTTCATGGGCATATTTTTCTCCCATCACCACTGAAATAACTCCATGAAGGCCAGTATCCTGTCATCAAGTCACCCTTTATTTTCATGTGCATATTACATGACAATGACCTAGCTAGCTCAAAGCTGGCTCCTAGAGTGAACAGAAACCCTGACACTCCTATTTATATCTCTCAGCTAGGGCTCTCTGATTGGACCAGGTTAACAGCCCCAATCGGGGAACTCATATTCTATTAGATCCAGCTGGCTGACCTTGTTCTAATCATTGCATTCACCACCATGCACCCTTCATCATATATATGGTACATACAATAGTTCTTCACATGATTGAGTCAAAACAGGTCCAGTAGCACAAACCTGGGCAATGTGGACCATGAGTTGTGAGCAGAATGTATTCAGCCACGACCTGCAACAAGCCAAAGTAAGTGATTGACTTAAAATGTTGAATTGAGGAATAAATGTACAAATTAAGACCCCGCCATAATTTTGAAGCCAATCAGCATTGTGCACAAATCATGAGCAACACATTTCGAAAGACAGCCAGCTACTGAAAGTGATCCTTACTTCCTCTCATTTCAAATGCTGCAGAGGCTTGGCAGACATTTTGTTGGTACAGTTTATAGTCATTTTTTTGGCAGGCTGCTCAGTCTTAATGTGATTATAGTAGCTGGACAATCTTCTGAAATCTTAAGGGTTTGGAGGTCAGGTCAACACACTCTCTTTTCGCTCCAAGTGGGTTGTTCTGACAGTTTAATTCTGCCTGGAGGAAGAGGACTAAAAAACAAAAAGATGGAAAAAGCATGTTTAGCCACAGCTGCAGCGAGACCACCTGGAAGAAGGGAAGGTCGTAGAGAATCTTTACCCTCCCAGAAAAAGTGTACGAGCTCAGGATAAAACTTTGCTCACATTTGATTCTTGTATGGGCACTAAACGACTCAAGGGAGAGGGTGGCCCAGAGATCATGTTGCCTCCTGCAACACATAAAATGTGTCTCTTCCAATATATTTGAATCCAAGTTCATCAGGGGAAATTCAACCAATAAATCTTCTGCAGAGCAATGTGTAATGCAGACTGCAGCTGCCTTGTGATCCAGTAAGGCTGACTTTTGTCTCGTATCGAGTCCCACAGTTGGCACGGCATTGCCTGGTGCAGACAGGCCAATGGCAGCCTATAGGATCTTTGCCTCCGATTCCTTCCAGGCTGCCATTCGGGAATCAGTAGCACCAATCAGCCTGCGGACCGTGTTTGCTTTAAGCAGATTACTGATTCTGTGTTTACAAGAGCAAACACTTTAATCACTTTCCCCCAGTGGATAACAGCAAAGGCAGACTGGGGCTCTGAATCACAAGACTTCCAAAAAGTAATGGACCATATTCATTACAGCCATTTGCTTCAGGAATTCCTTCACATGATTTCCATTGCCTTTGTGAATTACAAAGGCTTCCACTACATAAGTGTATGACTGCCATGTAATCAAAGCAGCACATCATGTTCCCTACTTTATGGCAGATGCCTTTACACTTTTGTAGCCATGTGATACACCTAAGTTCCAAGATGAACTGACATTTCAAAAGCAAAAACCCCTTTTGCCCAATCAGCCCCTCCATTTTTTGGACCATCCTCTGCCATTCATTTAACAGTACTAACAAATACATCTTGCCCTGACCTGCTTTTTCAGTATTCCAAAGGGACTTCTCCTCTGTGACATCCTGTCCTCAATCCCCAATCCTACTCCCTTTCCCACACACCTTCTCATGGAGCACAGGGGATACACCAGCTGCCCTTTTACATCCTGATTGTAAATGTCCATTTTTAATTCAGAATTTCCTCAAGACTCAGGATTGACTGGTGCTTAATACACTAAAAGTCACTTTTTTTTCAGCACCTACCTTACAAAGATCCTTACCAAATTACCAGGATCTGCAGATCAGGTATCTTGCACCAAGTGAGGGTTCCCATGCTTTTCAACGTCAAATGGAAGTTGTAAAGGTCTAAAGTGCTCCAGCATTGAGGACCCAAATGACTGTGGTCTCAGTCACATGCCTCCCATTTCATGTGACTTTATGAGGTTCAACACATGGAAATTCTACATAATTATTGTTGATATTGTCTGTGTCAGTTTGTTTTGTCCAGAAACAGTGAAGAATGGAACAACAAACATGCATGCAGCTTGAAAGGGTTTTTAATGTAGAAATGGGTATTTTTTCACCCTTTGAAAGATACGTTTGGAATTAAATATTCTTTCATTGGACATGGGTATCACTGGCAAGTTCAGCAGTTGTTGCATATCCCGAAATGCCCTTGAACTCAGTGGTATGCTGGCCCATTTCAGAGGGTAGGTCATTCAGTAAACTTTTTCCAAACAACACTCCTGGGCTGTCTGCTCCCAAGGACATCAAACGTCTGTCTTCAGCCACTGAGGCATCCCAATGATTCCACAATGTCTGCCTACAACCTGGTACAAAACCTGGCAAAATTAGATAACAGGCACAAGGGCCAAGAGGATACAAATTCTGACCAATTTGAAAAGTGACAGAAAACAGTGAGACAATCTGATGATCTGCTTTGAGTCAGACAGTCTATTAATTGACATACAAGACTGGAGCAAGCTCAACTTTGGCTAGTCAGTCACTGACTCAAGTTAACTGGTTCAAGTTAACTATGGTCTTCTATGCCCTGACTTTTCAATGTTCATTCAGATGCTTCTTAAATGTTGCAAGCATATGTACCTCCACCACCCTCTCAGACAGTATGTTCCATATTTCTAGCACCCTCTGGCTGGATTTTTTTTTTCCTCAGGTCCCCTCTAAATCACTTACTCCTCACACTAAACTTTTGCCCCTCTGCTCTTAGGCAAGTTTGCCATGGGAAAAAAATCTACTTTGTCTATGTCTCTCATAATGTTGCATGCCTCAACCAGATTCCGCCCTCAGCCTCCTCTGCTCCAAGGAAAACACACCCAGTCTTTCCTCGTAGCTGGGATGTTTCATGCTAGGCAATTTCCTGATGAATTTCCTCTGCACCCTCTCCAGTGCAATCACAGACTTTCTGATAGGGTGATGACTAGAACTAGATAGTATTCTATCTGTGGCCTAACCAACGTTTTACAAAGGTTAAGCAAGCCTTCTATGCCCTTGCTAATGAATGCAAGCATCCTGCATACCTTCTTCACCACCCTATCTATCTGTGCTGACATCTTCAGGGATCTATGGACAGTACACCTAGGACCTCTTGTCCCTCAGTACTCACAAGGGGTCTACTATACATTATATATATCCTTCCTTCATTAGACTCCCCAGAACGAATCAATTTGCATGTATTGGGATTAAATTCCATCTGCCCAATTTACCAGGAGATCAATATCAGACTGTTGCCTGAGACCATCCTTCTTACTATCAAAGGCATCCCCAATTTTCATGTTATCTGCAGACTTATTAGTTGCACCTTCTACATTTACATTCAAGACATTAATGTACGTAACTGGTCCCAGCACCAGTCCCTGCGGTACATACTGGTCACACACTTCCCATTACAAAAGCATTCTTATCCTTCATTGGTTATTTACAAGCCAATTCTGGATCCAATTTTCCAACTTGTCTTGGATCTCTTGGCCTCTTACCTGTTGTCAAGTCTTCCACATGGAACCATGTCAAAGGCCTTACTATGCACTTCAACATCAACCACACTTCTTTCATCAATATATCTGGTCATCTTTTCAAAAAACTCAATTAAATCAATCAGACAGGATCTCCCTCTAACAACTCCATACTGACTATCCCTGATCAATTCCTGCCTTTCCTATTGTTGATTAATCCTGTCCCTCAGAACTTTTTTTAACACTAATTTCCCAACCACTGACATCAGGCTAACTGGTCTGTAATTACCTGGTCTATCCCTGCTGCCCTCTTGAACAAAGGAAGCGCATTAGCTATTCTGCAGTCATCAGGCACTTCGCCTGTGGCCAGCAAAGTATTACATTTCTCCACCAGGGCCCCATCAATCTCCTCCCTTGTCTCCCATACCAACCAGGAATGCTTCTCTTCAGCGATATATTAGGAACTGCAATAAACTTCAATTATGTGACCCACTTATAATCCTTTTGTTAAAAGAACTAACATCGGCTTTGCCACACTGGGTGAAAACATGTTGCTGGAGCTAAAGCCTACAGCATGGTGGCGGTTCTTGGTGGCAATTGTGGTCATTGATACAGTCTTCCAACATTGCAACAGCAGAAGTTTAGACTCTTCATCGAAGATTAACATATCAGCATCCCTGAATATCAAAATATTTGGACAATTAAAGACCATTGGTGATTTAACAGATTCTATTGATAAATATGTCGGAAAATGCTGCAGCAAAGGACCTAGGTATGACTTTTCTGATGAACTCTGAGAAAGAACATCAAATTAGAAATAGCCTCTCCACCAAGTAAAGCCTTTAGGAGGGCCCTTTCATGCAAGATGAAGGACCATACCATTGGCTCTTATTTAAAGACAGATACAAGCATGAATTCACAGTAGCAGGCCAACATTAAGTACATGCTTAGGTACAGCTAACACTTTTGCTACGGTCAGCAAAGCGCACCAAACCAACATGGTTTGTAACAGGTGTGATTTGTTGCACCTACCCAAAAAGGGTGGCACGGTGGCTCAGTGGTTAGCACTGCTGCCTCACAGCACCAGGAATCTGGGCTTGATTCCACCCTTGGGCGACTGTCTGTGTGGAGTTTGCACATTCTCCCCATGTCTGTCTCAGTTTCCTCCGGGTACTCCAGTTTCCTCCCACAGTCCAAAGATGTGCAGGCTAGATGAATCAGCCATGGGATATGTAGGGCTACAGGGATAGAATAGGGGGCTAGGTCTGGGTGGGATGCTCCTTTCAGGGTCAGTGTGGACTTAATGGGCCGAATGGCTTGCTCCCACACTATAAAGAGTCTATGAAAAGTTGCTCAGCTTTTAAAATCATAGAATCCTACGGCACGGAGACAGACCCTTTGGTCGAAACTGGTCCATGCCGACCAAAATGTCCATCTACGCTAACTCCGAATTTTCTTCACATCTTCCAAGCATGTGGCACCAAATCTTACTGACAGGAAAAGAGCAGTTGGTTGGACAAGGTACTGAGAGAGAGATCTAGATGCCTCCTTTACAATCTGACAACCTACGTCTGGAGTGAAGAAATGATCATAAGGTGAGACAGCTGGGTGGAAAATGCCTCCGAAGGACTGGACATCAGGGCACAATAATAAGGTTAAAGAGCATTTGTCAGAGGGCACATAGTGGACAGTATTACTGAATTAGCTGTTCATATTTAAGCTAACTCTTAATATATCCAAAATGAAAACAGCACTCATCTTAACTTTGAATCTGCGGAAGAATACCAATGACTTGCAACGTAATGTAGCCATTAAGTTAGAAAAAAGCTTTGAACCAATATTAATCATAGGAGCAGAATGAGCAGACTTGAAAGAGAGATTTAAGAAATCGTTCTCACTAAACTACAGAAGAATTTACTTTCTTCCATTGTTATTGTAAATTATCAAAATACATCTTGTTCTTAATTTAATAAAATTATCACATTATTAAAATATGCTCTTTAGTAGGGGTTTTAATAACATTCATTCAACAAAAAAAGGAAGATAAAGAATCTTTCGCTCAGTAAATGATGGCATAGAAGTAAATAAAGGTACTTGGCTTGTCAGTAAAAAAGAACTCAAAGGGACTATCAATAACAAATCTTAAACAAGACTTGAAATTCGTAAAAATCTTTTCTACTGTCTCCACCATCCAATAACTCAGTGGGCATATATGGAAGAGTTTTACAAAGAAACAATTGATATTGCTTTGATCATCACCATCAGCTAAAAGCTAGACAAGTACCTGGTTGAAAGCAGAGCTAAAGTTCAGACAGAGATTGAAATGTAAGATGTAAGATGATTCATTTATTTAAAAATACGATGAAGATAGACCTTCTAAATTCCAAAACATTGCTACCAGAACACTCAACAGTAGGTAAGTGAGAATATCACAGTATTTGAGAAATAACCAGATCAGATACCAGTTCCAAATTTAGCAAATCTAAATGCCTTCTATTGTTAGATCATAAGATCATCTTTCAACCGTTACAAATCCCAAGGTACTTTGGTCCTTCCCTCAATCAGAATCAACCCAGATTTGAATAATTTGTCCCAACATTTTTAGGTTCACTTTTTTTTATTATTTGTGGGATGTGGACATCCCTGGCTGGCCAACATTTATTGTCCATTCCTATTTATCCTTGAGAAGATGGTAATGAGCTGTCTTCTTGAACCACTGCAGTCCACGCTGCTAGGGAGAGAATTCCAAGATTTTGGTCCAGCGACAGTGAAGAAACAGTAATATAGTTCAAAATCAGGATGGTGAGTGGCTTGGAGCATGTTCCCATATATCTGCTGCCCTTGTCCTTCCAGATAGAAGTGGTTCTGGGTTCAGAAGATGCTGTTTAGGATCTTTGGTGAATTTCTGCAGTGTATCCAGATAATACACATGCTACTACTGAGCATCGGTGGTGGAGGGTGTGGATGCTTGTGGATGTAGTGCCAATCAAGCAGGGTGCTTCGTCCTGGATGGTGCCAAGCTTCTTGAGTGTTGTTGGTGCTGCACTCATCCAGGCAAGTGGGGCGTGTTCTATCACACTCTTGTCTTGTGAATTGTAGATGGTGGACAGGCTTTGGGGAGTCAGGACAACAATATGACTTTTGGCATGAGACAATATAGGTAAAGAATCTCCTAATACAAAGGCATACAAACACACCCCTCGCTTTGAAATCTTGGCAGTATGTCGTTGTGAGACGATGCAAAGGGATGGAATGTCTTCTCTCTTTTCCTGTTCCTCATTTGAACAAAATAATTTATTTTTAAAGTATATGTTTGTCCATTCAATGAATTTTTAATGGCTTGTATTCTGCAACTATGAAAGACACAGTGTTCTTTGTATGTTTTAAGAAAAAAGAGAATTGTATTTAATGTACTTAAATCAAACTATTAAAAATAATAAAAATGCACTGAATTTTATGCAAGCATGCACTCAAATTCACACGTACAAACACACAGAACTTAAGAGAGTGGGAGAACAGACTAAGAAGTATGTTTGCAGTTCGCTATAAGACAAAAGCTTCTGATGACTTGAATGGTTCCAGGCTGAGCTCATGGTTCCCTCTGGATTCAGTGTCAAAGGGGTTTAATGTGTTGGCAGATGACTTCTCTACTCTTATAGGGTCAGCACCTGCTGATTACTTCTTAAATTTATGCCTATGGTAAGTGGTTGGTCTATCAGCAGACAGAGCACAAGCTTGAAGCTTGCTAGAGAGAAAGAGAGCCCATGGCTCACTCAGGGATCCTGTTCCTGCAACTCTTCCACTTTGCTCTTTATAAGGCCCAGAGAAAAGCAACTTTTTGAACACAATAGGGAGTTACGTAGCTTAACAGCTGATACTGTCTGTCCAATGACCAATGAACCAAATAAGATCATAGCTAGTGGATTCTAGGCCCAACTTGCTGGGATTATGGTTGAAAGGGTTCATCTGTCAGCCAGAGTCCATTGTCTGAAATGGTTATGTCTAATAGTTTGTTCAGCACCCAAGTGCTGGCTAGGTATCCTGGAAATGGATCCAGAATCGTCAACCATTTGCATTCCTTTCAGGACTATCTTTTATTGGTTCCTGCAAGCATGCTTAATCTATTTTATTTGCTTTGAGAACTTGTAAGGTATAATGATGCAGATGTTTGGCCATCTCGGAAACTGTTGAAACTGTTGTTTCAGTCATTTAAAACTCGATCAGTGATTTTCTTTGAGTAAATACTTAAGGTCAGATAGGATTCAAAGCATGGATGTACAACAATGTTAAAATCAGTGGTTGTAAAAGAAACCTAATGATTGCTGATCATTATGAATCACTTCTATGCCCTACTTAATTGAACTGTGAGCCCATTTTCATTTATATGGTGCAAAATACCAATGCTTTTTAATTTTTCATCATCCATTTGCAGGTCGCCATGGATTCTTGGACAACATTGTAGATGGAGAATAGAACATTAAGTGTTATATTTTATTCAATTTAAACTTTCAGTGTTCTAGGAAATTTGGAAACTTTTCCTGTAAGATTGCAATGAACTTGCGCTGACATGAACAAAGCCCAGAATCCACATAAAGGATAAGCCTGATCAAAAGGTACATGGAGCTTACAGCATGGCAATGTTAATTTTCATTTCATTCATTACTTTATTTTACTCTGTTTAGTCAAAACAATTTTGCACAGTCTTCTACAAGAAGGCCTCATGGAAAAGAGGGTGCCAAATCTCTTGTTTCAATGATATTTCCCTGAGGGTGTTATGATCTAATGGTCGGTGTGCCATAACGCCTGCATTACACTGCAGCTCACTAAGTGCCTCATCCATTCTATGGACCATTACAGGACGGCCGAAATGTTAACCATCAAAGTTCATAGCAACATAGAGACAGAGAAGAAAAAGATATCCATCAGTCCCATGAATCACCACCAAAAAATAACTCACAGCTTGTGTGTTCTGTTTATGAATTTTTATTAGCAATCACTATGTTGTAAGTACAACTTCTGGCTCTGCTAACCAGAAAGTTGGTTCCAAATGGTGGAAATTTGTATCTATAAACAATTCGAAATACTAGTATTCACCAATACTGATGCAATCAAAAACATTTTTGTATTTTTCTCTCAATCTTGAATGCATCCTTCAATTTTTTTGTAATAATTGAATCCTTTCACAATATTTTTATATTGTTGATGGCTCAGGGAATGCATCCAATGATGAGCTGAATTATACAGGCTGGGGTTGTCCGAATTTTTATCCTCATTCAATGTGATGTTCTCAGCCAGATCTCACATATTGACAGGGGTTCTTATTCATAATCAGTGTTGTGCTGAGATTGTGAATGTCCAGAAGACTGTACCAGGCTCAGCTGTGGTTATCCCCTGAAGAACACATAAACTGTTGACCCTCACTCTGAAGACTCACAGGAAGTGATGAGAAACTGTAGTCTTTACAATAAGCTCAAGGTGACATCTATTGCAAGGTGCAAAGAAAAAAAAAATAAACTGTTAAGAATTGTTTTAAAGGTATGCTTTGTCCCAGATCTATATAAATCAACATCAAGGCAGTTTGAGAGAATCATTTCCTCACATAAGCAGCAGGAATTTCAATCTTTGCTTTCAATAAGAATTTGAATTCATAGTGCTGGGGCCCCCAAATGGGGCTAAACTTTGCCAATATGCTGACAAAACAACAGATTCATTTTTTTTTGTCTCTTGCATATGTTGTACCACGTCAGATAATTTTTCCAGTCTGACTGAATCATTTTTTAATATGAGCTTGTGAGAACAGCCAACATTCTATCACATGTTTCATATTAAAACATGTTCAGACATGTTTCGGGCACTTCACACCTCAATAGGCTTACAGTTCCGATTTCTTTTTTGATGACGTTATTAACTATTTACTGATCTGTAATCAATTCAAATTTGCATTGGAATGGTGAGATGGGGCGAGTTGTAGAAATAATTTGTTAATCATAAAATATAGGGGACCCTGACTTTCTTTTCAATTTATGAAATCTAGTGCTGTGCTTGGACCTTGCTTTCCTAATAATTTCTTCTGCATTGATTTATTTTCAGTAACCACGCTCAAGAATACATGTAAGAGATTCATTGACTTTTTTTAAAAAAATGGCATCAATAAAGCATAAAAAGCAACCATTCCGCTCATCATGCCTGTGCAAACCTTCCATGCCAAATAAGACCAGATAGACTGAAAATCTAGTGAAGAAAGAATGGTGAGATCCTACTGTCATTTGATGCTTTAAGCTGAGCTGCTCAGGTACAAGATAAAGCAAATCCTCTATCAATAAGGTTTACATCAATAGTGCTCAGTTCATAAAACAGCCATTTTTCAACATTATCTTCCACTGTGGTAAATGCGTGGAGATCCTTACAAAATTACAATTGCTCACACTAAGACATTAAATAGCGTAAGATATTTGTGTGACCTTTGCTTGGGCTTTCTTTCTTTTGTTTTTTGCATTTAAAAAAGATCTTAAAACTAATGGCCTTCAAAATGAGTATTCAGGATAATATTTAGCTGGTGCACATGAGACAGTGTTCAAAGATCCTTGGGGATTGTGCATTCTGATATTAATAGAAATTGAATCAATCACTGATAGACATTCAGGTCCCGCTGCAGCAGAGCAGAATTAGATGAACATGGGGCAGAGTGGGCCTGGGGTGATTTGAAAACTTGGTAGGAGCAACTGTTAGACTCAAGTCAGACAGATTTAGGGTGAATATTACGGTGGTTATGGCTAGGACAGGGACAAAATCAGCGCTAGTGAAGGTCAAAACTTCACAAGAAGAAGAGAAGGGAGTTGAAGGTCAAAGCCAGGGCTAAGGTCAGGAATCTCTGTGAAGGTAAGATGTTTGATAGCATGATTAAATCAATACTTTTGTGTCCATTTATGCTGTGCAAGGCAGCAGCCTGTGCATATTTTAGCTTTTGGGGTGTCGGGTATTCCACTCCTGGCTGCTACTTTCAATCTCCCCTAGGAACAGTGGCAGGAACTTATGTTAGTTTAAAAGTCGATTCAAGATTCAGTCAATTCTGGTCAGTTAGTCAGAGTCAGCCAATACTGAAGAGTGCTGCCATCAGTCAGTTACTGAGAAGCAGGGGGAGCAGTATTTGGCAGCAGAATTGCTGTTGATTTTAGTTTCCAGGCAGTCAGGACTCAAGCAGGATGCTGTGGAACTGAGAAGGTGACAAAGAAGTTGCCAATATTTTGAAGCGATATCTCAAAGGAAGTCCTGGGAGCCATTGATAGTTCATTGCAGCTGAGAGTGAGGATGGACGAAACCCACAAACAGTAATTGCTTGGTGTAAGTGAGAAAGATTGAGTTTCAGGGAAAACGGTGGTAGTGCTAGCTTAGTAAGGCTAATTGTCTGCAAAAGAGAACTATGTCAAGATTAAAGACTTGAGTGCAGCCTTGAGAATCCAGGGAAGTGTATTCACAGGAATGAAAAGATTTAGGCAGCTATGTTGAGCAGTCATTGAGACAGTGCATGGGAGAGCATTTTTTTAGACAGCTTCAAAGATAAAAGTTGGAAAGTAAAGAATTGGAATCCCTTATAAAGGAGGCAAAGTTTTAATGAGATTTGGTAAGTCACAGTGTCAAAACTTCAGGGCAGGTTGCTGAGAAACCAATAAAATCTGTCTTCACCTCATCTGCTATTGATGAACACTATCAGATGTTCTCTCCCAGTTTGTTTGTTAAACCATATTTACCCCATGTTAATTCTGGATGTTAAAATGTAACAAAATATTGTGGATTCTTTTACTTTTCTAAATTACAATTAAATATATTATGTTTGCTCAAAACAATGGAATCTTGTGGCTTTATTGAGTATCTGGAATAAACTTACTGGTCCATAACTAGATCGTACAAAGAATTTGGTGGTCTCATTGAGGATTTTAACAACACTTTGGGATTTTAGGACCTCGGGAGAAAGGCGACAGCAATGTTAAGAAAAATATTTGACGGATTAGTAATTTCTTTCAGTGGAAGATCAATAGGGTTGATTTGTGCCTCTGCACAAGGAGCTACTCCCAAGTGTGGATAACGGAATGCTTACTTTGTACACTTGCTTCCCAATCACCAGTCTGGGATCTTGAAGATGTTGTATTGCATGATAATGCGTATTATGTAACCCAAAGTTTAGAGTCTGGTTTCCAAAGCTTAATCCAACTTGGATATCATTCTGACATGACTAACTATGTTGTAATCTGACTGATAACCATAAATAGTAAACAATTTCATTATCATTTAGCTGTTAGAATTTTAGAAAGATATTCTAGATGGATCTTAGCATTCATTTTCATTTTTAAATTATTTTTCTTCCTATGTGATGTACCTGATTTTACCTGGGCATAGGCATGTTGTAACTGGTCCAAGTGTCACAAGGTTGATGTATATGGAATAGAGGCAGCTACGTAATGAATTTTCAGCATAGAAACTTCCAAATAACTGTTCTGTGTCAGTGTTTATGTACCACATGGATCCTCTTCCTACATTATTCCATTTCACCCAATCAACAAATCCTTCTCAAACAAACACAACTCTTTGAAGTGTCACTGGACTTAAAAATATTAATGCTGTTTTCTCTCCACAGATGCTGCCAGATCTGCTGAGTTTCTCCAGCAAGTTCTGTTCTTGTTTCAGATTTCCAGCATCTGCAGTTCTTTCAGTCCACATTCTCACCACTCTCAATAGATTTAGATTTCATTGTCACTTGTACTCAAGTACAAGAATACAGGAGTACAGTGAAAAGTGTATAAAGTCACCATTCTCTGGCACCATCTTAGCATACAAAAGATAGGATTAAAAGCAGATGCAAAGATTAAAAAAAACAGCTAAAAGAAAAGGAAACCCCACCTCCACCATCAGTCATTGCCACCAGAAAAACAAAGCCACAAAGTCCATCCCTCTGCCAACACTCAGGTGCCCTGAGTCCCCACACGCCACTGCAGCAGGACCACCAACACCTCCACGGTCAGGTATCTGGGCCCAGCCACGCCCTGCCACCACTGGAATTATGTCTCCATTCTTCAGCGCCATTTTCCTTCCACCGATGTTGTTGCAGCCATGAGTCTGTGCTGGGCCAACCTCAGGAATGCAGCCACCGCTGAAGCTACTCGTTCCCGAACGAGGCTCAAACCTTACGCTAAGCCCTCAATGCCAAAGCAGCCAGTGCCTTGTCGTAACTTATATGTCGTAGGTTAATAATATTTGCCACCTCCTGGGACTGCCATTTCAACAAAGGAACACACTACTGCTGACAAATGAGAAAGGAACTGTTCCCATCACTGCTACCTCCCCACCCCGGGAAGGAATCGCTCTCACTCCTGCTGACACAACAGAAATAATGAAGTTTCTCCTGAATTCCATATTGGACATATGTTATAATGCCAGTTGATGGTAATAATTGACAAGTCAGATCTCAGATTGAATCCTGGCTTGATAGATCATAAATTTTATTTTTGCCATTATTTACCATGGTAGGCAGTCACTGAATAGATTTGTACAAAGCTGTTATTTTTCATTTAACAAAAGATTGCGAGTTTATTACATAAAAGAAGAAACCATAAATGTGGCGATCTAGACCGACGTTAACACAAAAACCAAGCTCAAAAGATCAAGCCTTTTCCCAACAATATCCTTTACAGTCACTCAATCCCAGTGAAATATCACTTGTATCTCAACTTTTTTAATTTTTCACTTCACTGATGAGCTTTCAAGCATTTTCTTCTGGTAAATTTCTGTGAATTCACCAGATGTCATTCTGTTACGATCTCTCCCCGATATATACCCAGACACCTGCAATATGACTGACTTTTTCTAAATGAACTTTAGGAACATTCCTGTCTACTGAAACTGCTAAAACAATATTAAGCTTTCTTCCCAGCTACGAAAGCCGAGACTGCCACAAACTAGAGTCCTTTTGCTGGTAAGAAATTGTTTTGCTCAACTGGAACTGGATTGTGACCTTTGGTCTTTCTCATTTTATGTCTTAAATTTTCAATTTTGTAAACAAATCAACAATTAACTTCCCAGGTAATTTACTTAGGCATTGAGCTTAGGTCACATGATTTCTTGGAAAAAATGCTTGAATTTATTTTGAAAATTACTTTCTGGCCTTTCAACGTTTCGGGATTTTCCCTGAGGTCAAATATTGTTCAGTTTTATGAAGCAAAAACTGTTTTCAGGTTTGTCAGCCTGCACTCTCATTGCTGCCTTAGATTAGGGACTAAAAGAGTTCACCATATTCAAAGTGCAGTCTGACCAGTGTCTTGTATAGTTTTAGCAAGGCTTCCTTATTTTTAACTCCATTCCTTATGGTCAACATTCCATTTGCCTTGCCTGATATCCGTTAAATTTGTATGCTAGTCCTTTGTGATCCATGCTGTAAGAACTCCTAAATCCTTATATGCTGCTGCTTTCTGCAGTCTTTTTCAAATTAAATAATATTGAGTTCCTCCATATTCCTGCCAAAGCACATAAGCTCACATTGTATTCAATCTGTCAAGTTTTTGCCCACTCATTTAATTTGTCTACATCCTTTTGAAGAATCTTTATTGCATCCTCCCCTCTTGTCTTCCCACTTATTTTTGTGTCATCCACAAACTTGATAACAGCACATCACTTCCCTTTTTCACATTATTAATATATGTAGCAAATAATTGTGCCTCTAGCTGTAATCCCTGTGGCACTCCTCCAGCTACACTTAAAAATCTATACACCTCTGAATGTTACAATGTTGCCATTTTGGAGATACGGTAAATGAATTTCATTGCAATATCAAGGGGTGATTTTTTTTCTCTCTTGGAGATAATGGTCATTGTCTGGCACTTGTGTGGCATGAATGCTACTTGCCGTATATTAGCCCAAGCTCGAATGTTGTCCAAGTCTTGTTGGATTTGGACATGGGCTGCTTCAGTACATGATGAGTTGCAAATGAGGCTGAACCTTAAGTGCAATCATCAGTGAGCATCTCCAGCTCTGACCTTATGATGGACAGATAGTCAATGATCAATAAACTGAAGATGTTTGGGCCTAGGACATACCCCGAGGAAGTCCTGCCATAGAGTCCTGTGGCTGAAGTGATTGACTTTCAACAAGTACAACCATCTTCCTTTATGCCTGGTATGGTTCCAACCAGTGGAGTGTTTTCCCCCAATTCCCATTGACTCCAGTTTTTCCAGGTCTCCTTGATGTCACATTTAATCAAATGTTTTTTTTTCATATCAAGAGCAGTCACCATCACTTCCACTCTTAAGTTCAGCTTTTTTATTCATGTTGTGACCAAGACTGCAATGAGGTAATTATCATAGAGCACCTGGTGGAATATGAACTGAGCATTACTGAGCAGGTCTTTGTTTAGGAAGTATTGATGACTCCTTCCATCATTTTGCTGATGATCAAGAGTAAACTTTGTTGGTTGCTAATTGGCCAGGTTTGATCAGTCCTGTTTTTCATAGACGGGACATGCTGGGGCAATTTTTCACATTGCCAGGTGGATGCCAACTATTCTGGAAGACGTTGGCTAGGTGTGTGGTTAGTTCCAGGGCACAAGTCTTCAGTACTTTTGCTGGAATATTGACAAGATCTACAGTAGCCACAATCTTCAGCTGTTTCTTGACATTACATGGAATGGAATTGGCTGAAGGCCAATGCTGGAGACCTCAGAAGGCCAAGATGGATCATCTGCTGGGAAATTCTGGCAGAGAATGCTTGCTAAATACTTCAACCTTGTCTTTGACACTGATGTGCTGTTCCCCACCCAATTCCCATCATTGAGAACGGGGATATTTCATCAGTCTCCTGCTCTAATGAGTCTGGCATCATTGAAGTTTAGATATGCTAGAATTGCAGAGCTTAGTTATGATTAATTGGTTGTGGAATTGCCATTAGGCCTGTCCATCACTTACTGCTTATAGCATTTGGCATGTCAGTAGTCCTGTGTTTTACCTTCACCAACTTGACAGCTAAGTTTCAGGCATGCCTGGTTGCTGCTGCTCCTGGCATATCATCTCGCACTCTTCATTGAACCATTGTTGATGCAATTTTAATTGTAATAAATACCGGGTCATCAGTTTACATATTGTGGTTGAATACAATTTTGCTACTGCTGATGGCCCGCAGTGCCTACTGGATGCCCAATTTTGAGTTGCTCGATCGGTTAAGGTCAAGATATTCAGCAGTAACACACTAAGACATCTTCTAAATCCTCAACCTCTACCACCTTGAAGGACAAAGCTGGGACATCCGTGTGAATGCTACCGTCTGGAGGTTCTCAGCCAAACCACACACCATCCTTCCTTGGAAGTATGTCAGCATCATGAGTAGTTCAAATTCCTGGAACTCCTTCCTTAATAGTATGAGAGAATACATCATCCCGTGAACTGCAGCAGTTTCAGAAAGCAGCACATCATCACCTTCTCAAGGGCAATTAGCGATTGGCAATAAACACAGATCTTGACAGTGATCCTCACAATCCGTGAAATAATAAATAGTCATTTTATTGGCTTTAGGTTATGGGTCTCTGCTGGGTTACTCTCATCATATTTCTCTTTCTCATTGGAGTGAATATATTGCCCAAAACTCACAGGTCTCTTGTTTTAATTTTCACCTTCAGTCGTTAAACAGTGCTGCTGCAAAAGACAGCAGAGAAGTGTAAAAATCTCAAACTAAGGTTGCCAAGATTAGGCCAATTGTACAGAAAACTGCAATCGACCTCCAGTGCTGAGCTGAATGAAATCCATTCAACACATTGCAAGTTGGCAGGTGCAATATGTGGATTTTGATACAAAAGTAAGGATGAATCCTAAAGCAAAAAAAATTCTCAATGATCATATCCTTGGCATAACACAGTCATTAAATTGTGTTCTAAATGCAAAGAAATGGATTTAATGATTTCCTTGAATGCAATACTTTTAGTTTTATAAACCTATGACCATTTTACAGATTTGGAATTATGTAGGATTAATTGTAAATTGCAGCGGGATTGATCTCATATTGAAACAGAGGAGGATAGATAACAGACACCAAAGTTTCTCGAATGCTGATTTCACCATGTTATAAGAGCCATTTAATTAATTAGCAATAAAAACAATTTTAAAATCTTGTCAATAATTCTTATCAGAGTAATATTTGAGGATTTTCTTTTCAATGGGGGAGTTCTTTATTTCTTTTGCACCTGATTTTGAGTAAAGTAAGAGTTGTTAGAAACTAAGTTCCAGGGTAATGTTGAGATTTTCACAAGACCAGTTTTACACATTGTCCAGGGCAGACAAATAAATTGAGGTGTTACACAGTGGGGAAACAGTTATGGCCCATCCAGGGAACTAGCTGCGTCCCATAAAAAGGCACAGAGGAACAATTCAACCATTGGGAAACGGATGTTACTGAGTCAACTCCAGTAGCAACCAGAGTGAATAGTCAGCACTCAAAAATGCAGGGGCACATCACCATCCAAGCCTAATGGGACCAAGGCTTCCAATCACATTTTGGTGGAGCTGGAACAGGTCATTTGAGCACAACAAAGGCAGATAATGGCAATGGGTGAATGAAACTGAGATTCTGGGCCAACTGGTAAAGAGAAGCATCAGCTTCTGTGGGAATGGTGGAGTTCCAGGAATATGGGCAGCAGAGAAGGATAAGAGCTAAGAAGGTAAAGGATCCTTCAGGCAAATGATCACTTGTATCTGTGTCTTCATTGCCACAGCCCTCACACTGATCAGTCTGCTCTGTCAGGAGCGGTCAAAGTAATTGTTTCAGCTGGACAGTTCATTCAATTCACATCAGACCCAGCCTCACAAAGGCAGTGGGTATTAGGGTTTGCCTCCATGACAGGGCATTGTCAACTGTGCCGGTGTAACGATCAAGACAGCCAACACATGGCCAGTCAGATTCATGAACAGGAAAAGCTTTGGCTTTCTAAATGTTCAGCAGGCTGCAATCACCGAAAGCTTTCTTACACCTGCTTTGCAGGCAGTAGCCATGACTCTTTCATACCCAAACAATCCAGGCTGCCACAACACTTCAGTCCACGCCCATAGTCCATTGGTGGCTCCTAGGGCACAAGATAGATCACTTACCATGATGGTGACTAATGCCTCTACAGAAACCCCAGACAGAAGCATGGTGAAGCAAAGCACTCTGTTCACAATATGGATCATTGAGTGCAACACTGCACTCCTGTGAGGGTCTCACTCACTGTGATGATCTCTCTGCTCTTCATAGCATTGATATGGACCTTGAGTTGACTGAGAACTTGTCAGGACACTGCTCATCAGAGGAATAGGAGGAGCAAGACATGGAAGAGGAGGAATGCTGAGCTATTCTGATGTAACACATGGCTTGATGAATTTATGAGGATCCAATGAATGCCAGGGATCCTATTACCAAGAGCTATTCAGCTGAGCCACTCTAAAACAGAATGAATAGCATGGTCTGGAATTTACTTTGAGGTGGTGCCCAAGCACTTACATTGTAGAAGTGACTGGAATCTTTAGCTGCCAATGAAGAATGCACATCCATCTCAAGACTTTTGCAGTCACGTTTGAGGAGTCCTTAGTCTGTTTTGTTCTCCAGATGGATCGCTGGGAGGTGGGATTGTCCTATGAGGAGTGATTGAAGAGACTGCGGCTGCATTCTCTGGACGTTTTTGGAAGAATAAGAGGTGACCTCATTGCAGCATGAAAAATTCTGACAAGGTTCAATAGAGTAAATGCAGGAAGGATGATTTACCACACTGGGGCTGCAGAAGGTGGGGCTTGGGAGCTAGAACCAGAGACAAGGATAAGGAGCAGATCATCTAAGATTGAGATCCAGGAAGAATTTCTTCAGCCAGAGGGGAGAGAGTTTTAGGGATTCTCCACCCAGAGGACAATAGATACTCAAAATTGAGATCAATAGATTTCTAGATATTAAAAATAGCAAGGGATGGGGTATGTTACATGTAAATGGCAGTGACTTAAAATAACTGCCATGATTTAATTGAATGGTAGACCTTGGATTCATGGACCAAATAGCTTAAATCTGCATCTATTTCCTATGTTCACCACTTTGTTCAATTTTTCTTAACCTAGTAGCATTGAAAGGAGTCTGACATATACAGTATGACTTCAAGCATCATTACTAACAGCAAGCTTAGAATGAAAAAAGTAGTGTATAGTCAGGAGAAGTTACCCCAGTCAGCATTCAGTGCTCTGTGAGATACTGTAGCTTCTGTGCTCAATGACATCTATCCTGTGCTCCCTTTGTGGCCTTGGAGGAGATGCAGGCAGCCTGCTCAATTGTCTTCACTTGCAAGGAGATACATGTGCCAATCATATTTACTTGTTTTCTTCATACTTTGAGGGATGTGGCCTTCGATGGCTGGGCCAGCGAATACTGCCCATCTCAAATTGCCTTTGAGAAGATTGTGGTGCACTGTCTTCCAGGGCCACTTTTGTCTATTTGGTGATGGTTTTTCTAAAAAGCCATTAGGGAGGGAGATTGAGGTTTTCAACTCAGCTACACTGAAGTAATAGTGATAGAGTTCTAAGTCATGATAGTGAGTGGCTCAGAGAAGGACTTACAAGTTTCTATGTGTTTGCTGCCCTTGTCCTTCTAGATGGAAGTTGTCTAGGGTTTGGAATGTGCTCTCTAAGGAGCCTGGGTGACAGTCTTGTCGATGGTACACACTTTGGCTACTGAACATCAGTAGTGGCAGGAGTTCATGCTTGTGGATGTGGTGCCAATTAGGCAGGCTGCTTTCTCCTGCATTTTGAGTGTTGTTGGAGCTGCATTCATCCAGGAAGTATTCCACCACACTTCTGACTTGTGACTTATAGAGATGGACAGTTCTTTGGGAAGTCAAGAAGTAAGTTACTGACTGCAGCATTCCTAGCTCTGGCCTGTTCTTGTAGCCACAATATTTATATAGCCAGTCCAGTTCAGTATCTGGGCAATGTTAAGCATTCTGATGAAGATTCAATGGACTTGAAACATTAACTCTGCTTTCTTCCTTGACATGTTGCCAGACCTGCTGAGTTTCACCCAGTAATTTCTGTTTTTGTTTCAGGTCTCCAGCATCCACAGTTCTTTGTTTTATTTCAATGTTAACCCAGAGTGTTGATAGTGGAGGATTCAGTGATAGCAATGTCATTGAATGTTAAGGGATAATGGGTAGATACTCTCTTGCTAGAGATGATCATGCCTGGATTTTTTATGTCCAAATGTTATTTGCCTCTTGCTAGCCTAGGTCTGAATATTATCCAGAACCTGCTACCTTTGGAGATGGGCTGCTTCAATAACTGAGCAGTTACAAATGGTGCTGAACATTGTGCAATCTTCAGCAAATATCCTCACTTTTGACCTTATAATGGACAGAATATTATTGATGAAGCAACTGAAGATGCTTGGACTGAGAACACTGCCCTGGGGAACTCTCATATTGATGTCCTGGAGCTGTGGTGACTGACCTCTGACAGTCACAACTCTGTCTTTGTGCTCAATATGATTCCAAACAGTGAAGATCTCTAGTTATGGACCAGACCAAAACCCCTCAAAATATGTTAAGAAGATAGCCTAGATCCTAACTTTCTCTTATTTTAAAGGCAAATGTAAGGCCTTGCTTACTAAATCAAACTGAGTATCAGGGAGGTTGAGACATACAAAATTATGATGAGTATAGATATGGTAAATAGAAAGGTAATTTTCCCCTTGATGGAGAGATCAATGACCAGGGGCATAGATTAAAGGTGAGGAGCAACAGGTTTAAATGGAATATGAAGAAGATATTTTTTACTCAGAAGGTGGTTGGAATCTGAAAGTCACTGCTGTGATAATGCTGTCACTTTAAAAAGATTATTTTGGGTTTTTATTGAAGTGAGTTTGTAAAGGCTGAGTTGACAAAGTTGCTGCAGGAGCCGGCCGAAGTCAATAGGTTAAGAGGCCTTTAGGTTTTTTTAAAAGTAGTTGTAACAATGGAAGGGGGGTGGCCAGTTCTCCCAGATCAGGCTCTCTAGTTTTTTTTTAGCTGTAGCAGTAAAAGCTGCTTGGGTCCCAGAAGAATTGGAGCTTCCGTCAGTGATTCCTAACTGCGACTTGCTCTGAAATCTCTCTTGATGTTGAACATCATGTAAGAATCTGTGTCTGAATTTATCTTTTTGACAAGGGGTGTTTTTATGGGATGTTACTAAATTGGAACAGTTAGTTTGTAATAAGTACTGTATCTATTATTCGGTTAAGTTTTCCAATAAAGTTATTCTAAATTCCTCTTCCTTTTGTTTGTATTTTAACGATAGTGTTTAGATAAATTGTTTTGCTTAATGTTGAGTGGTTTGACCAGTTCTGGAACACGCACTTCACATCTACCGTTAAGAAAAAGTTAGGGTCAAGGCTACCTTCTTAAAATATTTTGAGGGGATCTAGTCTGGTCCATAACACTACCTGTGAGGGTAGTAGAGGCAGAAACCCTCAAAACATTTAAGAAGTATTTAGATATGCACTTGAGATACTGAGGCATACAAGACTATGGGGCAGGTGCTGGAAAATGGGATTAGAATTGTTTTTGACTAGTGCAGACTCGATGGGGTGAAGAATCTTTTTCTGTGCTGTTGATCTGTCTGATTCTAGGGATTCCAGGGATTCCGGAGAGCAAGAGGAATATCTACCTAGTTAAAGGAAACAGATCCCAAGAGGGGTTGCATGGTGGCTCAGTGGTTAGCACTGCAGCCTCACAGTACCTTGGAGCCAGGTTCGGTGTCAGCCTCAGACAACTGTCTGTGTGGAGTTTACACATTCTCCCCGTGTCTGCATGGGTTTCCTCCAGGTACTCCAGTTTCCTCCCACAGTCCAAAGATGTGCAGGTTAAGGGGATTAGCTGTGGGAAATATAGGGTTACAGGGATAGGGTGGGTCTGGGCAGACTGGTCTTTGGAGGTTCAGTGTGGACTCGATGGGCTGAATTGTCTGCTTCTACACTGTCGGGATTCTAAGATTATATGCGTGGAGTCACTAAGAAGAAGTATCTAAAAAAGATATGATTTATATAAGCAATAGCATAAAGCAGTGACGATGGCACCTTCTGAGGGATGGCGGAAGATACTTCACCCTGCTCAGCTTTTCTCTAGCACTACAGAGAACTCATGGAGTAGGCACCAACTGGAGAGCAGCTGACATACCTTTCAGACATCTCTATGCTACCCGAACCGCTGATCAGTCCAAGCTGCACAGAATCATACACAGCCTGTGTACATCAGTGTACAGTACTTGTATGTGCTCTGTGTACAGCCACATCGAGTCATAGAGCTGCAGAGCACGGAAGCAGATCCTTCAATCCAACTTGTATATACCGACCAAATATCCTAAATTAATCGAGTCCCATTTGCCAGCATTTGGTCCATATCCCTCTAAACCCTTCCTATTCATACACTCATCCAGATGCCTTTTAAATGTTGCAATTGTACCAGCCTCCAACACTTCTTCTGGCAGCTCATTCCATACATGTATCACCATCTCTGTGAAGAAGTTACTCCTTAAGTCCCTTTTAAATCTTGCCCCTCTCACCTTAAAGCTATATCCTCTAGTTTTGCATTCCTTCATCCTAGGGTAAAGACCTTGTCTATTCGCCCTATCCATGCTCCTCATGATTTTATGAACCTCTATAAGGTTATCCCTCAGCCTCAGACGCTGCAGGGAAAATAGTCCCAGCCTATTCAGCTTGTGCTTATAGCTCAATACCTCCAATCCTGGCAACATTCTTGTAAATCTTCTTGAAACCCTTTCAAATTTCACAGCATCCTTCCTATAGCAGGGAGATCAGAATTGAACGCAGTATTCCAAAAGTGGCCTAACCAATGTCCTGTACAGCCACAACATGATGTCTCAATTCCTACATTCAACGCACTGTCCAAAAAAGGCAAGCATACCAAACACTTTCTTCACTATCCTGTCCACCTGTGACTCCACTTCCAAGGAACTATGAACCAGCATCCAAAGTCTTGGTGTTCAGCAACACTCCCTAGGTCCTTACCATTAAGTGTATAAGTCCTGCCCTGATTTGCCATTCTAAAATGCAGCACCTCATATTTATCCAAATTAAGCTCTATCTGCCACTCCTCAGCCCATTGGCCCACCTGATCAAGATCCTGTTGTACTCTGAGGTAACCTTCTTTGCTCTCCACTACACCTCTGAATTTGGCGTCATCTTCAAACTCACTAACCATACCTCCTGTGTTCACATCCAAATCATAAAATAAATGACAAAAGGCAGTGGACCCAGCACCAATCTTTGTGGCACACCGCTGGTCACAAACTTCCAGTCTGAAAAGCAACTTTCTGCTACCACCCTCTACCACACCTTTGAGTCAGTTCTATATCCAAACAATTAGTTCTTCCTGTATTCTATGTGATCAAACCTTGCTAACTAGTCTACCATGAAGAACCTTGTTGAATGTTTTACCGAAGTCCATGTAGATCATGTCCACCATTCTGTCCTCATCAATCCTCTTCATTACTTCTTCACAAAGCTCAGTCAAGTTGGTAAGACAAGTTTTCCCATGCACAAAGCCATATTGACTATCCCTAACCAGCTCTTGCCTTTCCAAATACATGTAAATCCTGTCCCTCAAGATCCTCTTCAACAGCTTGCCCACCACCAAACTCATGAGCTCAAAGCCCTGACTTTTTGCTGTGTTTGTCTTCCCCCATTGGATGTGGGGAGACTTCTTACTGCTGTCTCTGTCACCTCCACCTGTGTATGAGGTAGATTCTCCTCACCCAGTGTCACCCACAGAGTAATCCAGCCTCAGATGTGAGTCAGCCTAAAAGAAGGTGAGGGAGCTTCAATAAGCCAGCCAGAAGATGTTAATTTCTGTTCTGCTTGAAGTTGTTTTCAACAGTATTGAAAGAATTATTATTTTATAAATCTGTGCCAACCCTAACGGCAAGAAACATACAAACAGCACAAGGTGTTTGAAGCACTAATTGAGAATAGGAAAGTGAATGTTAAATGTAAAAATAATAGTAAGCAACTATAAAAGGAGCTGAATCTTATAGTAAGGCACCATAAGGTAGTTTACAACTCTTATTCTTCAAGCAACTGTGAACCCTGAGGAAAATTGAACAAGTTTTAAACAATTGATTGGAAGTGCTCTTAATAATTATCAGAGCAAATATAAAAACGTAAAAAATATTCCATGCCATCATGGAAGAAACATTATTTAAAATCATTTCAATGAGAAAAAGAAGGAAACATGGTATTGCATGCAAAAATGAATTACAATCTTAAAGCAAATGTGAAGTATGAGAATTTTGAGAAGATTTAAAAGTAAATTAAATAGAAACATTGAAGAAGAAGTCTCTCATTTGGCCCCTGGAGTCTGCTCTGTCATGTAGTTAGCTCAATCTGTACGTCAAACCAACCATCTTCTTTAGTTCCATGTTGCTTGATGTCCTTAGCTGATGAAAGTATATTCATCTTCATTATTCTTGAACTTTTTGGAATGAATGCTTTACAAAACATCACAAGGAACAAGATGGTTGAATGAAGACATCAAGCCTGCAATAGTTTCAGACAGAAGTCAAATGACCCAGTTTTTGTGTGAAAAAATAACATTTATTCGAACACAATCAGTCAGAGAGATGACCTTCACGGAGCAACTGCCTCTGCCCTCCCTCTCTCTCTTATCTATCTATTCTTTGAAAACCTTCTCGTCAAATTTTAAGAGGTGTTAATCTACTGAAAAGCCTCATCACCACAAGTGGAGGCTTCCAAAAGAAGAAGACAAATTCTACTCTATTTGCAGAAAAGAAAATTCAACCAGACATAACTATTCCATAAGTCACCCTGATACAAATAATATCCATGTAACTTGACTTTGGCTACAGACCAAGATTTGGACAACCTGTCAATAATTAGGTTTTCCTGAATTTAACTGTTACTTGCAGTGTTTTTGTAGTTTTGTGAGTATATGTGTTATTTTTCAAGAAGGGTGGTCGTATACACTAGCAGTTTAAAACATTTGTTTACCCTCTTGGTATCTTTGCTTGAGTAAGTCTTGTTTGTAATAAACAAATTATTTACTTGCTTTTTGAGAAACTTGGCTCAATTGTTTCGGATACTGAGCTACATATGATTTAATGCATAAATAATTGGTGATGTCACCTGTTGAAATTCAAACTTTGTCATTGCATTAGAAGCATGGGACAAAAAAGGAAATCAGTTCACCCTCTGAACTTCGTCATTATAACTACCTGATAACCATTGCTAAGGGAGCAAGCTTGGATTTCATCATATGAGGAACTAGATGTGAAAAGACCGAAGCAATAAAGAGACTAAGCCAAGAAATTGCACACTTAACAAAGTGGAACCTGTCTGACATTATTAAGAATGGAATGAAGAAATAATCCAATGATAAATCTGAAAATTATTCAAAGCTGAAGGAAAGAGAACAAATGATTTTATTTTAAAAGTTGTGCAGGCAGTGTACTTAAACAATTTGCTTTTGGAAAGTATTCATGAAAGAACAGAAACAGCCACTTCACTTTATAAGACAAAGCAAATCACAGATTAGGCAAAATCAACTGTGGGAAAAAGGTGCATTTCATGAATTTTATATGGCAACTTTATGTGGAAGACATAACTGCAAGTTACATAAATTGTAGAAATTGGATCCTGCCATTAATAGAAAATTAAACGGACTTATTATATATCAAGACAGGTGCATATTTGAGTGCTTTTATTGAGGAGGAGCACAAGAGATCAGAAAGGAGATGTAACCTGCAGCAAACTAAAATAAAAGTGGTAGGATATTCATATACTTTCGACCAGTGAAACAAAGATGTGCTAACAGTATTTGATGAGTTGATGGAAGCTTGTCAGAACTGAGAAATAAAAATGGTTGGTCTCATGAAAAAAGAATGCTCCTCCTGCATTTAAATTTATTGGAACTGAAAAGAAGGGTTAAAGAGCAACAGTGTACAAATAGAATTAGACTATAATACCAAAAAGCTTGCATAAGGAGATGCTGTGGAAGATTCACTCTAGGGACATAAGGGAACAGAGGAATGCAGAGGACCAAAAACAGCATTGCAGACCATCTGGCTGGTCTCCGATTGCTAATCTTGAGGGACATACGGGCATCAAGAAATGTGAAAAACAGATCTGGTGTCTGAAACAAATCAGAACATTGCTCATGTGGTTGCAAGTTATTCCTCTGCCTTAAAAATAGTGCATCGTAATCAACAGAGGGACTGGACCCTCTCCCAGACCATAGTGCCATAAGACTTTTGACAGGTCAACAAGTTATGTAAAACCATCAGGACAAAATTACAGAGAATGGGGAAACAAGATGTGTTAATATTAAAGGTTCATCAGGATGAATATAATGGCCTTAAAATATATTCCTGACAATTGCATAGTATTATTGTATTAATATCATGGTAAAATGTTTCAAACTTTTCCAGGCTAAATAGATTGGAATTTAAGAATTATAAAGGCTAAAATTACAATGAGAGGAGATATGTCAATGCATCACTAGCCAGCTGTTCAGAGCTAACATTTGCACACTCTATTTAGCTTTATTTGCATACTTTGCCAACTACTCTGGGCACACTTTCATACATTTCAAGCAATAACAAAATACATCTGCAAACTAATTTGTACTCATCTAAACAGCAACTCCAGTGAAAAACAGGTTTTAGAAAATGTATATTAACTTGGAAGCTTTATACAACACAGATTGTTTCAAAATAAAATAATGTTGCAAGGAAAAGCTCACGTGCTATCATTTACGTTATGCTTATAATATTTTGCAAGAATGCATATAGTTTAAACGTCTTCAAGGTAGGACTAAATTGCAATGGATCAGCAGCAGGGAAGAGAATGAGGTGAACTGTAAAACCGGCTGGTAATTTGCTATGAGCTGGCTTTAAACCATTGGCACCGCCTAATTGTAAGTCCTGCACCTCAAGCTATTATTTAATATTATTTTTAGTGAGCAGAATTTATTTTACAAATCCAATCATGCACTTTAATTCCATTTGTCTGTAGTTTTTTTTGTTTTGTTCATTGTATCATTGGCTTGAAAAGAGTTAATGTTCTGAGACTTACATTTCAATCTTCTGTTTTATGTTTATTTTAACTTCTGAAACAGGCATGAACAGCTTGTGCTGAGGAAGAGAGAGATCTGAGATTTTTTTGGACCAGCCATGGGGTTACTTTGAAATGAGGGGCCTCACAATTGATGCACTAAGGATAGAGATTTGCCAAAAATTGAAGTAGCATATGGTGCAGCAAATGGCCAGTGGTGAGCATAAGTTTGGACAGATGCGAGTTATAGGAGGAGGATGCTGCATCTTTGTAAGGATTTTTTGCTCCCAAGAACCAATCAGCACAGTCAGACCCTTACAGTCCCCCCCAACCTTTGGGGAAGAAGCCCTGAGGCAATTTGGCTGTTCCTGCACAATTCTGTGCTTTATCCAACAGCACACAAATCCCAAGTTACACTGGTTATTACCATACCTGATCTTGGCTGATTTTACCTGCCAACAATGGGTGCATCTTTCAGTGTCCCTCTATTATTCTAACTTGCCAGGTCAGCATTTGTAAAACTGCACCAGCTTGCTGCTTACTGCTACGCTTTCCACTTAGCAAACCTTCCAGCTCACTTGACAGAAGTAAGCCGGAATTTCTGTAAAGTTAGCCACGGGACTGCTAATTACAAAAGATGCACTTGGGACATTCTCCTGCAAAGCTCCAACAACCCTTCTAGCATCATATCAACAAGAAAAGATAGTGATTTATACGTGGGAAGATGTGCTTTAAAGGTTTTGCAACAATGCTGCTGCAAAATCCATTGCATTTCATTCCAAATCAAATTATCATCTGCTAAGGTAAATTTTCCCTTACTGGAAAGGGAACACTTCTATTAAATAATTCTTTTCAAATTGCATCAGTCTTAACGTCTAATCAGAAATATGGTGCCATTTTAGGCAGTGGCATGTTTCTTTTTCACATGATTACAAATTGAAGACTACAATGTCATCTAGAATGACAGCAAGTGCAGGTTGTATGGTGCCAGAAATGCTTGGGAATACATAAGATGTTTATTTGGCACTGTTTAGATAAAACCTTATCAATATAGTCTAATAACCCATGAAGACTGGTAAAAAGTTATGACTGTGCTTCCTGTGATGCTGCTCAATTCAACCCTAACCAGTGTGAGCAAATGAGCCAAAAAGCACACAAACTGTTTTAAATGTACGTGCTTAAAATGTTTGACAAACCAGAATTTTAGCAATGAGTAAACATGACTTGGGAAGGTCTGGTGTTGAAATAGGATTTAAAAATCCTCACCAATGGAAAATTATGCAGAGTTTAAAAATATCTTGGCTTAGCCATCATATCTAAGTAAGAACAACATCTTTGACATATATAGCACCTTTAATGCAGTGAAACATCCTAATTTGAAACTGAGTCACAGGTTAAGGAGCATCTTAAAGATGACACAGCGGTAGAAAGTCATCATGATTTGGGGAGCAATTTCCAGAAATTTCTAGGAGATAAACACTTAGGGGATATTTTACAAAACATTTCACAAAGTATTGGTTTTGTTGTTATGAGCAGTAAAATGTCCTCAGAAAGATTATGTCCAGTCAGTACACATGCTTATGTATAAATATGATCTTAGTATTTATATAAATGTGATGGAATTAAAAGATAAAACACAAGGATACAGAGAAATATTTATAGATTTCATAACATTGCTGTGTGCATTGAGAATGACAAAATGTTTATAATCAGTTGGGACTTCAAGCTTCATTTCAAATGTAAGAAGCTGAAAGAAACAGAGGGAACTGCTGCATATGTATGGATCTATTTTGGATTTCTTTTTTAAAAAAACATAAAATTTTGTAACTTCCATGGTGGCACTTGACCTCTCGTTTTTTGCCTTTCACTTTCCCATATTTGGAAACTCGATGGCTTTCCCTTGTGTGTTTCCACTCCTGCTTATTCTGTATACCTTTAGGAACTCATTCCTCAGCACAATACTTTCAATGACCCCCCCTGACCGATCTTTGCTTCCTAACTCTACCTTTCCTCTATTTTGCTCTTTCCCAGCTTCATTTACAGGCAGGAAGAAGGCTTTGAAATGAAAATATTGAATCTTTACATAGCCAAGGCTTTATTGACTCATCTTGGACAAGCCATAACTTCCTTCTATTGAGCATCAGGTTTTTAAAAAAAACATCATTTTCAACATTTGACATGACCTCAATTGCCTTGTCATTAACATGCCTGTTCTTTTGGCTACTCAAGTCATGGAGTCAGTAAGGTCTACAGCGCAAATAATGGCTCTTTAGCCCATTGAGTTTGTGCTAGTCAAAAACAACTGTGTAACTATTCTTATTCGATTTTCCAGCACTTGACCCTCAGACTTGTATGCCTTGGCATTACAAGTTCACCTCTAAATACTTCTTTAATGTTGTGAAGTTTCTGTCTATACCACCCTTACAGGCTGTGAGTTTCAGATTCCCACCACCCTCTGGATGAAAATGTTTTTCCTTCCATCCCTTCTAAACCTCTTACCCCTTACATTAAAAATATGCCCTGGTTATTAATCCCTCCATCAATGGGAAATGTTTCTTCCTATCTGCTCTTTCTATGCCCTGTATAAATTGTATCAGATAGTGTGTAAACTTAACATTGGACTTGATTCTGAGCTCAGCATCATATGCCACATCTTTTCCATCACCAAGACTCTTCGGTTGCATGCATCAACAGCAGGAATACTGCCGACCTTTACTTTCACTTTAATTCCTCTAAACACTGAGATTCTTTCCCAATTTCCATTACTTCAGTGCTCTTCTTTCTGATCTTTTATTGATCACTTTCCATAGACTCTGATACAACCAACCTCCCATATCATATCTCAAACAAGTCTAATTTCCTCAGCATCCCTACTTCTGACTGACGCTAGTTTCCAACTCATTCAACTCAAATCTTCATCTTTGAAGTTCATCTCCCTGACTGTGATTTTTCCAGTCTTACTTCTCTTCCTGCAGCCTTTGGTGCTCCAACTCTGACCTCCGGTACATCTCTCTCTCTCTTCACTCCACCATCATGAGCAGAAACTTCATTTACCTCAATCCCTGGACCTCCCTCCTTCAGCTTCTCCTTCATTCTTAGTCTCCTTCCTCTTCTAAAATTCTTCTTCAAACTTGGTCTTTCAATCTAATATCCACTTACTTTGTCCTCATAGTTGAATGGTGATCTCTCTTGTGTATCACTGCTCCAGTACCTTGAGACCATTTGTAATTAAAAAGTACTACATAAATACTTCTGGTTGTATTATATCTGTTGTTAGAAAGAAAAATTGAAGAAGGATATCACCCATCTTGGAAGGAGAGTAAAAAAGGAAGGGAAAATATTTCTAGCTCTTCAGCTGCAAAATATAAGTATATTTTTACCTTTTTCCCCAAATGACTAAGTTGCTGCTATGAATGGAGGTCACATCTCAAGAAATAAATAGTACCATTTCTCATGCTGAAATAGGCAAACTTTAGAAGGGCTTCATAATGTACTCCCCATCATTGTTGCATTGAGCAAGATGAGCTTTTTAAAGTTGTGAGGCAAACGGTAATCAAAAATAAAGTTTTGTGCTTTGCAAAGGGCAAGTTAAAATTAAAAATGCCATTTTTACCTTTGACACCCAAAACTTCATAAGATTGATAATATATCATAGGCCTCCTATGAACGCTGAAAGTCAATTCAAAAATAATTCTATTTCAAATCAGCAGAAACTAAGACTAGTCATCAAGCACGTGTAAGAATGATATTATTGAAGTTCAATAGTAGCTGATAGACTAATGACAATTGAGAAAAGCCTCCTGTGCTGGTTTAATGCAGAGCAGCGAATTAAGACCAGGCACACATTGTATTCTTAAATGCCGAGATCATTTCTGCCACATATCAGAGTATCATCCACGAACACTTACGCACTATTTTGATTTTAAAAGATTTTAATGGGTCTTTAAATTAATTGAAATGCATGTTGAAAAGGTCGCAAACTTGAGATTGACCTATACGCTTCTGATTGGAGCTCATTTTCCAGCAGAGGATTTCAAAATAACATTATTGACTAAAGAAATTTACAGGCAATCAAAATAATGGTCAAGAGAAAATCCACAGGGTGCAATGGTGTAACATAAAAATTAATAGCCTCATTCAAGCCAAAGACATTCACTTTTCCTTCACGTGTTCAATGAGACGTGGCAAGCTCCTTGAAATAGCAGTATCTATATAAATTTGAAGACATGAGGCCCATCTTGTTTATATTAAACCAGCAAATGTTTAGAAATTAGAAATGAAGAATACATAGAAGGGAATGTTACAATGCTTGTGTTCGATGAAACGAGCAAAAGATATTATACAGCTCAGAAGGATGCTGTTTGACCTAATGTACTTGTGCCAGTTTGCTAAAAGCATTATCAAATTAATTCCACACCTCTGCTTTCCCTCAATGCCCTACAAATTCTTCCTTGATGTTCTGATTTAAAGGTACAGACAATGGCTTCTGAAAAAGCTGGTTTGGAATGGTGTGTACAACAACCAGCTCCTGTATGCAATAACAATACCATAATTGAGTAGGTTCCAGGTCTTTAGGATCGTGGAATAATTTTATTAAGTGTTAAGCGATGTGACAGATATTGATATTGTCATCTAAAATTATGAAAACACCTGATATGTTCATAACAAATTTCTCTTGTCCCTATTTTAGCAGCATTACGAATTCTGATAACACCTGTGTCAGTTCCCAACCTGTTGTTGCCGTAAATTTTATTTACATTTTAAGGATCTACTAGATTTTAGAGTTTTGCAAATCTGCACTGTCTGATTAAATATCTGTTGTCTATTATGCTTATTGTACAACTGTTGTTGCAGTATATTTTAATATCGACTTCAAAAAAAATTGTGTGGAGACTGTCCACTCTGTGCGAAACTCATTATTTTAATTTCATGGGGATCAAAGAGGTTAAATTCGTTGTTAGGAGATTTAAATTCTTCAGGAAAAACTAACTGGTATATTTTAATAACTGCTTATTGAGCAGTTCCTCTGCATAAATAAAAAAGCAACCTGACATATGATTAAATAGCTGTTATATTATACACTGAAAGCCATTACAAAGCAATAGCCATTCATGTGTAATAGCAAGGTTTAATAAATGAAGTTGATCAGCCGCCAACTTCAGAAATAACATAAAGACTTCCTATATATAGGTAACAGTTCATTTTAATGCCACTGTTTAAGTAAAACTTAGCTGGAGCTTTTCAAGCCATACGTTGCCTTTTTCTTTTCTGCTGCAATTGTTTAAGTGTGCAAAGTTAGAATGGTATGTCTCAAGTTTCATTCTGCTATTTGTCATTCTGGGTGTTCTGTGTTTTGGTGGTGGTGAGTTGTTCTCATAGAGTAGAAAATATTCACTTATAGAAAGTTGAAGAGGAAGACATCAAGTTATAAAGTTACACTATTGATATTTGCAAGATCAAAATATATCCATACACCTAGTGTTTAACGATTGTGCAGTGCTTTTTTTTGTTAATATTTTTTGTCATTCATCTTACAGGAGAGGTGATGGCCTAGCAGTATTATTGCTGGACTATAAATCCAGAGACCCTGGTAATGCTCTAGGAATCTGGATTCAAATCCTGCCACAGCAGACAGTGGAATTTGAATTCAATTTTTTAAAAATCTGGAATAAATAATCTAATGGTCCATTGTCGATTGTTGGAAAAACCTGTCTGGTTCATTAATGCTTTTTGGGGAAGGAAACTGCCATCGCTACCTGGTCTGGCCAACATGTGACTCCAGACCCACAGCAATGTGGTTGACTCTTAACTGCCCTCTGGGTAATTAGGGATGGGCAATAAATGCTGGGCTAGACAACGACACCCTCATACTGTCAATGGATGAATGAATAAAAACTTGCTGTGTTTTGAGTGTATGGCCCTCCATACATTGTTCAAATAATCAGTTCTCATCTATTTATGTCTAGACAGTAGATCCTCAAAGAGATTCTGACCATATATTTGGTACGCTTGCCTTTATTGATCAGTGCATTGAGTATGGAAGTTGGGAGGTCATGTTGTGGCTGTACAGGACAATGGTTACACCACTTTTGTAATACTGCATTAAATTCTGGTATCCCTGCTATAGGAAAGATGTTGTTAAACTTGAAAGTGTTCAGAAAAGATTGACAAGGAAGTTGCCAGGTTTGGAGCATTTGAGCTATAGGGAGAGGCCTAATGGGCTGGGGCTATTTTTCCCTGGAGCATCTGAGGCTGAGGGGTGACCTTATAGAGGTTTATAAAATCATGAGGGGCATGGATAAGGTGAATAGCCAACATCATTTTCCCAGGGTTGGGGAATCTAAAACTAAAGGGCATACGTTTAAAGTAAGAGGGGAAAGATTTAAAAGGGACCTAAGGGGCAACATTTTCATGCAGAGGGTGGTGCATGTATGGAATGAGCTGCCAGGGAAAACTGGTGAAGGCTGGCATAATTACAACATTTAGAAGGCATCTGGATGGGTATATGAATAGGAAGGGATTAGAGGGATATAGACCAAGTGCTGGCAAATGGAGCTCGATTAATTTAGGATACCTGGCTGGCATGGACAAGTTGCACTGAAGGGTCTGTTTCCATGCTGTACATCTCTATGACTCAATGTGGTTGACTCAGAGCACATGCAGCTACTGTACACTGATGCACACAAGCTGCGTGTGATTCTGTACAGCTTGGACTGATCAGCGGTTCGGGTAGCATAGAGATGTCTGAAAGGTATGTCAGCTGCTCTCCAGTTGGTGGCCACCCCACCAGCACCCCCATGGACAAGTCGGACTGAAGGGCCTGTTTCCTTGCTGTTCAACTCTCTGACTCTATGATGCTATATGAACAAATGAAAGAGGAGCGAAATTAAGCCATTCAGCCTCTCAAGTGTTCTACGCACTTCAGTGAGATCATTGCCGCTCTCTTCTGTATTTCAAATTCTACATTCCCATTTCCTCTGATAACCTTTCATTCCCCTGCCCAGCAAGTATCCATCTGTATCTGCCTTAGGAAACACTCAATGACCCCTTTCCATTGCCTTCCAAGACAACGGTTCAAGTTGCACAATTTCTGGGAGAAAAAATATTCTCCTCACACTGACTGAAGAGTGTGACAACTAATTTTAAAACAATACCCTTGGTTTTGGATTTGTTACAAAATGAATCAAAATAAATAGATCTGTGACTTCTCAGGCCTTCAATTATTCAAAAAGTCTAAATATTCAAAAATGATGTTAAAATTGTGCAACAATGCAGTTGGCATTTAGCAGAAAATACAAATATCAGCACTGATAATATTTCCTGAATTGTTGAAGTGGAAAAGTATGAGTTCTTTGACAAATTACTATAACACAATGTTTCTAGAGCTGAAGCTGTTGATTGTTATTCCAAATTTAATCCCCGGTAATGGATTTTTCAAGTGGTAGATAAAATTGTCTTGAGACAATTGAAAAAGCTTCACATAAGAAGATATCAGGTGTTAACGTGCCCTCTGTGCTTATTATGGCGCAGATTATATCACAATGTGATATGACGATGAAATCTTATTCAAGTTTACAATAACATTAAAATCAATTGCAAGCAGAATGTGCGATGGTAAAAGGGCATTGTTAGTGCGTCCAATACAATGCGTTCCTTACGACGTCACTCCTGTCATTCATTGATGAGATGAATCTCATATTCAGCAGCTTTCCAGTCTTTTTCTAAATACAACTAATTGTATAAATGTGCACATTGTATATTCAATACACTATGAGCCTTTAAAGCTGGTTTTAATTACCCATGATATTGGAATGGTTGTCAGGTAATGCTTTCATAGCTCATTTTAAACAGTCCCTTTTTAAACTTGCCGTTGACACTTGATATTTGCCTATTTTTGTTTGTACTCCTTGAATATAAACCCTACAAGCAATGCCATTTTACATCTCTGCAGCCTGATTTTGGTTTTGGGATTTGGCAGGTATGCTGCTTTTCTGGTTGGAATTAAACCACCAAACTGTACCTTGCTCAGCCCACAGCCCGCTTTAATAAAAATAAACAACACCAAGATTATAGTCACCAGTTAAGTGGGTGGATATGTTGCTGTACAGCACCATGCTACATCAGTGTTATTGCTGCACTACATGCCAGCCACTTAGCCACCAAACCCAATACAACTGCTTCTTGCAAATGGCCATGTCTTAAAGTCTACAGGAGTAGTCCACAGTCCATTCCAAGGAGACACACTTTAGGCCAGGGATGCTGGCACAGCAAGATGAGTACATCCTCTGATATTGGTCCAGGGGCTTGGGAGCAGTCAGTTGGCCACACACCCATCCATGCTATGTGAACACCAAACATTTACCTTTTGCATGCAGTCCAAATGTTTGCACCAAGCATTCTTGACCACATTATGCAACATAATGAATCAATCCCACTAATGGCTGCGATGCAATAGTAATGTTTTGCTGACTGGCCATCGCCTCCCTTTCAACTTGTCATTGGTGCTAAGCCACAAAGGCAACAGTGATGGAGTGCAGGTCTGTGCGTACCTCCAGGCTGCTGGAGCTGGCTGTGCCTGATAGCCACCAACCAGTCGGTGGGGGCAGCCAGGTGCTGACATGCCTGAAGCCGCAGGGACAAAAGGCCTTGTAGCACCCTTCATGTCAGTGTCCCCAACAAACCTGCCTGCTGCTCCTGTCTCTGCATGTGCATCTCAACAAAGTCATAGCTTGCTGACACTGTAGGGCTTCCATCCTGCCTGGAGCAGAGCAGGTGCCCGGCCTCTGGCAGTCCTCTGAATGGTAGTGATCCGGGGCTTCAGGCAATTGCAGAGACATGGCAGGGATTGCTCACCAGCAGGTTCTCCTGACTCTAATTGAGCAAAAATATCCACTGAGGTGTCAGTGTGTGTGCTGGCAGCAGTGCAGGGAGTACCTTGACAGTGCATTCTCTGAGGCATCATGTGCTCTTCCTCAGCAAGGTGGAGGGGATGTGTTGTGGTACCTGACTCGTGACCATAAAGACCTGACTGTAGACCTGGAAGAGACACAAGAGAGAATCGTCATGAGTAAGAGGTGGAAGCTGTAGTAGGTTAATACTGAGTACATGGTGGGGCCAATGGGTGTATAGAATAATAATGAACAATGTTTCTTACTTGGTGTCGGGACATTGATGTTTCAGCATTTCCATGGGACTAGTCCTGTTCTTCTCCAACAAGAGAGTGAGGAGCCAAATGTCCTGACACTTTTGGCTCTATCCTATGCTGTTTTCTCCTGGAAAACAAGAAAGGGAGTGATTCAGTAAGACAAAAGTGGCTGACACAACTGTCGGTGTTTTGCGGGCGGGAGAAAGGTGATGAGGTGTCCCAAACAAGTGAGTAGACAGCGCACAGGCCATACAGGATTAGTAGGCTGGAGGAATTGAGTTGGTGAGAGAATATGTTGTATGCAATAGTGAGAGTGTAGAGCACCAGCCTTGGTGGGAGGTGATTACAGTAGCAGAGATTGAATGAGTATGAGGTATTAGAGAGGAAGCAATGACACTTATCCTGGCAGAGTAGAAAAATATCATTGAACTTCATGAGGTACCGCTGGGTATTCCTCCAGGTAGTTGAGGCCACACTGACCTGGCAACCTTGGACCAGGGTGACAGGGTTTGGTGCTGTGGACTCCACTGCCAGTCCTTGAGGAAGAAGACATCCCTTTTTCTTCTCCACCCCCATCCACCAGGACTGCCACGTCCTTGACTGCAAATTCCCTTTGCGTGCAATGTCTGTGGCAAATATCTCTAAATGTGCTAGGCAGTTCCTGACTGCCAGCAAATAACTGGGTGCACAATAACCTTTTAAATATGATATGGTGCCTTAACTCAGCAATGGTGAATATCTCCAACTTCTGCAAGTAAGAGGTTTGCTCTAGCATTGTACGAGTAGCATGAAACAAGGGCGTGGTAATTGGTTAACGAAGCAAGTTTGGGACAATCACATGAGAACATTTACAAGAACTCTCCCTGAAACTCAATGAAGATGACACTTACCAATTTCTGACAAGATTCAGTCTCATATATAATTTAAAGATTTATAAGGGGTAAGTTCTTCCTGACAAATCTTCTTGTCTGTTTTATGGGAAATTATTCCTTTTAATGTCACATATTTAGACTTCCATAATGACTTTGCACAATATTCCTTGTGAGAGACTTTTCATTAGAAGCACGAGACAGGAATCTTGAACCTGGGTCTCTTTTCTTTAATATTAATTCACAGGATGAGGTCAGCATGTTGGGACAGGTTAGGAGTTAGCCACATTGCTGTACATCTGGGGTCACGTATCAACCAGACCAGTTGAGAATGTCAGATTTTCTCCCCTAAATGACATTAGTGAGCTAGACGAGATTTCATGGTCATCATTAAACCCGTAATTCGAGATTTTTATTGAATTCAAATTACACCATCAGCCATGGCAGGATTTGAACACAGGTCCCCAGAATATTACCAGGATCTCTGGATTAACAGCACGGCAATAATACCGCTGGGCACTTGCCTCCCCTAATGTAATAGCTGATGTCTACAGGCACATAGTCTGAAAAATAAAAGTCTCAGTTTTTAAGTTAAGCAAACTCAGGTCTGTTTATTACTTGGATAGAAGACTGGATGGTTAAACCAGGTGAAGTAGGCTTGTAATGCAATGATCATCTCCCTAACTCTGGGCCAGAAGATCTGGGTTCAAGCTTCACATGTGCCATAACATGTCTGAGCAGGTTGATTAAAATAACTATAATGCATGGATAGAAGTCCTAAGAAAATTGTTGCTTGTTTTCATCCATTTTTTGAAAGACACTACTGATGCAAACTTGTCAGATTTGCTCAAAAGTCAGAACTCATACCAAAAGATTTGCAAAATAAGTAATAGCGAATGGCAGTCAGCGGGAAAATAAAAATAAATGGGATTGATAGTCTCATAAACCAATTTAAAAATTTAGTTCATATTTACACAATGAATCAAAGAGAATTAAATTAGTAAAATCAGGAAGAGATCTTCAATTAATGTATAAGTCACATTCAATGTTTGGACAATGTAGTAAAAGCGTTTTTCCAAATAAAAAGGTGACATGCATGTGAACAGAGGCAAAACAATAAGTTACAAATTTACAAGGTTTTTTGCTAAGGTTTTACACTTCTTTTCATCACTACAAAAATGGTCTGCATTATTGGAAAAAGAACATGACAATCACAGACATTAAAGGATATAAACTTTAGGGAAGATAGTGATTGAGGGAAACCACATCAACGCGTAAAATATACTAAACACTATGGATAATATAAAGCCATATCATTCTGACCTTGCGTAAAAATACTTCTGAAGCAGATATCACTAATAAATATTTATTCAAAGATTTAAAAGCATGCATAGTGTTCTATCAGAGCAGAAAAGGCAAGAATATTGGGGTTGTCTAAAATAGAGTTGGATGGTACAATAGGAAAGTGAAGCATTACATTTTTACACGCCAAATAATGTCATAGAGTCATGCAGCATGGAAACAGACCCTTCGGTCCAACTCATCCACACTGACCAAGTTTCCCAAACTAAACTAATCCCACTTGCTTGCATTGGGCCCAAATCCCTCTAAACCTTTCCTTTTCATGTACCTGTCCAAATGTCTTTTATATATTGTAACTGTACCTACATCCACCACTTCCTCTGGCAGTTCATTCCACATATAGACCAGCCTCTGAGTGAAAAAGTTGCCCCTCAGCTCTCTTTCAAACCTTTCTCCTCTCACCTTAAAAATATGCCCCCTAGCTTTAACCTCACCCACCCTAGTGAAAAGATGTTTGCTGTTCACCTTATCTATGCCCCTCATGATTTTAAAAACCTCAATAAGGTCACCCCTCAAACTCCTACGCTCCAGTGGGAAAGAAAGTCCCAGCCTATCCAGCTTCTCCTTATAACTCAAACCCTCCAATCCCAGCAACATCCTTGTAAATCTTTTCTGAATCCTCTCCAATTTAACAGTATCCTTTCTATAGCAGGGTGACCAGAACTATAAACACTACTCCAAAAAAGGCCTCATCAACATGCTGTACAACCTCAACATGATATCCCAACCTCTATATTCAGTGCTCTGAGCAATGAAGGCGAGCGTGCTAAATGCCTTCTTAACCACCCTGACTACCTGTGATGCAACTTTCAAAAAACAATGTATCTGAACCCCTAGGTCTCTCTGTTCAAAAACACTAATCCTACCATTCACAGCCATGTTGTTTCCTTCTCTGCTACCTCAGGAAGGTGCTCATGAAGGATCTCATGGCAAAACAGTACTTAACTCAAAGATGTTAATTTTATTCTTTTGTCAAGTTGATTCTTATCAGTATGATGGCAATCACAGCCTCAACAATCCATTTAATTTGTACTTGGAGAGATCTGAAGATTTTCAAATGAAGTAAGTATCCTTCTTTTATACTTCTATTCCAGCAATTCACTCTTTACATCGACAACCTCAACTGTTCTTTTCATCAGAAATTAAAATATATTTTTAACCAGTACTCACAGCATATAAGAAATGAATATGACAAGTTGTAATTTTTTTAACCTTGTTTCCTGCAGCAGTAAGGAACAGTTAATATTGCTGTTGCTCATTATAGACTTGGTGAATAGCTGCCTGAAATTATTGTATACCCTAGATAGTTGAAAACCACAGCTGACACAAGCAACACGGCAAATGAAATATGTTCTGTCACAGCCATACACCTCATGAGGAAGGGTAGGTCTTCCTATCATAAATAATATCAACACATTCATTACAACAAAACATGCTAATGGATTCTTCGACAAGAAGCACATTATTAGTGAATAATGAACACTGTGAGGACTTATGTATGAGGTCAATGGATGTGCCTTCATTTAATCTTGATGAGACTATCAAGCGCAGTTTGAAATACATCAACAATTATTCAAGATTGATTTGTAATGAATGCATATTTTAAAATCATCATTAATCTCACAACTTATAAATGTCCACGAGGTGGTGATAGGGTATGCTTTGATAAATGATGTAGATCATACAAGCCCCTAAATCATTTCAATTACGGAGCATACAATATCACAAATATAATTAGCATTGTATAAGGCTGAGGGCTGAGTAGCAAACATGAAATTCATCACAAGCATGAAGAGTTCTATACCTGTTCCAACATGATTGACTTCATCAAATAAATTAATTCAAAGACATTATCTGCCATCCTTAAATGTCGACACAAGACACCAGACCCCAGCAGTATGGCTGATTCCTAACTCTTCTTTGAAATGATCTTGTTATATCAAGCTGCTACAAAGTCTCAAGATAGAAATGAAATGAGATAGACCACCTGACATCAATTTAGCCGCCAAAAGCGACAATATAAACCCAGCCCTAATGACCCAGCAAAGTCCTCATTTTTAACATTTGGGGGCTTGTACCAATTGGGAATGCTGTTCCATAGACAAGTCAAGCAACAACCCGTCATTGTTTGTAAGGTATGATTCTGTGACTATGATGTTACCCATCAATAATGTTGGGTGTGTCCTATCCGGCTGGAAGGATGGACAGAGGCTGCAGCTTTGTGGTTTACAGTCCAGAATGAATTGCCCGGAGAATCTTCAACTTAGAGTCCAGACAACATAAGGTCTCATGGTATTAAGTGAAATATAGGCAAGGAAATCTCCTGCTGATTAACACCTGCCACAAACAACACTCCCAACCCTTCAAATGCTAAATCAGTACTCCATCATTTGTAATACCATTTGGAGGAAATAGTGATGATGACAAGGGCATAGAACATATTCTGGGTGGGTTCATCATTGTTCAGCACCAAGAATGGCTCAGTATCACTGTTACTGACCAATCTGGCTGAGTCCTAAAGGATATAGCTGGTAAACTAGGACAATGGCAGATGGTGGAGGAATTAATCAGAGGGAAAAATCTACTTGACCTCAGTCTCATCATGGCTGCTGATTTATCGTATGGCACATATATT
>NC_063359.1:14026306-14055168 GCF_021869965.1 Rhincodon typus | reverse complement strand
AACACAGCAGGCCAAGCAGCATCAGAGGAGCAGGAAAGCTGACATTTTGGGTCTGGACCCTTCTTCGGAATCCCCTTCCCCTGCCCCATTTCTGAAGAAGGGTCCAGACCCGAAACGTCAGCTTTCCTGCTCCTCTGATGCTGCTTGGCCTGCTGTGTTCATCCAGCTGTACACCTTGTTATCTAGACTTACCATGTGCCTTTGGCTTTCAGATGGATAACTAACCTATTTGGCCATCTTATTCCTCAGCTGTCAAGTCCTGGTGTGGGACTTGAATCAAGAGCTTAGGGGCCAGAACATTACCCACTGTAACAGTTGCATTGAATCATAAGGAAGAGGGATGTGGCAATGATTATTTGTTCACAACATTGCGAACATAGGAGAGAAACTTTTGATGCTCTCCATTTATAGTAAAAATGCACAACATAATGTTTAACTGCACGTTTCACATGTGTACTATGTCTAAATCAGTTTTCTACATTCACTGCTTATATTCATATTCTGCTTAAATTCATGTATTGCCATAAGGACAATGTTGGCAGTCTTAACTCAGGGGATTGTCTCGCTGAATTGATAAAACGCTCTGTTAAATCAACACACAAATCCTTGGAATTGCTTTGTCTTCAAAGGTGTCCCTAAGTGGCATGAGTATAAGAATGGTTCTGGCATGAAACTTTCACTGACATTACTTCAGTCAACTGCTTTTGGAGTCACCTGATCAGCATCCAAAGCTGATGTTACCTGCAATGTTTTTCTTTAATAGACTTAACTCCCTGAATAACAGCAGTAGCCATTGCAGCTGTGAATGTGAATGGTGCCAATTGCTCAAAAGTGACAAACTATTCTTTGATAGTCAAGAGACTTCTCTAAGCAGTTCCAAAATGAAGCTCTCTTCCTCATTCATTCATATAACACAACTAAAATATCTCTTGGTGCTTCACATAGAAACAAGAAAACATTCATAGAATAACGAAACAAAGGGTCAGATACCAAGTCTTGGAGCCAGGAAATGTGGCAGTGACAGTATGATTCATTATGAAGGAAGAAGTGGTAGACAGGTTTGAGGAAGGAGTTTCACAGATTAACTGTGAAGCTGTAGCCCCTACCATCAATACTCGAGTGAAAGGCAGAGGAACTGGAGCAGATGGTGGAAATAGGATGGGGTGGAGATACAGAGAAATCTGAAGAATGCGGAAAAGGAATTAAAATACTAGGGGACATAAAACCCACGCAGCCCAGCAAGCATGCGTAGGATATCAGGTCTTGTGGTGGTAAATGTACAGCTCAGAGTAGGAGTCAGTTAGCTCATTTGGCTAGACAGCTGGTTTGCAATGCAGAGTGATGCCAACAGGTTGCATTCAATTCCTGAACCAACTCAGGTTGCCACAAAAGACTCTCCTCAACCTCTTCCCTTGCCTGAGATGTTGTGACCCTCAGGTTAAGACCCCAACTAGGTGGCTCTCTCTAAGGAGAAAACAAGATTTATTGTTTGGTAAGGCTACAGTGACTTTACCATTTCATGGATAAGCGACTCAACAAAAATAGGCAGGAATTTTCAGGGCTTATAGTCATCAGAAGATAAAAACAGTCAAACTAATGAATAAGGTGCACTAGTCTGATTTGTCCTGTGTACTTCAAAGTGGAGTTCAGGTGCGACTAGTACTTTCAAGCTTAGGTTTTGCTTTTTGTCACTGGTTTTTCCCTTTGGGTGCTGAGACGATTATGAACTTAATTGTGTGACAGACTGGAAATCAGAATCTTGCCATCAAGAAAATCTTCAGTGATAAATGTTTGGTCTTTCAATTGGCAGGTCAACTAAATGGCCAGCAGGGGGCAGGAGGCCTATCTGCTTGTATTTGCATCTCATTACTACCACAACTCACTGGAATTAACTTCTACCCAATCAAGAAACTCAGTTCTTCAGAAACCTGACAGTAAAAAACAGGCAGATACTTGGCGAGTTGCACTTCTTCATCCACCTTGGGTTAAGTACTGGCTGTTTTTACACTTATTGCGGTGTTTAATGATGCTTACAGTCGCTGTCTATTCTCTAACTACAGCCGACATGCCCATGTGGAGACAGTTTCATGGTCTCCCAGGACTGACTCCAAGTTCGACTGGTACATGGCAGATAGGGGACAGTTTATAACTCAAGGGCAATCTCCTATAGATGTTGCAAACAGTGGATTGTTTCTGGCTGAACGTCATGGAACAGTAAATGTGGAAAACAGGGGTTGGTATTGGCTGAGTGACATTGAACCACAGAAACTGTTAAAGCAGGGTAAGGATAAATCAGGCAAGCGGGTGTTCCAGTTAGATGGGCGTGTTCCAGTCAAAGGAGGGCTGCTCCCATCTTTTTGAGCAACATGACATTTGTATGGTGGCAGTATGCATCGCCCAGGCTATGGAAAGTGTGCCAGTTTATATTCTGTGCACAACAGTCAGCTTTTCTTCAGGGAGGTTGTAGCAGAACCGTTCCCATATAGTCTTGGCATGATGGCACTGCCTATGGCCCCTTTCCTCCTTAACCACTATAAACAAAGCTAGTGCTCATACAAACAGGGGCTCATGCCAGGCTTCAATATTCAGGGGCCCTACTCTGTTAGCAAGAAGGCGAATTATGGAACCTGAGGAACCTCCCCATGACTACGACATTCTACTTGAAGCCATTAGTCCTGTTCTGCCCTCTAGCTGCGTACAGTCCTGTAGAAAGTTACCACTGTCAATTTGCAATGGGAATGAACTTCCAATATCATGTCTCCTGGGGGAAGGGCAGCATCTCCTTGTAATGGGGGATGCTGTTGCACTGCTTTCATTTCAGATGACCGTGTAGGCACTAAGCGGGGAAATGAGACTGCAGCAAACATTTGAGAAATTGAAGTAAAAAGATACATACATGTGTAGTGTTTCCACTATTTATCGAAACATCAAAGCCATCAAAAAACCTTTAAAAAGCCTCTGTCTACCATCATGTTATCTGCAATCTCAATATCCACAATTGGGGTGGAGGGATACAGAAAACTGGCATGCCATAGTGTCTCTGAAGACTTTGGAGCTGTGCTCTAGGAGCTCAGGGCTTCAAAGCCCCTAGTCTGCTGACAGCTTCTTGCAGAGACACCGGAGCACCTTCCTTGGCCTGATCTGCTGAGTGAAATGGGGTCGCTGACAGTCAGAGGTCGAGGGGCAGGAGTATCATGGGGTGAAGCTTCCAAGATGCCTGTCTGTAGCTCATCCTCCTTGTGGGGGCCTCCCGGCATCACCAGAAGGAGCCGTCGTCTGCCATGGGATTGATGTGCCTTGACCCAACCCCATTGATGCCGAGTAACCATGGCTAAAAGAATGGAGTGCAGGCCTGAACACATTTCCAGCAGCCCTTGACCATTCTGCTGGATCTGAGTCACCAAGGTAGCTACCATCCTTCCTGAGCAGCATCCAAGTGCTTACATGCTGGGCCACCCATATCAGACATCTTTCACGCCAATCTAATGAGGAGTTCCAGCATCCTACCCTGATGTTCCTCTGTCTGTCTCTGCAGGTTCAGCATGTCCAATATGGAGGAGTTCAAAGCTATACCTTCCACATGGGTCTGTGCAGGGGCTTGGTCTCAATAGTCTCTGAGCGCAAGAAACCGTGGGGTTTTTTTGGTTCCACTGGCTGCGCTGGTGTGCTCGCTAGACTGTGTCCCTGAATCAACTGTAGCTAGGGTCTAGCTAGGATACCCACCAAGATGACAGCCTCAGTGCAGGTGGGAGCTGCGGGTAAACAGCTTGCTCTGTTTGAAAGTTTCACCATCTGCATTTTTGCTTGATGTGACCTGAGAAAGAGAAGCGAGAGAATTTGTCGGTGAAAATGCACGAACTTTTGAGTAAAAGAATGTGTGAGAGAGGCTGCCCGTCTGAAACCAGTAGACAACAATGTTGTCTGAAGAAGAGTCTAAGGCCCGAAACGTCAGCTTTCCTGCTCCTCTGATGCTGCTTGGGCTGCTGTGTTCATCCAGCTCTACACCTTGTTATCTCAGACAACAATGTCCTTCGTTTGGTTCTGTTCTGCCCATCTCTCCATCAGTGTAGTATTCAGCTCAGTCCTCAGCCGTCAACTGCACTGCATCTTCCTCAGATGTGGTGAGGATGTGGAGATCTGGAATGCCTTCACCAGTCTGGGTTCTCTCTTTTTTATTGCCTTGCAGTAAGAGATAGAGAACGGCTGACAATAATGGGAATGTACACTTGATCATTTAGATAAATGTGAGGTGTTGCATTTTGATAGGGCAAATCAGGGCAAGACATATACCCTTAATGATAGGGTCCTGGAGAGTGGTACACAAAAAAAAGACGTAGGGGTGCAGGTGCATAATTCCTTGAAAATGGAGTCGCAGGTAGACAGGGTAGTGAAGAAGACATTTAGTACGATTGCCTTTATTGGTCAGTACATTGCTTATTGTAGTTGGGACATCATGTTGCAGCTGTACAGGACATTGATTAGGTCACTTTTGGGTATTGCGTCCATTTCTGGTCTTCCTGCTTTAGGAAATAAATCATTAAACTTGAAAGGGTTCAGGAAAGATTTACAAGGATGTTGCTGGTGTTGGAGAATTTGAGCCATAGGGAAAGGTTGAATGGGCTGGAGCTATTTTCCCTGCAGTGCTGGAGTCCGGTGACTCAGTGGTTAGCACTGTTGCCTCACAGTGTCAGGGACCTGGGTTCGATTCCACCCTCGGGCAATTGTCTGTATGGAGTTTGCACATTCTCCCTGTGTCTGCATGGGTTTCCTCTGGGTGCTCCGGTTTCCGCTCACAGTCCAAAGGTGTGCAGGCTAGATGGATTGGCAGTGCTAAATTGCCCTTGGTGTTCAGGGATGTGTAGATTAGGTGTGTTAGCCACGGGAAATGAAAGGGTAGGGGAATGGGTCTGGATGGGATGCTCTCCGGGGGGTTGCTACGGACTTGTTGGGCCAAAGGACCTGTTTCCACACTGTAGGGATTCTATGATTCGTATAGACGTTTATAAAATCATGAGGAGCATGGATAGAGTGAATAGCCAAAGCCTTTTTCCCAGGACAGGGGAATCCAAAACTAGAGGGCATAAGTTTAAGATGCGATTTAAAAGGGACTAAAGGGGCAACTTTTTCATGCAGAGGGTGGTGCAAGTATGGAATGTGCTGCTAGGGAAACTGGTGAAGGCTGGTACAATAAGAATATTTAAAAGGCATCTGATGGATACATGAATAGGAAGGGTATAGACGGCCAAATGCTGGCAAATGGGACTTGATTAATTTAGGATATCTGGTCAGCATGGACAAGTTGGACCGAAGAGTCTGTTTCCATACTGTACAACTCTATGATTCTATCACTCTGTGAGTATGCATCTCCCTGACAGGTGAAGCTTCCCTTACCTATAGGTGAGTGGGAAACGCAGTGCCCAGGAAGTGTGAGACAATTGTCAATATAAGGTGCGTGTGAGCCCTTCATTGCCTATCATAGAGATGATGGTGAGGTGGGCATGTCTATATGACATGGCTATGCAGTAGCAGAGTTAGACTGAATGATGGCCCCATGTGTATGAGGTTGTAGTGAGAAGATTGTGATACTCTGAGAATAGGAGAGCAATCATCCACTTCTTGCATTGGGTCCAGCTATCTACTTTTGCTTGAAACACGAGCCTCATGCACAACCTAAACCCAGCTTGCTTGGGTCTAAGTGGGAAAATTTCTGTCACTTATCAGAGGGAAGAGAACCTCCTTTCTGACCCGAATGGCCGCAGTGGAGTGTTCACTGAGGAATCCATGCAGCAGAGGACCTGCCTATGGCGTATTTTTTCAACATCTCCAGGGGATTGGGCGATGGTAGGAGTGGCAGCTGCTGCCTGTTGTGTAGGCCTGTGGTGCCTTTAACTATGGCACCAGAACCTTTGCTCCATCCTCCAGCGTTTCTACCTACAATTCTGACCTACAATCAGACTCCACCACCAAAAGGATATTTCCTTCCCCTCCCCTGTCCTTTTTCCACAGACACCGTTCAACCTATGATTCCCTCATCAGCTCTACACTCCCCACCAGCTTGTCCACCACACCCGGTACCTTTCCCTGCAACAGCAAGAAGTGCAAACCCTCCCCCACACCTCCCCTCAAACCTCCGTCCAAGGTCTCAAACATTCCTTCCAGATCCAGCAGAGATTCACCTGCATTTCATCCAACCTGATCGATTGTATCCGTTTCTCCTGATGTGGTCTCCTCTAAATCGGGGAGACCAAATGCAGACCAGGGGACAGGTTCACAGAGCATCCGTGCTCTACGCACATCAGCCAGCCCGACCTTCCAGTTGCCATCTATTTTAATACCCCTCCCCCCCACTCCGTGGCAACATGTCCATCTTTGGCCTCCTCCACTGTCAGAATGAGGCCAAATGTAAACTGGAGGAACAACACCTGACATTTCACCTTGGGAACTTACAGCCCAATAGCCTCAACATTGACTTTACCGGCTTCAAAGTCCCTCCACCCCCAGCCTTATCCCATGACAACCCCACCTCACTCCTCCTCGCCTCCCTGACCTTTCCTATCCTGTCCATCTTCCTACTTGCCCATCCGCTCCACCATTCCCACTGATCAATCTCAATAACCCCCTACCTACATCCACCTATCACTATTCCACCTACCTTTCTCCCACCCATACCCCCTCCCTCTATTTACATTTGGGCTCCCCTCCCCTTCCCCAGTCCTGACGAGGGGTTTCGGCCCAAAACATTGACTTTCCTGTTCCTTGGATACTGTCTGACCTGCTGTGTTTTTCCAGCTTCACATTTATTGAGGTCTGGCAGCCTCATTGGAGTGAGGAGCACAGTTAAGGATTTAAATCCATCTTTTATCTGAAGACTTGCCAAGATGTCCTTCACTCCTCCCATGGTGATTTGATCTCTCAAATTGTAATTTTTCTCGATGATTGTCGAGTTGTATCAATGTGAAGTGTGAAAAATATAATGAAACATGAACGTCTCTGCACTGTGTGAGCAATCAATTTCCTTTTTTTTGTTTTCTTTCTTTTTTTCTTTTTTTTATGAAGTGTGAAATAACTGCACAGAGGCCGGTATCCCATCACCAAGTCACCCTTTATTTACTAGTGCACAGTACACTGGCTGTGGCCAGCCAGCTTGGAGTCAATCCTCAACTGAGGAGATTCTCATCTCCTGGTTATATTTCTTTTTGTTAAAAGACACCAGGTGTGCAATAACTGTATTAACATATCATCACCAGGAAAAACAGCCACGTGACCAAAGAATCAGTATCAAGCAGAGCCCCTAGGGGTCAATTTCCTTTCTGATGCAGTTCACATGTTTTTTTCATAAGCATGAGACACTTGACAACGTAGTAAGTGGAGAACAGATTTTATTAACACCTAAGATGAGGGGTCAACTCAAGCTGTTTCGAGGAGTGGCTTCTTGGTTTCCCATTTAGTTTGCCAAGTCTTCTAAAGAATTATTAAAAGCCAAGCTCTTTTAAAGCACCATATTTGCCTCTAACAGAGATGCATGTCCCAGCTAAGGGCTCTTTACATCTATTGTCAAATCCTTGGAAGATGATCTAATCATTTAATTGATCTGAAGAAGGGTCGCTTGACTCAAAATGATAACTTTGTTTTCTTTTTCAAATGCTGTTGAGTTTCTCCAGCAATTTCTATTTTTGTGCATTTCAAACCTCCAGCATCTATAGTTCTTTGTTTTGTTTTTAAATAGTTATAATATTCATACTTCAAAGCTCAAATATTTCCTGACCTAACTGCTCCTAACCTTTATGAGAAACATGTTTTATGAGCTGCTATCTTTCTATTCTATAGCTGCCAGATACCCCTAGCCACATTTATAGCCTTAACCTCTAAAGATACAGTGACATCACTGTCACTTATTTCCTTCGTGCAAACTTACTTTTGGATCAGAACTGAAGCAGTACGTTCCTCCCATGATACTTCAAAATGGTTCAGTGTATCAGTTGGAAAGTTTATTTCTCCAAAGTAATAAGAAGTTACTGTTAATCCATAACTTCCCAAAATGTCCAAAGCTCAATGTCTGGAATGTCCAAATCACTGCTGTGGCATTCCCAATGTGAGTACAGAAAACAGTTTGCCCTTGCCTGAGAACATCTTTACTCTATCCTAACAAAAACAGAAATTGCTAGAAATCCTCAGCAGGTCTGACAAGTATCAGCAAAGAGAGAAACAGAATTATTAATTCACATCTATGACCGTACATCACATCTGTGTGAGTAAAGTGCTGAAATTATCCATCATTAACTTTAGAGTGCTTTAGCTTCTCAAATACGTGTCAGTGCAGTCCAAATAAAAGTAGGCAGGACAGGGACTCCTATACTTTAAAGATCATAGCCTTATGTCATGGAATGTGTTCCCAAATTTTCTCTCAGACCTTGGTTCCTCAAGATCAGAAATGGCATGCTGGAAAGTTGGCATTGAGGCAGTAGCTGTTGTCATTCATTGTCAATAGATTAAGTGCTGAACTTCCAAAAACACCCATTAATACCAGACGCAGATTATATACTGAAAGTTGTTTTTTTTTCTATTTATTTGTGGGATGTGGGTATCCCTGGCTGGCCAGCATTTATTGCCAACTCCTAGTTGCCCTTGAGAAGGTGGTGGTGAGCTGCCTGCTTGAACCGCTGCAGTCCACTAGCTGTAGGTTGACCCACAATGCCCTTAGGGAGGGAATTCCAGGATTTTGACCAAGCGACACTGAAGGAATGGTGTTATATTTACAAGTCAGGATGTTGGAGCCAAACTTGAAAGTGGTTGTGTTCCCTTATGTCTGCTGCCCTTGTGCTTCTAGTTGGAAGTGGTCATGCGTTTGGAAGGTGCTGTCTGAGCAACTTTGGTGAATTTCTGCAGTGCATCATGTAGATAGTACACACTGCTGCTACTGAGCATCAGTGGTGGAGGGAGTGAATGCTTGTGGATGTAGTGCCAATCAAGTGGGCTGCTTTGTCTTGGATGGTGTCAAGCTTCTTGAGTGTTGTGGGGCTGCACTCATCCAGGCAAGTGGGGAGTATTCCATCACACTCCTGACTTGTGCCTTGTACATGGTGGGCAGGCTTTGAGGAGTTAGAAGGTGAGTTACTTGCTGCAATATTCCTTGTTTCTGACCTGCTCTTGTAGCCACTGTGTTTATGTGGTGAGTCCTGTTGAGTTTCTGGTCAATGGTAACCCCCAGGATGTTGATAGTGGGGGATTCAGTGATGGTAACACTATTGAATGTCAAGGGGTGTTAGTTAGATTGTCTCTTATTGGTGATAGTCATAGCCTGGTGTTTGTGTGGCACGAATGTTACTTGCCACTTGTCAGCCCAAGCCTGGATATTGTCCGGATCTTGTTATATTTGAACACAGACTGCTTCAGTATCTATGGAGTCACGAATGGTGCTGAACATTGTGCAATCATCGGCGAGCGTACCCAGTTCTGACCAAATGATGGAGGAAAGGTCACTGATGAAGCAGCTGAAGATGGTTGGGCCGAGGACACTACCCTGAGGAACTCCTGCAGAGATGTCCTCGACCTGAGATGATTGACTTCCAACAACCTCGACCATTTTCCTATGTATCAGGTATGACTCCAACCCCCGGAGAGTTTGCCCCCCAGTACCCATTGATTCCAGTTTTTCTAGGGCTCCTTGATACCACACTCGGTCAAATGCAGACTTGATGTCAAGGGCTGACACTCTCACCTCACCTCTGGAATTCAGCTCTTTTGTCCATGGTTGTATGTGACCAATACACAATCATTTCTGAAGCTTTCCACCTTTCTGCCAGGAGAGTGAGATTTACAACCACTTCTCAATAAACACTTCATAAGCAGCTCATTAATGACTTGAGAAGAGTGAAGCTCACCATTATGATGTTTGTACAGTTTCTTGCATGAGAGATGACAGAAGTTCAAATCCAGCACCAGAAGGTGACAGAGGTTGAATTGATAGGTACTAAATACAAGCAGAAAGGTAAGGGCTTTCCAAAGTCATACAGAAAAATGTAAAATATGTGCCTTGGCCATTAATGCACATCCTATACCCTCCAGTTCTGTTCTTAATTGAATATTTAACCGATTCCATTATCGAAAAGCAGTAAAACCAACGGCAAATTAATTACACATGAAAGCAAGATTTTCCAGCTAATCTGGTAAAGTCTATTTGAGGAATAAATTCCTGTTCCAGTCTGTCCTAGCAATGCTATCAGCTGCATTGCCCATACCACCCACCTGAATGACGTTAGGCTTGTGGAATCCTTTGTTTAGGATTACATTTTTAAAAGTTCATTCATGGGATATGGATCCCTTTGGAAAGACCAACATTTATTATTCCTCATTAACTGCTCTTAGAAACTGCAACTGTAAATTTCAGTCCAGCCCGTCTCAGTGCTGTACAAGCTGTTGGCTTAGCCAGACTACAATGGCATTTATAAAGTCACTTGCATCATTGCCAATTATTGCTTAGTTTACCTTTTGTCGATGATTCCATTCAAGGTACTAAAGGCCATTTCTTTTCTTTGAAATTGGATCCACCTTGCTGGACAGTATCGCATGTCAATAATGCGAACTACCCACTCGCCCCTCTCCAATCCCCACATCAGAAAGAGATAGAGACAGATGTGGAGGATGCTCGTGGGAGTTTAGAACATTCTATATGTCAAGTTAATTTTATTTCTGTCTTCTCCTCATGCCTCTGTGATGTGGTTTTGTAAGCTCTGTTTGCCTCTAATTCTTACATTGCCTGAAAGAATTGAAGCTAACCCTGAATAGCTTACAGTCAATTCTCAAAACTTCTATTATATTTGTATTGGCTCTTTACTTAAAACATTATATTCTCTGATTAATTGATCAACAGGAATTATTTAGCCATCTGTGTTAACTAACAGGTTCATTCCTCCATGTCTTTACAAGCAGAGAGGCCCCCCGGGACCAGTTAAACAAGATATTTAATTAGCCCACATTTTCAATGTATTTTTCCACTTAGACAATTGGCTGTGAACCTATCTTAAAACAAAAATTGCTAAACTGTACCCCAGTCAAAGGTATTGATATTTGATAAGGATACATTTCTGTCAACTAATAAATTAACTGAAAACGAGTAGATCCTCTCCAGTTAGCAACAGCTTATGATCACATACTCTGCCATTGCTTTCTAAAGAAGGCCTTCTGACAAATTCCCCAAAAATACAGTATTTGTTATAGATGTTGACCACCCACCACCTCAGTTGTTAGCAGAAGAATGTTGATGGAGTAACAAGACTGAGGGACTGAATGAGGGAAAAATATGGGGTAAGGAATATAATACTTTGTTCCTATCAGCCGTGTTTTAGTTGGCAGTTTGCTCACCTCTGGGACAGAACGCTGTGGTTCATAAACCCATTGTTGTTCTTGAGCACTTGGCTTGAGTTCTTGACTTCTTGGCTAAAAATCTAAAGCAGTACCAAGGAAGTGTGACACCTTTGGAGGTGCCATCTTTTAGATGGGATGTGAAACCAAAGCTCCATCTGCCCTCTCAGGTGGATATATAAGATATCATGACCCTATTTTGAAGAAGAACGGTGGAGTTATCCCAATGCCCTAGACAGTATTTATCCTTCAATCTATGTCACAAAAGCAGATTGCCTGGCCATTTCAGGTTATCCTTTGCGGAAGTTTGTTGTGCAGAGTTTGGTTATCATATTTCCTACATTACAATGACTGCAGTTCAAAGGTACTCCCTTGTACATATTATGGAATTGTGGTCTATGATTAAAAATATGTTATAAACTCAGCCATCGATTGTACCTTTAAACTGTGAGAGAAACTGAAAATATTTTAAGGAATTACATGATACCGTTTCCAAGAGAGAAAAATAAGCAAGGAACAGTACTTTAAATATCACTCACTAGACGTACTGGTATCTCATCATTTATTGGCAAAGCAAACAAAATAACATAATCCTTTAAACACCATATGATCACAATTGCTTCTTTCTGTGTTTTTTTTAAGTTAACTGATACACTTGGCATTCCCCAGTGTTTTCTTTAATAACAATGTGCAGGAATCTCACTGCAGTTTCACAAGGGATAGGGTTTAGAACAGTTAGCAGTAGATAAGATGTTGATTTTAAAATCCAATACACCCCGTGTAAACACAATAACAGATGGGATAATCCATTACAAAGACACAGTGCCCCTCAGCCAAAAATGACTCTCAGTCAGACGCGCTGCAATAATAAATAAACATTATAAATAAAGAGCATAATGTGCGAAATATATTGAAGTCTTACGAAGAAAAATTCCTCCTTGCAGTCTTATTTTGAGGAAGTCTCTTTGCCAGGTTCTAATAACTTTCAGGTTCTAAACCACACGGCCTTATCTTTTCCCTGGATCATTTTGAAAACCCTTTGCTTTATCTCATGGTTTAAGCCAAAAAAGCTACCTATATGTTGAAATACTGATCTGGAGTATCCCAGGCTGTGCACATACAGTGTCCCTGAGGCTGCTTGGTCCTGATTTCAACTCTTTATAGACTATAATGTTTATTTATATCTGTGTACAATATGTCCTCAAATACAACTCTCCAATGCAATGCCTAAGACCTCTCTCTTCACATACTCATTCAAGACTGACATCTCTCTTCCTGATATCAGAGTCATGTCATCTGTTGCATCGTCTTGTTTCCACGAATACCATTGTGTCACGAGATTAAATACAAAAAGAATCTTGTTAGCCAATTCCTCCGAATTGAAGATCACATGCTTCTACTCCAGTTTGAAGTTTATGGGATGCCTGATAAGTCCAGTATATGCTGTGAAGATTCTGCCATGTGTGTGGGGCAGGTGATGCTTTACATTCGATGGGATTTTTGGAGGTTTTTGCTTTCCTTCCAACAGCTGAACTTCACAACCAACTCTTTCAAAGTGTTCAGTGCCTTCCTAACTGAACCTTTTCCATTTTGGTAGTCATAAATGGGCAAACTCCCATGAATCAACGGGAATATTTGTCCTCCAGGGTGATGCACTGAAGACATTTCTAAGGCATTTCCGTTGTCCACCTAGGCAACTGCTAGGAGTTCCAAGTAGAGCAGTGGCTTTGGCAGTCTGGTGCCAGGCATGCAAACACAAAAAATACAAGTAACATGATGGAAAAGTGTGGAAGCTGGGGCAACTCTTTCAGCAGCTCCCCTTTATTGCTTTGTTCATATTTTATCCGTGACCTATTGACACAAAATAGTTTATATCAACTTACAACAAACCAGCACAACTTCTGAATATATAATAAGATCGGACTTTGTTTCTTTGTTTAAAAAAGGACGCATCCTTTCCGAACTTTAGCACAATCATAGAGTCATAAAGATGTACAGCACAGAAACAGACCCTTCGGTCCAACTCGTCCATGCCGACCAAATTTCTAAATAAATCTCGTGCCTTTTGCCGGTGTTTGGCCCATATCCCTCTAAACCTTCCGATTCATACACCCATCCAGATGCCTTTTAAATGTTGTAATTGTACCAGCCCTCACCACTTCCTCTGGCAGCTCACTCCATACATGTACCACCCTCTGCGTGAAAAAGTTGCCCTTTCGGTCCCTTTTGAATCTCTCCCCTCTCGCCTTAAAACCTATGCCTTCCAATTTTGGACTCCCCTGCCCCAGGGAAATGACCTTGTCTATTTACCCTATCCATGTCCCTCATGATTTTATAAACCTCCACAAGATCATCTCTCGGCCTCCAATGCTCCAAAGAAAATAGCCCCAGGCTATTCGGCCTTTTGCTATAGCTCAAACCCTTCAACCCCGGCAACATCCTTCTCAATCTTTTCTGAATCCTTTCAAGTTTCAATATTTATGGGGCAGATTTTCATTTGATGACCAACTTTTCAAGAATTCATTCATGTCTGGCAGTATCTGGTCCAATTTTTGAACTCTACAGGGACGCAATCAGGTGGTAGATCATGATAAATATCTGAAATTTCTATTTATTGGGTATCTTCATGTAATCCACTGTTTCTTTTTTAATGATTAAGCTTTGCCTTACACCCATAGACTCAACAGTTGCCCATTTAGCCAAGTGCGGAATATGTCATGTTCTGTGACTGCACCTCATAGAATCATAGTATCCCTACAGTGTAGAAGCAGGCCATTTGGCACATCAAGTCCACACCACCCCTCCAAAGAGCATCCCATCCAGACCCATCACCTACCCTATCCCTGTGATCCTGCATTTCCTCCCATTTCTAATCCAACTAGCCTGCACATCCCTGAACAATATGGACAATTTAGCATAGCCAATCCACCTAACCTGCATATCTTTGGACTGTGGGAGGAAACCAGAACAACTGGAGGAAACCCACGCAGGCACAAGGAGAACGTACAAACTCCACACAGACAATTGCCTGAGGGTGGAATCGAACTCGGGTTCAGGATGCTATAAGGCAGCAGTGCTAACCACTGAGCCACCTCATTGACCTGATTCATTTTCAAATTCATCCATCATCCCAAAAACACCCAGCTGTCTATCAGACCTGAAAATGCATTGGCAGCTTGCTGAAATAATGAAAGTGAAATTTAGACATCAAAATGGTTCAGAGCTTTCACTTGTGATATTGGGTGGGCATTCCAATTGCTCAACATACCCCCCACCTGCTTGAATCAGAGTGAGGTGAATATTATTTGTGTCTTAGCCGTACATGATACTTCCTAATTAAACCACTTTGGAATAGTCGTCAAAGGTACTTTTTTCACATTTCATATGCAGTGTAACACACTAGGTGAATAATTTTGGTGGTTGTTTTGCATGGATAATATCTTGAGGGGCATGAATGTGCAGGCCGTGACAGAGCAGGAGAACGGGACTGACTGAATGCAACCTCGAGGCCATGAATTAAAGGATGGTTTAAATCTGGAATTTGGTGAAGTTCGAAGTTCCAATAAAGATTCAGGATAGTCAAAGACTTCACGTTGTTTTGACAATGCATCATTTAATATCACAACTTGGGTGCAGTGAGTGGTCAGAGAGAGACACTCATCCCCAGAAATGGGACTGACTGCTGCAGCAAAGAAGGACAAGGAGATCTGCAGATTGCGTATTCTACCGCACTCCTGGATTCATTCAAGAAATACTTCAGTGATCTCACCGGTTCAGGAAATGTGACAGCAATTGCACGTTGACCTTCATCCTGTTATGCATACTACTCCCAGTCAGTTTGTATTGTCAAGCCTATTCCATCGTATAACTCCTCAGACCCACTTGCAAGCACAGCCTTCTTTCTCTCCAAATGTACTGTATCCATCAGGTGAACACATGTCTCTACAGTTGCTCATTAGTCTGTTGTTTCCTCCTTTTTATTTACTTGTAGGATGTGGGAATTACTGGCTAGGACAGCACTCAGTGACAATTCCTAATTGCCCAGAGGGCAGTTAAGAGTCAACCACATTTGCTGTAGGCCTGCAGTCATATGTAGGCCAGAAGAGGAATGGATGACAGATTTCTTTCCCTAAAGGATATTAGTGAACCAAACAGATCTTTTATGACAGTTAGCATGGTTGCTATTTGGTTATTTTTTTTAAAATTCCAAATATTTTATTAATGGCAAAATTCACCATCAATGATGGAATGCACTGACCTGGGGTTCTGTATTATTAGCACAATGACATTATCACAACGCCACTGCCTCCCCAAAAGCAAGCTGAGCTTCTGCTTATAAACCCTATGTAACCCATCTTTATAAAGGTGAGTTTATGTACTTTCAATTCAATGTTGAGATAGACAAATTCTCAAACTGCAGTGAGTCAAAGTTTATGTGGAACAGGCAGGAAAGTGGACTTGAGGGCAAGATCAGATGTGTCATTAGCCATGAATCAGGCAGGCTCGAGAGCTGTTTGGTCTATTCTTGTTTGCATTCTTACGTTCTTCTGTAAAAGGCAAGCCTGATGCATGTTCATCCATCTTCAGGCAAGAGTGCTGAGTAAGATGATGCATCATGGTCTCCTTCTGAGTTCTGTAACATCAAAGATGCTTGTCTTCAACCAGTTCAATTCATTCCAATAATAACAAGAAATGGCTGAAGTCACTGGATACTGAAAATGTTACGCACTCTGACAACATTCAGGCAACAGTCCTGAAGACTTGTTCTCCAATACTGGCCATGCCCCTAGCCAAGCTCTTACCAGACTATATCACACTGAAATCTACTTGGCAATATATAAAATTGCTCAGAAATGTCCTTTCCACAAAAAGTGGGCAACTCCAACCTATCCAATTATTATTCCAACATCACCCCAGTCTTCATCATCACAAAGGGGTCATTGACAATGTTATTAAGCAACATTTTGTTTATCTTCAGTTGCTTCATCAATGGCCTTCCCACTACCATAAGGTCAGAAGTTGAGATGTTCACTGATGATTGCACAATGTTCAGTACTAATCGCTAATCCTCAGATAGTGTTTGTGTTCATAAGTAGCAAGATCTAGAAAACATCCAGGATTGATTGGCAAATAACATTCATGCCACAAAAGTGCCAGGCAATGGCCATCTCTAGTATGAGAAAATCAAACCATTACCCCTTGATCTTCAATTGAATTATCATCACTGAGCTCCCTACAATCAACATTCTAGGTGTTATTATTGACCAGAAACTGAATTGGATCAGCCACATAAATACTGTGGCTAAAGGAGCAGATTAAAGTCTAGAAATTCTGTAGCAATTAATTCACTTCCTCACTCCTCGAAGCCTGTTCAGCATCTACAAGACACAAGTCAGACGCGTGATGCAATACTCTCTACTTGTCTGGATGAGTGTAGCTGCAATGACAGTTAAGAAACTCAACACCATCGGATAAAGCAGCCCACCTGACTGGCAACCCATCCTGCACCTTTCACATTTACTCTGTTCAAATTTGATGCACGGTAATAGCAGAGTGTACCATTTACAAGATGCACTACAGTAACTCACCAAGGCTCCTCTACCAACACCTTCCAAACCTGCAACCACTGATACCTAAAAGAAAAAGGGCAGCTGATGCATGGCAACACTATCTGCAATTTTCCCTCCAAGCACACAAAATTCTCACTTGAAACTGTAGCATCTTTTGTTTACCGTCACAGAGTCAAGCTTCTGAAACTCCATTCCAAACAGCACTTTCTCATGTACCTACACCCTAGGGACTGCAGCTCTTCACTGCCTTCTCAAGGGCAATAAATACCTCAATTCAATGAATGATAAAAAATGTAGGGTTCTATAATATTCTGAAATCAAGACATTTTGATTTTGTTCAGATCATTTCAAGGTTTAATAGGTATAATCTTTGATTCGTCCTTCCAAAATAAGTTTAACTCTTTTCCGGTGCAGAAGGCGGCTGTTCAGCCCATCGTATCTGTACCAGCTCCCTGAATTTCCAAGGTAACATTAATGCAAAGAGGCTTTGGAGCGATGCATGTATGTGGTGGAAGTGGGAGGAGAGAATGTTGTGTGCAAAACTCCAGGAGTAAAGATAATAGGTTGGATTCAGCAATGACATCTTGAGAAATCATTGTATTTTTATCCAACCACTGACCTATCACTTTGTTTCACCAGATATATATCACATCTTTCCGACCACACATTTATGTTTCAGCAGACACACTGTGGGGTAATGGGTTAATGTGCATATCATTGGGGAGTGATTGGGAAGTGATGTAAGATCACCTGATTACTGGGAGATGGTTTCTCAAACAGCCTTGTGGCAAATAGGTACTCTTATCCTTTACTTGGTAGTATTTCATCAAGGTAATGTGTATTGACATCAAAGGGCTCAGACAGTCTTTGCTGAGTGCCCTCTCAAGACAAACCAAAGTTGAGTACCAGACAGACATCCTTCACTTTCCATGGATCAGGCAAGATGGGTGCAGTCAGATACTCACTCACAACCTTTCCCATATCATCAGGACGCCTCTTCACTTTGCCTTGTGAATCCTACATCATCACATAATTACACACGCTCACCCTTCTCCTCCATGCACATCCTCACCTCCCCAAATATCGATTCATGATTGCGACTCACCAACTGATGCATCTTTCCAACTGTCACCCTCACCAAATGCATTACATCCTTTGGAGAATTATGTGAACTTCAGTTACTCACAATTCTGACAATGAATCACTCACCTCTCTCCAATGATGCTGCCAGACATGATATTACTTTTTGCCTTGATTTTGGATTTCCAGCATAAATAATACTTCTTTCCCGTTGCACTCATGCATCTGTTCTGTCAGTCCCTGTAGAAGAGAGCACAAAATGCAATCGATTGGAAGAGAATTGGAGATAACTCACCACAAGTTATGCAGCTTGCAACAACAGAAGAGGAGACCATGCAGATAAATGGCAGACATGTATCCCACTCACTCTGGGATGGAGAGACTGTAAAAATGTAACTATCTGATGGCAGATTGAACAATATCTCTGACACATGTACTGACATACTTTCATCAATGCCTGAACTAGGAACAGCCTGCATATAGTGCTTGCAAGACTCTGAATTTGTTAGGAAAAACTCATATTTGTGTTTTTCTTTAATCTCCTCATGAGTCTCCCATAGAATCACATAGTATGGAAGAGGCCCTTTGGCCCATCGAGTCTGTACCACCGAATATATGCTAATACCTACACTAGTCTCATTTTCTCACACTAGGCCCATAGCCTTGAATGTTAAGACACTTTAAGTTCTCAACAAAGATCCCGGATGGATCAAAAGATTTTGGATACGGTTCTTCAAAAGACATAATTCCTTGTGGGGTGTGCACCAACTCAAAGCACACAGCCATGCAGATAGATACAAATATCTGCACTTCAGTGAGCCCAGTTAGTGAGTCAGTTAAGATTTCTTCAGGTAATTCACAAGATGGGGTGGCACGGTGGCTCAGTGGTTAGCACCGCTGCCTCACAGTGCCAGGGACCCGGGTTTGTTTCCACCCTCAGGTGCCTATCTGTGTGGAGTTTGCACATTCTCCCCGTGTCTGTGTGGTTTTCCTCCGGATGCTCCCACAGTCCAATGATGTGCAGGCTAAGTGGATTGGCCATGCTAAATTGCCCATAGCATTCAGGGATGTATAGATGGGTTACAGGAAAAAGGGTAATGGGTCTGGGGGTTGGGGGGTGGTGCTCTGAGGGTCAGTGTGAATTTGTTGGGCTGAAGGGCCTGTTTCCACACTGTGGGGATTCTATGAATCTAAGTCACCAGTGAGCACATGCAGTCACTGGTAGCAGGGTCAGCTGTGGAGAGTCTGCATTGGGTTGTAAATCTCTCTAAGAGCGCAGATGTTGTACACTGGGAGTGAGTACCATTGGGAAATGAAATGGTTGAGGTAAAGCTAATGTGCCAGGCATGCTCTCCACCATTGTGGAGAGGGTGGAGAAGCTGCTGGCACAGGTCATTGTGAGAATGCCTGCTGTAGGGTGAGTGGCCATAAATGTGGATGGCTCTCAATTGGGTCATTGCTGGGCCATGACTGTGCAAGAGACATCTGTTGACAGAAACAGGGTGATCAATACCTCATCTCTTCACAGGCCACTCTACAACAGAGTAGGGGGTGTGATGTGGTACTTACCCGAACGACAGGAAAAGGTGTCATGGTGGTAGAAACTACGCTCAAACCTCTGCAGCTTCTGACTGTTGCTCGGCCCCGTCCTCAGCCAATACCCCATACAAAAAAGAATCCCCCTCGTCCTCACGTACCACCCCACCAACCTCCGGATCCAACGCATCATCCTCCGACACTTCCGCCATCTGCAATCCGACCCCACCACCAAAGACATCTTTCCCTCCCCACCTTTATCTGCTTTCCGGAGGGACAACTCTCTCCGTGACTCCCTTGTCCGCTCCACACTCCCCTCCAGCTCCACCACACCCGGCACTTTTCCCTGCAACCGCAGGAAGTGCTACACCTGCCCCCATACCTCCTCCCTCACCCCCATCCCAGGCCCCAAGAAGACTTTCCACATCAAGCAGATGTTCACCTGCACATCTGCCAATGTGGTATACTGCATCCTCTGTACCCGGTGTGGCTTCCTCTACATCGGGGAAACCAAGCGGAGACTCGGGGACCGCTTTGCAGAACACTTACGCTCGGTTCGCAACAAACAACTGCACCTCCCAGTCGCGAACCATTTCAACTCCCCCTCCCATTCCTCAGACGACATGTCCATCCTGGGCCTCCTGCAGTGCCACAACGATGCCACCCGAAGGTTGCAGGAACAGCAACTCATATTCCGCTTGGGAACCCTGCAGCCCAATGGTATCAATGTGGATTTCACAAGTTTCAAAATCTCCCCTCCCCCCACCGCATCCCAAAACCAGTCCAACTCGTCCCTGCCTCCCTAACCTGTTCTTCCTCCCACCTATCCCCTCCTCCCACCTCAAGCCGCACCTCCATCTCCTACCGACCAACCTCATCCCGCCCCCTTGACCTGTCCGTCCTCCCTGGACTGACCTATCCCCTTCCTAACTCCCTACCTACACTCACCTTTCCTGGCCCCATCCCCGCCTCTTCGACCTGTTTGTTTCCTCTCCACCTATCCTCTCCTCTATCCCTCTTCTATCCGCCTCCCACTCTCTCCCTATTTATTTCAAAACCCCCTTCCCCTCCCCCTTTTCTGATGAAGGGTCTAGGCCCGAAACGTCAGCCTCTCTGCTCCTATGATGCTGCTTGGCCTGCTGTGTTCATCCAGCCCTGCACCTTGTTGTCTCGGATTCTCCAGCATCTGCAGTTCCTACTATCTCTCATGTCTTTGTTTTGCTTTGTTTTGAGGTTAAGCTCGTGTTACTTGTAAACTTTAAAATCCACATCAATGTTAAATCGCAGAAAATCATAACGGGAAATGATTAAATTGAAATTATGAAGATGAGTGGTGCAACATCCACTGTGGAAGCCTCGTGCATAGCTACCTGTGTGACCTGGCAGTGCCAGTTTACCAGAAATCTACCACAGATAGCTGCATCCAACTGCTAACAATGAACACGAATACAACAGGCACATATCGCCCAGAACCAGAACAGTTTACTGGTGGCCAATCAGGTTTTACCAGTATCTATAAGTCTCAAATACTGGTCAATGACTGTTTCTATCAGTCCAATAACATTGATTATTTTTCCTTCTTCTGAGATGTTTCACAGTTGTGACTGATATTGTTTCCAATAAAGTTGAGATGATAAATTATTCTCAATGTGCTGTTTAGAAACTTTTCTTTTACACAAAAATTAATCGCTGAAGAAATTGTTTTCATTTCATGCGTCATAAAGCATCTTTTAAAGCTGACTTCACAGACAGAACTTTAGCGACATGAAGACAAGAAAAGTGACATGTCACAGCTCATTTCAAAAGAGAGGAAATGAATAAAACTCGAGAGAGATTACAGAGGTGATTGACATGAATGCTGGAAGGGATTGGGGACTTCAACAATGAAAAAAGTTGGATAAGCTAGGTTACTTTCCTTTCAACAGAGGAAGTTGAGGGGTGACTTAATTGATGTGTACAAAATAATATGGAAGCTAGATAGTGAGGACCTGTTCCGTCATGGAAAGATCAATGACCAGAAGACACAGATTAGTGGTGATTGGTGGAAGGATTGAGGGGGTGGGTGAGAAAGGGAAAACCACAAAGAGGAGAGAAACAAAACAGGCAACAAAAGGTGAAGGGAACTGATGAGCAGAGTGGCTTCTTCTCTGTGCTGCCCTGGACTCGCAGCCCACGTGGTGCTCCAGGGCTCACTGCTCGCGGTGTTCTGGGGATCACGGGGCGTGCCTACGAGTCCCAGAGCACGAGGCCATACTGCCCGTGCTGGTTCCGTCACAGGACACGGCCCGTGCTTTCTCCCATCCACTGTGGGACCAGCCCCTCGCCTGCTCCGATCTGCCGCGGTACGTGGGAAGCAGCCCTGGAGCAGCGTGCAGACAGTGAGCTCTGGATGGAGACTGGTGTGAGGGGACAATCCTTACCTTAGAACTTATCTTAGAACACTGTAATGTTAACCCCTTAATATTTCCCTATGTTTAACTTATTTTCAACTCTGTAATTAAGCGACTACTTCTATTCCTCTGCTACATCCAAGAATTGTACCTAGGTACTTGTACCTAAGATGTCACCATAAGAAGACAGACATTGTAAGGTTTTCACTGCACTTCTACAATGGAGTACACATGACAATAAAAAGGATATTGAGTAGGGATATGGTGAAATAACACGCACCCTGGAGGGTGTTGAGTGTCTGAAATTTACTGCTCAGTTTGGTGGTTTTGGCAGAAATCCTCAACTCATTTACAAAGCACTTGGATCCACACCTGAAATGTTGTAATCTGCAAGGTTACTGATTAGATGCTGGAAGGTGGGATTAGAACGGGTGGCTTTTTAAAAATTAGTTAGACCTGCAGAGTCCAAATTTTTGAATGTGCTAAATCGAGTTGTGGGCCAGTTATTCCTAAAGGAAAGAATGGATGCTTCAATGTTTTTTTATCAAGCTTTTCACTAGTGAAACTGCTTTGGAAAGCTAAAGCTTCAGTATCAAGTTCATATAGAACCACGGGTAGAATCATATTGCTTAGCAGGATGCCAATTGGCCCACTATGCATATGCTAGCTCTTTTACAGACTGACTAGTTCCATTGCCCCTCCCCTTTCCACATTACCCCGTGTATTTACTTTCCTTGCAAATAGTTGTCCATTTACTCTTTGCAAGGTATATTTTTGAAACTTACACACTGTCCACACCAAACTTTGCATCCTTGAAACTGATGAAAGTTGCCTCCAACTTGGTGCAGGCATAACATTCATCTCTTCAACCAGCCGAGCCTATGCATGGGTAGTCATTGTATACCCGAACAGCAGGATGCTTTAAATAATAAGTAGTATTCAAAATTTACAAGGCATTTATAGATTATAAAATCTTGCGCTAAAAGTCACAAGACACTACCCAGGGGATGTTTTGAGAAGTGCTTATGACACTCTAATACATCGCTAAAATGACCAGTACTATGCAAAGTTCCCAGTCATATGGGGAACTAACTCCAAACTGTTGAAGAACACACACACAGCTGTGATGATCAAATGGCCTACAGACGCTCATTGTGTGGGATCTTCTAAAAACTGCTTGTATGAGTTACATGGAAGGTTCAATTTAATCCTACCTAGCCATCAGGCACTAAAAACTCAAATGGGTCGCTCGTCCAAGTTGCTTGTTTCCTGTAATTGTATACAGTAGGTTTCTGAAGTGTGTGTCTAATGTGGGGTTATGGGGACAGGAGTGGATTGTGGGGAATGGGCTAATGCATAATGGACTCCTGTATTGTCATAGGATCTCGATGATATTTGAAGCCTGACAGGAGAGGACACATTGGCATGGAATGCTCTTTCCTGTCATTTGTGGGACTGATATTTCCACGTTCAACTCTTCCTAAAACCCTACCTGACAGATGTCTGGTGCAGTAGGCCGTTGCCCTGCACTAGACAGCTGTCCATCTATTCAAGAAACAAGAAGGGTTGGAAGAAAGGTTGCAAAAGACTGCCTACTAATTGCTGACAGGTAGGAAATGAGCTTCCTGGATCTGTTTCCCACTAGAAACCTGCTCTGAGTTCAAATTCCCCCCTGCCCACAAATTCTTGAAATAAAACAGAGTAGGAAAGAAAAAAAAAACTTGTGGGGTGTGCTTTAGATGAACAACTATAGAGCACTGGCATATTCCAGTGGCATGTCTCCTGCTCATTTTTAGCATGTGTTTATATTGAAACTTCCTCCCAATGGAAGTTTTTCACTTCCTGCACATGCTGAACATGAAAAGTGAACTTTAAGCCCTTGGATGGATGTAAAGAATTCTATGTTACTAGTCATGGTGTCATAGAGTCATACAGAATAGAAACAGACCTTTCAGGCCAACCAGCCCACGCTAACTATAATCCCAAACTAAACTAGTCCTACCTGCTACCTTCCTGCTCTTGGCTTATATCCCTCCAAACCTTTTCTATTCATGAAATTATCCAAATGTCTTTTAAATGTTGTAACTGAATCTGCAAGCACCATTTTCTCTGGCAGTTCATTTCACACATGAGCCACTCTCTGCATAAAAAAGCTACCTCCGAGCCCTTTTTAAATCCTTCTCCTTCTACCTTAAAAAAATGTTCCCGAGTTTTGAACTCCCTCACCCTGGACAAAAGACTTGACTATTCACCTTATCGATGCCTCTTGTGATTTTATAAACCTGAATAAGGTCATCCCGCAACCTCTTCTGCTCCAGTGAAAAAAGTCCCAGTCTTTCCAGTCCATTTTTACATCTCAAACCTTCCATCCCCAACAACATCCTGGTAAATCTTACCTGAACCCTCTCCAGTTTAATTATATCATTCCTTTAACAGGGCAACCAGAACTGCGCACAGTACTTCATGGACATCTCACCAATGTCCTGTACAACCTCAATATGACATCCCAACTCCTATACTCATGCAATGAAGGTATGCATGCTAAAACGCCTTCTGAACCTATTGTAAAGAGAGTTGCAAGTCAATGTTTGTCCCCTAAGAAACATTATTAATCTATGTCAAAGTATAACTGGAATTATATCATCATTCCTTCACTGTTACTTGGGCAAAAATCCTCTTCCTAACAGAACCGAGGGAGTCTCCTGACACGGTAGAATGCAGTAATTCAAGAAGCTACCTCACCACCAGCTTCTCAGCAGCAGATTTAGATGAGCACAAATGCTTACAACTCATGAAAAAAAAAGTAAAATAAGCTAAAACAAAAATCTGCCCATTATTTCATTGTACAAATGTCGCGTTCAAGTGTCGTGCCAAATCCCTTTCTACATTGAGTACATTTCAAACTACTTCAATGACTGCCAGGTAGACTGCCAAGCAACCTGAAGTCACAAAAGGTGTGATATGAACGCTAGCTCTTCCTTTCTTTACAATTATGAATCTGATATCTATGTCATTCATCAGCAAGTTAAACATTACAAGTCAAATGCCAATGCAAGTTTATGAAAGAACAAACAAAAAAGATTTTTCATAAGGTATACCAAAAAAAAGGTAGGATATGTGGCATCATGGAATAAGCATCTAAATGGAGAGCTAGAGATAGTAGGAACTGCTGATGCTGGAGAATCTGAGATAACAAGGTGTAGAGCTGGATGAACACAGCAGGCCAAGCAGCATCAGAGGAGCAGGAAAGCTGACGTTTCGGGTCTGGATCTTTCTTCAGAAAATGGAGAGCTAAGTGGCTGAAGTGGACAGTTGGGGCAATGATAGAGTGTAGAAAATAGTGATCACCATGAAAATAGTGTTCATCATGATTTACATCGATGATTTGGACTGAGAAATTAGAGAAACACCAAAATTTGCGGACGATTCTGGGAGTTAATGCTAGTATTGAGAAAGGGTTCAACATAATGCGGAATACAGAGAATGTTTTCAGACTGGGTCATTAAGTGACAAATACGCTTTAACATAGATAAATGTAAGGCAATGCATGTTATAGGAAAAACAGAAACATCGTTGACACCTCAGAAATTAAAAAGAAAATAGAGTGGAATAGAACTGCAAAGGGATCTAGGGGTACAGTTGAACAAATGTTTAAAAGAAGCAGTATTCATAAAACAATTATTAAGCATACTAAAAAGCATGCTGCTTATTTCTGAGTTATGTTCAATCTCTAAAGGGACTGAAGTTAAGATACACAAAAGCCTTCTGCGCAATTCTAGCCCCCATGCTATAAAAAAGAACATAGACTCACAAATAAAAATTAGAAAAGAATTTACAAAGATGGTACCAGAACTATCAAGGAAGAATGAAGAGATTTCTCTTCAGAAAACGGAATCTTGGAGCTGACCTCTAGAGGTCTTCAAAAGGGTTGGACAAGGTACGCGTGAAGAAAATGTTTATAGTTTCTCAGAGAATCCAAAACTAAGAATCATAAGTGCTTTATGATACCAACCAACTCATGGCCTGTGGTTGGGATAGAGTACTGCCATCAATCCTCCTTTCAATGCTGACGTTGATTAGCAGTAGTACAGGATAAACCATTACTGACACCTAATGAGAAGAGGCACTTGTCTTAACAACAAAATGTAACTCATTGCATGATAGCAGAAGGCACAAGTTGCATTGACCATAATTACAAATGGAGCCAGCTATGGCACACCTATATCGATTGGGACATTATGCTAGACTTCCCTTTCTCCAGCCAACGTCTGTGATATCAGTGGAATGAGTGGAACTTGATTCAGCTTCAATCAATTTAACTCTTGCAGAATCATTACCTTATACTACAGTAAGAAAATCATTATTAATTCATCCAGTAACGAATTAAAGAGAAATTACTTTTCTGAGAGAGTGGTCAGAATGTGGACTTCACACTACCACAGGTAGTCAAGAGGAAACTGATGAATACATCAGAGAAAAGCGAGCAGAGTTATGTGCTTAAAGACTATGATGAAGTGGATAGAAAGCATAGTGGCTTAAGCATAGACTGGACTGAATGGTATATTTTTGCGTTGTATGTTTTTATGTAATTCTATTCCGTTCTCGTAATCCCACAAACCTCTCTAGTATTTATAAGCTCCTCATTGCCGGTGAAAACGTCAGCTGAGATTATCATTTCTGTTTTTCATAGAATCTCAACTCTGACTTGCTCCAGATTTCTACCCATTACAATAATTCAAGGAAAAAGATTAAATCTTGCACATTGATCATTAAGGGTAAAAACTGGATTGCAATGGTAAAGCTGTGCTGTGATTCCATCTCTGGCTCTGTCCGTCTCAATCAAATGAGTTTTCTAAACTGCAATCTATTGTGATGCAGGCTATTTTTTTTTTATTTTTATAGAGTTTATCATAAATTCAGAGAGCACTGAAATAAGATGAACAACTGCAGAAAGGAAGCAAAGATAAAAGTTTTGAAAATCTGTCATCCCAAGAGTCTGTTCTAGTATACGAAAATAGCTGTGGAATTTCTTACACTGTAACAATTCCAACACTGGTGCCTGAAGTAGAGATTAATTGTACTGTAATGTCGGAATCACTTTAACCTTAAAGTGTAGGGTACTTGGGAATACTAACCATGATTACTAACAGCACATTGAGCTAACTTTTATGGTGTGTGGTTCCATTCTTGTTAACTTTGGAGTACTTGTAATGCTTCGGGAGTAATCTTTGAAGAGACTGAGATAGCAGATTTCTTTTTCTTCATGACAGTTGCATATCATTAAAATATGAACTTTAGGCTTAAATGTGTCAACGTTATTTTTACACGATGGGCTGGAAATTATTGGTGATGATTTCCACAAGCCGCACATCTGTATGTTATTAAATTGTCTGCTCTTCTAATGCCCATGTGAACCTCTTTCATTTTAAACTAGTCAATGCATCCATTAAAGTAACAGGCAACAAACTAGTGTAGGAATAAAATGGGATGGAAACTTGGCTAGGACAGCAGTTAAAACAGGTGATAGCAGATTGACCACCCTCCCAACCCCAACCCCTCAAACTGATATTCTGTTCTGTTGGTAGTAATAGAACTGAATGTTAAACAGGGCATAAAGTAAATGACTGATCCTATATCACACTGTTAGAGGAATAGCCCAAAATGAATTTCAGCCTCATTTAATGTACCGACAGATATCAACAATGCTACAATCAGTTCCAGAGGGCTTACAAAATTCTTCTGTCTCACTCCAGAGGTGATATAACAGAGTTTTATTTTTTTAAAAATGGTGTGCTTTTCAATTCAATATGGGCTTGACCATATGTCATGCTATCAAGAAAGAAGCTAGCCTGCGTGGGTTTCCTCCGGGTGCTCCGAGTTCCTCCCACAGTCCAAAGATGTGCAGGGTAGGTGGATTGGCCATGCTAAATTGCCCAGAGCACCCAGGGATGTTTAAGTTAGGTGGGTTAGACACAGGAAATTAGGGGAATGGGTCTGGGTGGGATGCTCTTCAGAGGGGCAGTGTGGAATTGTTGGGTTGAATGGCCTGTTTCCACACTGTAGGGATTCTATGATAATGATTCTATGATATCTTTAATTAGAAAAGTTCATTTTATTTTTCTAAACTCACACAGTTAAAAATATAAAATTATTAAAAGGCAAAATTCATCCTGAATCCAGGAGATGCAGAGGCGATGGCCAAGTGGTATTATCACTGGACTGTTAATCCAGAGACCCAGGTAACGTTGTGGCGACCCGGGTTTGAATCCCACCCTCAGGTGGTGGAATTTGAATTCAATAAAAATGTCTGGAATTAACAATTTAATGATGACCATCTGGTTTATTATTGTCCTTTAGGAAAGGAAACTGCCATCCTTACCTGGTCTGGCCTACATGTGACTCCAGACCCCCAGCAATGCGGTTGACTCTGAACTGCCCTCTGGGCAATTAGGGATGGGCAATAAATGCTGCCTAGCCAGTGATGCCCTCATCCTGTTAACGAATAAAAAAAAGACATCCAGATATATATATAAGAAAATACAGGTGGAGAGGTGAATTTAAAGTCCATAAGAGGAAAATAGTAGTTCTGAAATTTCAGTGGGTTTGGGACCAATTTTTTTTTGTCTTTCTGAAGACAATCTCTTTTAAATTGCATTAAGTTCATTTTCAGTGTGGTTGCAATAGGACTGGAAGTACCTTTCTCTTTTCAAATTCTACATTTTCTGTGATGTTTTTCAACTTGTGACAGAATCTGATCAGTAATAAAAAACTGTTGAGAGAACTGCTGAATATTCCATCCTGTAGCCCCTCTTGATGTTGCTGACTTTTTTAACAAACAGACGAGTGACTAATGCTAACACAGTGTGGAGCTGGAGGAACACAGCAGGCCAGGCAGCATCAGAGGTGCAGGAAAGCTAATGTTTCG
>NC_063359.1:14013823-14025806 GCF_021869965.1 Rhincodon typus | reverse complement strand
CTGCACCTTGTTGTCTCGGATTCTCCAGCATCTGCAGTTCCTACTATCATTGATTCTTTTTTACTGCTTTTCACAATCTCAGGACATTCCTAAGCAGCAAATGGCATATTTCTGCAGTGTATTCATTGTTAAAGTGGAGATGAGGAGGAATTACATCTCTCAAAGGGTGATGAATCTGTGGAATTCACTACCCCAGGGTGGACATTGGGACCCTGAATAAATTTAAGGAGGAAATCGTCAGATTTTTAATTGGTAATGGATTAAAGGGTTATAGGGCACAGGCAGGAAAGTGGAATTGAAGCTGAGATGAGATCAGCCATGATCATATTAGATGGAGGAGCACTCTCAAGGGCCGAATTACTTACTTCTGCTTCTAGTTCTAGTGTCATTATGAAAAGCAGCAGCTGACTTGCACAGCAAATGCCCACAAAGAGCAATGTAATTATGAAAAGGTGGTCTGTTCTATAGTTGTGGATTGAGAGATAAAGACCAGCTAGGATATTGGGAGATCTTCCTGATCTTCTCCAAAATGGTGCTGCAGGATCTGTTGTGTCCATCCAAGAAGGCAAACAGGAAGTGATTTAAGATGCTGCCTGAAAATGTGGCAAAATCAGATCCTGCAGAATGTTTCAAAGAGCATACGATGCACACTTGAAGAAGACATTGGAATAAGGGTGAGTTTAGGGCATTGGAATGAAGGCTAGTGAACAGAAGGAAGTGGAAAGAAAGCTTCTGAATATCTCATTCAAAAGATGGCACCTCTGACACTGCAGTATGTGACAATGCTGCCACTTTTAAGACCTTATTTTGTCCTGATTTTTTTTAAGAGAGGTTTTAAGGCAGAGATGATGAGCTGTCTCTGAGAAAGTAAAGAATTTATGAAGCCTTGGATTTTTTTAAAAGTTGGGACAATGAAATCATCCTGGGTGTGGTCAACTCTCACAGTCAGGTTTTGTAGTCTTTTATTTAGTTTTTAAGTTTAGTTTTAAGCAGAAGCCTTTGAAGTCTCAAAAGAGTTGGAAGCTAGGAGAAATGTCTCCTTGCTGCTATTCTCTCTGAATCTTCTCTTGATTTTTTTTCCTTCTGGATTAGAGAACTGCATGTGAGAATCGGTGTCTGAACTTGCCTTTTTGCAAGGGTTGTGTTTATGGGATGTTACAATATAGTGGAATAGTTATTTAGTAATAGGTACTGTACCTATTATTCAGTTAAGTTTTCAAATAGTTAAGTTATTCTAAACTCCTCTTTTTTTTAGTTTGCATTTTAATTATTGTGTTTGAATAACTTGTGTTTTGCTTAACATCGAGTAGTTTGACCAGTCACATTGCATCTGGAGTACAGCACTTCACATCTACCTTTAAAATAAGAAAAGGTTAGGGTCAAGGTGACTTTCTTGAAGTATAGAGGTGGTCTGGTCTGGTCCAAAACAAGTACAGCTGCAATAAGGCATGAGAGTGCAATGTAAATTAGAAAGGGAAATGAAGAGATCAACTTAGCCTCTGTTTTTCCACTGCCCCAGTGCCAACATAAAAACATCTTTAAAGAAGAGGGAGAAGTTATCCCTTTCAACTATCCCATTGAATGAAGAGACTAACGTTAATTCATTGGAAAGCATGCAGGACCAGGTCAAATACTGTTTTAGACTTCACTCAAACTTGCAACAAGAGATGGAGAACTTCAGTTAAAAGTGCCTGCAAGGTTTTGGTGCCAAGGCAGGTATCCAAGGAACACAGACCAAGTAAAAGCAGAACAGAAGGGAATGAACAGGGTAATGTTGAATGTAAAATGTATGTAAAATCCATTCATGTGTTCACCTATCTCAAAACCAATCAGACATTGAGATCAGGATAACAGTGAGTCACCATTATGTGATCTTAGTGCCTGAAAAGCAACATCAGAAAAAGGAAAAGCACATGAACTGGCAGTTAGCAACAGCCTAGTTTCCAGATTATCCAAAGAGAAAAGAGCTGATGTAGGAGTAAGGGATTCAGATATCTGGTTCTTTGGAATCTTTTCCAGGGCAGGTGGGATCTGTACCAGAAGGATGTCTGGAACCAAACAGGAGGAGCACCAAAATCCTTGCAAGGAGGTTTGCTGGTGCCACTTGGGAGAGTTGCAAGGGGATGGGAACCAGGGCTGTGGGTCAGCATGTGGAGTGTTTGAAGAGAAGAGAGGAGCTAAATCAAGAAAGTCTAGGAGGAAGAACAGGTGGAGCCAGGTTAATGAACACGACAGACAGTCTGAAGTGTATTTATTTTAATGCAAAGGGTGTAACAGGTAAGGCAGGTAAGCTTAGAACCTGAATTAGTGTATGTGATCACAATGTGGTAGCCATTACAGAGAAACTTGGTTGAGAGAAAGGCAGGAATGGCAGCTCAACATTCCAGGGTTTAGGTGTTTCAGGTGTGATACAGAGGGATGTAAAAGTTACACAACTGATTAAGGAGAATGACACAGCTGTACTAAGAGAGGACATCTTGTGGGGTTCAACCAGTGAGGCTATATGAGTAAAACGTAGGAATTAGAAAGGTGCAATCACTATGATGGGTTATATTGGGGCTTCCCAATAGCCAGTGGGAATTAGAGGAACAGATTTGAAATCTGATTGTGGAAAGATGTAAAACCAACAGGGTTGTGATAGTGGTTGATTTTAATTTCCCCAATATTCATTGGAACTCCCTTGCTGCCAGTAGCTTAGATGGCACAGGATTTGTTAGGTGCATCTAGCAGGGATTCTTGAATCTGAAGGGACCATTTTAGACATTGTTTTGAGGAATGAACCTGGCCAGGTGATCACAGTTTCAGTGGGGGAGCATTTTAGGTCAGTGATCTTAATGCTGTAAGTTTTAAGATAGTCATGGGAAAAGGTAAGACTGGTCCTTGAGTGAAACTGCTAAACTGGGCAAGGCGAATTACAACAGTATTAGACAGAAACTAGAAAAATTTATTGGGGGCAGTTGATTGAAGGTAAATCTGCATCTGACATGCGGGAGGCTTTTAAAAGTCAGAGTTCAGGACCAGCATGTTCCAATGAGGATAAAAGACAAGACTGACAAGATTTGGGAAGCTTAGATGATGAGAGCCATTCTAAATTTAGTTAAGAAGAAAAAGGAAATATTTCCGGTTTCGGAAACAGAAATCAACAATGTCCTTAAGGGGTATAAAGAAAGCAGAAAATAACTTTAAAAAGAAATTAGGAAGGCGAGAGGGGCCATGAAATGTCTTTGGCAAACGGAATTATGTAGAATCCCAAGGCATTTTATAAATATATTGGGACCAAGAGGGTAAGTGGGGAAAGGGTAGGTGCACTCAAGGAACAAAGGAGGGAGTTTATGTATAGAGCCAGAAGAAGTGGGTGAGGTCGTTAATGAATACTTTGCATCGATATTAACCAAGGAGAAATATATAAATGATCATAAGCGTAGAGAGGAATTTGTTAATATTCTAAGGAGGATGTGTTGGGTGTCTTGAAAAGCGTTAAGAGGTTAAGTCCCCAGGGCCTGATGAGATCTATCCCAGGATACAGAGGGAGGCAAGGATGGGGATTGCTGGAGCCTTGACAGAGATCTTTATATCCTCTTTAGTACAGATGAGGTCCCAGAATACTGGAGAATAGTAAATGTTGTTCTTTGCTTAAGAAGGTCAACAGGAATGATGCAAGAAATTATAGGTCGTTGAGCCTTACATCAGTGGCAGGGAAATTATTGGAGAAAATTCTTAGGGACAGGAGAAGAATGGACTTATTAGGGATCATCAGCATGTCATTATGCAGGTGAGGTCTTGTCTCAAACTTGGTTATGTTTTTTGAGGAAGTGATGAAGATGATTGATAAGGGTAAAGCATGGATGTAGTCTATATGGACTTTACTAAAGCTTTTGACAAGGCCCCTCATGGTAGGCTTGTCCAGAAAATTAAGTCGCAATAGATCCATGGTGAGTTGGGATGTGGATCTAAAATTGGCTTGGTCATAAAAGACAGAAGGTAGTTGCGGAGCTGTGTGATTCTGGCTGGAGATTTGTGACAGGGGTGTTCCACAAGGATCAGTGCTGGGATCTCTGTTGTTTATAATTTATGTAAATGATTTGCATGAAAATGTCAGTGATCTAATTAGTAAGTTTTCAGCTGACACAATTTTTTTTTGTGGATAGTGAGGAAGGATATTAAAGCATACAGCAGGATATAAACCAGCTGGAAAGTAAGGTGGAGAAATGGCAGTTCATGTTTAATCTGGACAAGTGTGAGCTGATGCATTTTGGGAGGTCGAATGTAAGCGGAAAGTACACAGTTAATGGCAGGATCTTTAGGAACATTAGCATAGAGAGATATCTTGTGTCGGAGTACATAGCTCCCTGTAAGTGGCAACACAAATGGATAAGGTGGTAAAGAAGGCACGCGGCATACTTGTCTTCATCAGTCAGGGCATTGAATATAAAAGTTGGCATATCATGTTGCAGCTGTACAAGATTTTGGTCAGGCCACATTTGGAGTACAGTGCACAGTTCTGGTCACCCCACAATTGGTAAGATGTGAAGGTTTAGGAGTGGCTACAGAAGAGGTTTACCAGGATGTTGCCTGGATTAGAGTGTATTAGTTACAAGAAGCAGTTGGACAAACTTGGATTGCTTTTGCAAGAGCACCAGAGGCTGAGGAGCAACTTATATAGAAGCATATAAAATTATGAGACAAATGGCTAGGGTTGTTAGTCTGAGACTTTTTCCCAGGATGGAACTGTCAAATTCTGAGTGATTTAGGTTTAGGTTGAGAGTGAAAGGTTTAAAGGCTATGTGCAAGAAACAATTTTTACACAGAGGGCAGTAGGTGCCCAGAATGTGCAGCATGGCGAGGTGGTAGAAGCAGAAACAATAACAACATTCAAGAGGCATTTAAACAGACACATGAACAGGAAGAGAATAGAGGAATACAGACCATGCGCAAACAGTTGAAATTAGTTTAGAATAGCATCATGGTCAGCACAGACATGATGGGCCAAAAGGCCTGTTGTACTGAAATCATTTGAGAAGGTCAGTGATGCCTTTCTCTATGTTAGGAACAAACACCAACAATTTCCAACAAAGTTCTGAACATTGAGATGAGATTCTCACTCAGCACATCAAGATGACAATTAACTTAACTGGTGAGTTAATTTAACTGGGTGGCATGGTGGCTCAGTGGTTAGCACCGCTACCTCATAGCACCAGGGACCTGGGTTTGATTCCATCCTGAGGTGAATGTTGCTGTGGGGTTTGCACATTCACTCTATGTCTGCATGGGTTTCCACTGGGTGCTCCAGTTTCCTCCCACAGTCCAAAGATGTGTAGATTAAGTGGATTGGCTATGCTAAATTGCCCTGCCATGGCCAGGGATATGCAGGCTAAGTGGGTTAGCTATGAATAATCCGGGGTTATAGGGAGAGGATCTGGGTGGGATGCTTTTTGGATGGTTGGTTCAGACTCGGTGGGCTGAATGGCCTCTTTCTGCACTGTAGCGATTCTATGTAATTGCTGCTTATCATCGACTTTATTAACTGGAGCTCTCATCTCATTAATATGCAGCTTCCTAACCTATCACCCACCGTGAGGGAAGTAGATGCCAAGTATCCCCGACATAAATGTCTGAGTGGGCACTTAATGAATCCAGCTTGCCAGTTCTATCTTCGAATCTTGGACACCCAGAACCAGAATCTCAGGGTAGACACCATGAACAATGGCCACATATACCCCATGCCTTAACAGACCGAGAAGTGGCAGATGGAGTTTAATCCAGATAAGTGTGAGGCGTGATGCCAAACAAAGGGACCTTGGAGTGCATGTTCATAGTTCCTTGAAAGTCGAGTCACAGGTTGACAGGACAGTGAAGAAGGCAATCGGTATGCTTGCCTTTATTGGTCAGTGCGTTGAGTATAGGAGTTGGGAGGTTATGTTGTGGCTGTACAGGACCTTGGTTAGACCACTTTTAGAATACTGCATTCAATTCTCATCTCGATGCTATTGGAAAGATGTTGTTAAGTTTGAAAGGGTTTGGAAAAGATTCATAAGAATGTTGCCAGGGTTGGAAAGTTTGAGCTGAAGGGATAGGCTGAGTAAGCTGGGGTTACTTTCACTGGAGCATCAGAGGCTGAGGGGTGACTTATAGAGGTTCATAAAATCATGAGGAGTATGGATGGGGTGACTAGTCAAGGTCTTTTCTCCAGGTTTAGGGGGTCCAAAAAGTGGAGGGCATAGGTTTAATATGAGAGAGAAAAGATTTAACAGGGACTTAAGGGGCAACTTTTTCACACAGAGGGTGGTGCATGTATGGAATGCTGCTAGAGGAAGTGGAGGAGCTTATTACAATTACAGTATTTAAAAGGCATCTGGATGGGTATATGAATAGGAAGAGCTTGGAGGGATATGGTCCAAATGCTGGCAAATGGGACTGGATTAATTTAGGATATCTGGTCATCATGGAAGAGTTGGACTGAAGTGTCTGTTTCCACGCTCTGACTCTATGAGTCTATGACCTTGCCGTCAGATTCTTGCTAGCCTCTCTGCATGAGGTTGGAACATCTCTGATCCACTTGTTCTGTACTGATCCATGGCCAGTCTGCGCCTTGGGGTGCACTATCTCAATAATGCTGCTGCAGTGACACTGCACATGGGGACAGATACCTAGCTCATGGTTTGGACCAGGCTGAGCTGGAGGACAGTTCACTCCCCTATTTGAAGGCTCACAGCATCCCTGCCTTGCTGCAGTTGGTCTTGTTTTTCTTTTTGCGTTTTTCCCCCTCAGCCAGTGATACCAGGCTCAGAGTAAGACTATCTTGCCTTGTCACTTTTGGGTATTTTACTGGGAAATGGTGTGACACATAGACAGGCAATGGATGGCTTGGGGAATTGTTCATTTTCTTGTACCAACATCAGTAAACTTTGAGTTTCATATCAACCTTCAGGGTGCCTCTTGATTCCAAAGACTGAAAATATGTTTGATATATTTAATACAAACTCAAAGCCAAGCAGTTTTCAGTCCCGATAAGGGAGACACCCTTCAGTCCCAGCACAGCAAGTCAAGGACAGCTTCTGATACCAGTCCAGGGGCTTGGACATAGTAAGTTAGCCAAGCAGGGTGATCAGAGTCAGGGTCGTCTTCTCTATAGTGGCAAGAAGCCAAATGTTGGGCAATTCAGTCATCATCTTGGGTCTTCCTGCCCTCTTGTGGATTGCTTTCTCTTGGAAACAGAGAAAGGAAGCTATTAAGAGAGATGAATATGAGTTGCACACTTGTTAATTTAGTCTAGGTGGGTGAAAAGTGGTGCGGTACTACTGAGGACATGCAGGGATAGCATTGTGGAGGATTGGTATGGGAGGGGGAAAACAGAGTCTGATAGTGAGTAATGGATGATGTGGCAAGCATTAGTGAGAGTGGTAGCACGAGCCATGTAGGGAGCTAGGTACAGCAGCAGAAATAGTGTGAGTGTGGGGTAGCAGATAGAATATCGTGGTACTTATCATGATGGAAAGGACAAGATCATCGATCTCCATCTTTCTACATTGCTGAGTATTCCTCCAGACAGTTGAAATCCAAGTGTAACCTCAGAACTGGTCGGGTTTCATTGCCTCCTCTACACTGCCACATCTACCAGGACCTCCAAGTGCCAGTTCTCAAAGCAGGGTGCCAAATTCCCTTTATCTGCCTTCTCCAGGGACTGTGCAGGACAACTGAGGTCTGACAGTACTTATTTAGGTACATAACTCCTATAAAATAGCACAGGCACCAGGGGCGCCAGTCTAATCCAGGTTATCTAGGTAGTGGAGAGTCCTTCTGTCTATGATGAGTGGGAAAGTTACACTTGCATAGATTTAGAAGAGCACCATAGGGCTGGGTTTGGTGTAGTGACTGTAATGAGGTCAGCCAGAGGTACCTCATAGAAAATGAGTTCCCTGCTTGGGGCTGTTAATCTGGTCCAAGCTGGGAGCCCTGGCTGATGTAAGAGGATGAATATCAGGGATATTAGGACCTGAATGCCTGGCTCAGTAAGAGGCAGTGATTGTCAAAGACTATGCATTTGTGAATAATGGGTAATTAGTGCTGAGATAGCAGCTGTTGCAGAGTTGTTTCAGTTGTTAGTTAATGAGGCAAATTTGGAATGATACTGTGTGAAAACTTACTGAGCCTTACAGAGAGAAACCCTGCATGCAACTTGACAAAATTGACACCTAGCCAAAAAGATGTATTATTCAGACACAAGCAGTTCCAAAGATCAGGTGGAACCAAAACAAAAGATAAAAAGTAGAAAATATATTTTGAATTAAGCAGAGCAAATGGCAGAGGAGGAGGATTGTAGGCCAAGCTTCCAAACTCTTTGGCAGAGTAAATGCGTTAGTCTGTTACTTCAGGGCCCCTTTCTGAAGTGGCCCCTTTGGGTATTTTGCTGGAAAACTATAACCTTTCTGTGATACATTGATAGGCAGTGGATGGTTTTGGGAATTGGCCTTTCTGCTGTGTGAACATCAGTCTAAATTCTGAGTCTCATATCAACCTTCAGGGTGCCTCTTGATTCCAAAGGCAGAAAACATGCTTGGTGTGTTTACAATATAGTTCAGCTTGTGGGATAAGAAAAGATGTTTGCAAATTGATTTCTTTTAAAAAAAAAATCAAAGATAAACAATATTGCAATGCAATACATGGCATGATATCAAAATTACATTCTGAGCTGTTCCATTAATCAGGTGTCTGGTTTAAATTTCCAGCATAATTTTTACAAATATTAGCAGAAAGCTCCCATGATGGCCTACCACAGGAAGGTGCTGCCTGGACTATCGCCAAACCTCGACCAAAGGGTACAGATTCTGTCACCACAACAATCTGTGTTTCCAAAATACCAAACTAGGAATGTGATTGGTACCACTCAGGGTCCCCATCCTTGACTGGTCTACTCTCATTGAAGGTGCAAACATGAACAAACATACATCATATAAAATAAGAGCTAAAGTAGACCATTGGGCCCCTCTGGGCTGCTCTGCCATTCATTTATGGCTGATTGGTTTGAGTTTTGAATTTTACATTTCCATCTCTGCCTGATAAAGTTTCATTCCCTCGCCTAACCAAAATCTATCTCCTATCTCTGCCCTTAAAAGTTGAACTCCTAATTTTAAAACAATGCCCCTAGTTTTGGCTCACCCACATGAGGAAACATCCTTTTCACTTCCACCTTGCCAAATCCATTCAGAATCTTAAATGCTTCCATCTCATATCCCTCATTCTTCTCTAGACCAGTAGAAACAAATCTGGCCTATCTTGGCAGCATCTGCAAATTTAGCTTGTGTGCTTTTGCTCCCCTCATCTAAGTCATTGATATAAATTGTAAATAGTCAATGCATCATGCACATACACTTGTGGGACTCACTCATCACATCCTATCAATAAGACAAGGATCCATTTATGCATATTCTCTGTTTTGTGCCAACCAGACAACCTTCTATCCATGCTAATATGTTACCACTTAAACTATGAGCTCTTTTTACCACAATACCTTTGAAGTGGCACCTTATCAAAAGCCTTCTGGAAGCTCACATACAGTATGCCCACAGGCTTTACTTTATCCTCGGTGCTTATGAGTACTTCAAATAACACCAAAAAATAGGTAAACCATGAATTAATGTTGGTGAAACCATGCTGACTCCTCCTGAACACCTTTGGTTTCTCTAAATGTACAACTATAGTCTTTTTAATGATCAATCCTAACCCCCTTCCCCACTAAAGCATCAAACTAACTCGTCTATGGCTTCCTGTTTTCTACCTCCCTGCATCTAGAATAAAGTGGATATATTTGCTCCTTTCCAGTCTGATTCAAAGGAAGAGTGGAAAATTAATGCCAACACACCTATTCACTTATTAGCCACTTCTCTTCAGAGCATAGAATGAAGGCCATCTTGGCTGGAAGATTTATCAGCTAACAGTTCAATCAGTTAGCTGAGAATAATTATTTAATGGCTATAATTTCACCAAGTTTCTCCTTCCCTTCCACAACCTGATTTACAGCTACTACTGAAATGTTTTTTGTACCCTCAATAATGAAGGCAGAAACAAAATATTTGTTCATTTAATTTGTTATTTCATCATTAACTGCTAATTTATATTGCTTTTGTATAAATTTTATTAATTTTACCATCAATTTGCATACCAAGTAAAACTCAAGAACAGAAATAGAGCATTGTGTGCACTTTTGGTCACCTTTTCTGAGGAAGGATGTTCTTGATCTCGAGGGAGTACAGTGAAGGATTACCAGGCTGATTCCAGGGATGGCGGGTCTGACGTATGAGAAGAGATTGACTAGGTTAGGATTGTTTTTGCTGGAGTTCAGATGAATAAGGGGAGGATCTCATAGAAACTTGTAAAATTCTAACAGGACTGGACAGGTTGATGCAGGGAGGATGTTCCCAATGGCGAGTGTGTCCAGAACCAGGGGTCACAGTATGAGGATTTGGGGTAGAGATGAGGAGACATTTTTTCAACCAAAGAGTGGTGAGTCTGTGGAATTCATTACTACAGGAAGCAGTTGATGCCAAGGTATTGAATGTATTCAAGAGGTGGCTAGATATAGGTGGCACGGTGGTTAGCACTGCTGCCTCACAGCGCCAGGGACCTGGGTTTGATTCCAGCCTTGGGCTATCTGGTGTGGGCTTGTTGGATCGAATGGCCTGTTTCCATTCTGCAGGGATTCTATGATATAGCACTTGGGGTGAATGGGACCAACAGTTATGGGGAGAAAACAGGATTAGGCTGTTGGGTTGGATAATCAACTATGATCATGATGAATGGTAGAGTAGGGCTGAATGGCCTCATCCTGCTCCTATCTTCTATGTTTTTATGAAAAGACCTTAACCACTTATTCTCCATTCAAGAACCAATTCCAATCAACTCCAATAAAGCTAGATCTGTCTCCGACTGCCTGTCTCTGCGTCCTTTTCTTGCTTAGGTCTCTAGTTGATGCTGACTGCCTGCTTTGGAACCACCATCTCTCCTGCTCCTCTGTATCATACTGATTGCCTGACATGGGGCCCTCAACTTACTTGCTTCCTACAACAATATATGAACACAATGCCCACTAAAGTTAAGTAGTCTGCCAACACTCATCACTCTGACTTCTCACATGAGGGAGAACAACTAGAACAAGGCATGAACATTGTCTATGTGTACGATGTCTATGAACTTGCTCTACGCCAGGAAACAGAACTGCAGAAAATATTTTAAAAGCAGCAATAAATGAAATACATCTTTCTAGACTAAAAAGTTAACATTATCACTAATCAGAGAAGCGTGTACGTTATAGATGCATTGCCAAATGTACAAAATGGACACCAATAGGCTTTTATTGCCTTTCTTTGTGTATATTAATATACAACATATGCTCAGTTCATGATTTAAATGTATCACTTTCAACAGAATATATCAGAGATTTGGAACATGAGAGATTATTTATGTAGTTGTAATGTATAGACTATTAATCTCTAATTTTATTGATTGTTTTAATGCAGGGGCTTTTGTTTAAAAAATGAAAATCTTTTGAAGGGAGGAAGGATACTTCACTGTGTTTTAAAATGGTTGCAGAAATAATCTGACCTACAGAAGATGCCGAGTGCACTAAAACCTCTAACATGAATTAATAGTGCACATGGCTGGACAATAAAAACAGAAACTACCAAAGACAAGGAAACCCAATGATATCCATTATTGCAAAAAGGGACACTGAGTACTCTCCTTCTGTTTTGATTGCACCTTGATAGCTTTGACAATGGGAAAATCAATCTCATTCATTAATACGGATTGCCTCCATTGTGAATATGGCCAGTTGTCGCAAGGTCAAAACCCCACATTGAAAGAACTAACATTATTCACTCAGAGATAGTAAGAACTGCCGATACTGGAGTCAGAGATAACACAGTGTGGAGCTGGAGGAACACAGCAGGCCAGGCAGCATCAGAGGTGCAGGAAAGCTAATGTTTCG
>NC_063359.1:14012833-14013323 GCF_021869965.1 Rhincodon typus | reverse complement strand
TTAAACAGTGCCTGGGGCAGAGGACAGGAGCTGTTAGATGGCTGGTTTGCTGTGCAGAGTAATGCCAACAGCATGGGTTCAATTCCTACACCCTGCCAAGGCTGCCATGCAAGTCTTACCTTCTCAACCCCACCCCACATTTACCAGGATGCTGATGGGTATGGAGGGTTCGAGTTTTCTGGATAGGCTGGGATTTTTTCCACCAGAACGTAGGAGGTGACCTTGTAGAAGTTTATAAAATCATGAGTGGTATAGATAGCGATAATTTTAGGTGTCTTTTCCCTAGGGTGAGGGATTTCAAGACTAGGGGGCACATTTTTAAGATGAGAGGAGAGAGATTTAAAAACAAAGCATGAGGGCCAATTTTTTTTTAACACAGAGGTGGTTCATGTGAAGAATGAACTTCCGAGGAAGTGGTAGATGTGGGTACAATTACAACGCTCAAAAGACATTTGGATAAGTACGTGAATAGGAAAGGTTTGAAGATAAA
>NC_063359.1:13998390-14012733 GCF_021869965.1 Rhincodon typus | reverse complement strand
TCTGGCAGCGTCTGTGAAGGAAAAAACAGAGTTAATGTTTTGGGTCCGGTGACCATTCCTCAGAACTGAGAACTGAGTAGTTCTTAGGAAGGGTCACCAGACCCGAAACGTTAACTCTGTTTTTTCCTTCACAGATGCTGCCAGATCTGCTGGGCTTTTCCAGCAACTTTGTTTTTGTTCAAAGTTTGAAGATATATGGGTCAGGAGCAGGCAGGTGGGAATAGTTTAGTTTGGGAATACATTCAGCATGGACGAGTTGGACTAAAGTTTCCGTTTCTGTGCTGTATGACTCTATGATTCATCTGCAGCATGGTGAACTTCAGGTTGAACTCAACACCAGTCGTCTCTCTGTCTCTAATGAGAGAGTAGAGCTATGGTGACTTTTCTATCAAAGTCAGGATTGTAGTTTGTGTTCACATCTGTAATAGTAACATTGTGGCACAGTGGTAGTATCTCTCCTAGAGCTGGAGGCCCAGGTTCAACTCCCACCTGTTCCCGTGGTGTGTAATAGCATCTCTGAACAGGTTGATTAGGAAAAAAATAGGTGGGAAACTCATCAGAATATGGTGGGGGTTAGAGGTGACCTAAAGTGGGTGATAAGAAACTGGCAAGGAGTCTCAAATCATTCTTTGCTTCTTCTCCAATGCTGCCATCATGAATTTGGCCCGAAAAGGCCACTTGAACTTTGTACGGAGGATATGCACCATCGCAAGTGTCAAAATTTACACCACAGCTCCGTGCACATGAACCTGAGATACAGCCAAGTCTTTCAGACTGAGGAGAACAAAACTCAAAACAATGATTTAACGAAGCAAAATAAACAAATTCATCCATGACTGTATGGTAATGTTGCTAGCATGGTAATCCAGAGACCCAGGCTAATGCCAAGGTAGACAAACAGCAGGCTGGAAGAACACAGCAAGCCAAGCAGCATTTGGTGGAAAGGAGCAGTCAACGTTTTGGGTATTACCCTTCTTCAGGCCCTGAAATGTTGACTTCTCCTTTCCTCCAGATGCTTCATGGCTTGCTGTGCTCTTCCAGCCTCCTGTTTGTCTACCTTGGATTCCAGCATCTGCAGTGTTTTTTTTGTGTCTAATGCCAAGGGAACATGGGTACAAATTTCAGTGCATCATACGGCAGAATTTTGATTCAGTTTATAAAATCTAGAATTGGAAGTGACTCTCCAAAAATGGTAACCATGGTAAATAACAGGTTCACTAACATCCTTTAGAAAAGGAAATCTTACCCAGTCTAGTCTACGTATGACTCCAGACCCATAAGGTGACCCTTAACTGCCCTCTGAAGTGGCCAAGTGAAAGCAGGGCAATTAGAGATGGGCAGTAAATGATAGACTTGCTGGATGTCCAATCGGACGACAAAGGAAAGGAAATTTTCATAATACCGATCAGGGATACAAACTAGAAAGACAGCAGGAGAGATTTTCTTTGAAAAAAGCTCTGGTGAGTTGTAACATTGTTGTCTCTGAGTGTGAAGGCTTTGGTTTCAAGTCCGTCTCCAGGACTTTGGAGGTTGTAAGGTGACCTTATAGAGGTTCATAAAGTCATGAGGGGTATAGATAGGGTTAATGGTAGGCATCTTTTCCTCTAGGATGGGAGATTTCAAAACTAAGGGGCATATTTTTAAGGTGAGAGGAGAGAGATTTGAAAAAGACACGAGGGGCAAAGTTTTTACACAGAGGCTAGTTCCTGTGTGGAATGAACTTCCAGAGGAAATGATGGATGCAGGTACAGTTACAACATTTGAAGACACTTAGATAAGTACATGAGTAGGACATTTGGGTAAGAACATGAAGGACAAATGTTTGGAGGGATATAGGTCAAGTGCAGGCAGGTAGGACTAGTTTAGGTTGGGCTTATTTAGGGTGTGGACTGTTTAGACCAAGGGTCTGTGTCCGTGCTGCATGACTCTGTGACTCGGAACAGAAAAAGAAATCAAGGCAGAAATAATCCCAGAGCAGTAATGGGGTAATGCTACACTGTTGGAAGCACTGCTTTCCGAGCAGCCATTGTTCGGGGCCACTGTATCTTCAATGACTCCCATGATTTAGGAGAGGAATTCCAAAAGTCGGGATCTGGGAGGTGGGGTTCAGAACTCTGATGTCACAAGCTCAAAGGCAGAAATCTCCACCAAGTGGCCGTAGCTAAGATATAACACGTTATACCCTACCCTCAACTCCCCACCCCGCCAGTTCCAACAATTCTTGCTGAGGCATCACTGTAATTATAAACTTTTTTCAATTTATTCATTCATAGGATGTGTGCATCGCTAGCTGGCCAGCATTTATTACTGTCCCTAGCTGCCCTTGAGAACATAGAATGTATAACTGTGCAGCACAGGAAGGGGCCCTTTAGCCCACAATGTTGTGCCGAACATGACATCAAATTAAACTAATCCCTTCTGCCTGCCATTGGTCCATATTCCTCTATTCCTTGCATCTTCAGCTGCTTATCTAAAGTCCCTTAAACGCCCCTATCGTATCTGCCTCCACCACCACCCCTGGGCAGCACATTCCAGACTCCTACCACTCTCTGTGTAAAAAACTTGACCCTCACATCTCCTTTGAACTTTCCCCTCTCACCCTAAATGCATGCCCCCGAGTTTTAGGCATTTCAACTTTGGGAAAAAGATTCTGACCATCAACGCTATCTATGCATCTCATAATTTTATAGATTTCTATCAAGTCTCCCCTCAGTCTCCGCCACTCCAGAGAAAACAACCTGAGTTTTTCTAGCCTCTCCTTATAGCTCATACCCTCTAATCCAGGCAGTATCCTGGTAAACCTCTTCTGCGCCCTCTCCAAAGCCTCCACATTCTTCCTGTAATGTGGTGACCAGAACCGAACGCTATACTCTAAGTGTGGTCTAACCAAAGTCTAATAAAGCTGCAACATGACATCCTGACTCTTGTAAACAATTCCCCAACCAATAAAGTATGCCATAAGCCTTCTTTACCACCCTATCTACTTGTGTGGCCACCTTCAGGGAGCTACGGACTTTAACCCCCAAGATCCCTCTGTACATCAATGCTGTTCAGGGTCCTGCCATTAACTATATGGTTTTCCTTAACATTTGATCTCCCAAAGTGCAGCATCTCACACTTACCCGAATTAAACTCCATCTGCCATTTCTCCGCCCACATCTGCAACTGATCTATGTCCCACTGTATCCTTTGACAGTCTTCTACTCTGTCCACAACTCCACCGATCTTTATATCATCTGCAAACTTACTAGCCCACCCATCTACATTTTCATCCAAGTCATTTATATATATCTCAAACAGCAGAGATCCCAGTACGGATCTCTGCGGAACATCATTAGTCATGGAGTTCCAGCCTGAAGGTGGGGGTGAGCTGCCTTCTTGAACCGCTGCAGTCCACCTTCTGTGGGTTGACCCACAATGCCATTAGGGAGGGAATTCCCAGCAACAGTGAAGGAATGGCAATGTATTCCAAATCAGGATGGTGAGTGGCTTGGAGGAGAGCTTGAAGGGGGTGGTGTTCCCATGTATCTGCTGCCCTTGTCCTTCTAGATGGAAGTGGTCGTGGGTTTGGAAGGTGCTGTCTGAAGATCTTTGGTGAATTTCTTGAAAGTCTTGAAATGGGACCGAAGAAGGCAGGGAGATTTGGGAAAACACTGACTGGGACATTATGTGCCAGGATGCATGTTGGCCTCTGCCCTCCCGTGTTCTGTATATATCGTATGTTTTTGACATTCCATCAAGTATTGAAAATAACAGTTTTGAGGAAGGGTCCCTCTGATTTCTCTCCACAGATGCTGCCAGACCTGCTGAGCTTTTCCAGCAATTTCTGTTTTTGTCTCCGATTTACAGCATCCGCAGCTCTTTCAGGTTTTATTGAAAAAGCAGTTTTGTAAAGATGTGCTGATTTGCCGCAACCTTTTCAAGAAGACTTGTTACTGGATGAATTAGATAGTACAACAGCTAGAAAGAACTATACGTACCAAAGTTTGATACATTTGGAACAATTAAATGCTGCTAGCACAGACAGGGGGAATTAAAGACTTCACATTGAAGCTACTTGCCAAATCTGAGTCATTTGAATATTATTCTTAACAGGCATTGTAACACTGTAGGACTGGAACACTGTGTCTTGAAGTATTTTAATTTCAATAGGTGCCCTGCTTTCTTCTCAAAAGTGAATCTAAAGAGATCATACCGCAGACTAATCAGTCTATAAGGCTGGGTAGAAAATAATGTCACTTCCAACAAGATAATTAAAAAGGGAACCAGCCCAGACAAATTAGTGAGGAGTATTGACAGACAAAGGAAAGGACATTTTCATAGTTTGATTTAGGAATACAAACTAGACATGTTCCCACAGGAAATACAGAGGGCTGCAGGAAATGAGCACTGGAGTTCCCCAGATTCACGACTAAATTAAAGATAGGGGCGTATGATACATCTTGGACTGTGTACATGAAAGAACGTACAGTGGGGAAATGATAAAGGTGGGGTGTTATGGTGATGTGCCAGCAGGTGGCATAAATGGAAATGCTGAAGACTTTACAACAACAACACCTTACATTTGTATAGTGCCTTCATGCCCCAATATATTTCGCAGACATCTAATCAAACACAATCTGATGCCAGGTCATGTATGGTGATACCAGAATAAGTGACAGAAAGGTAGGTTTTCAGAAGCATCTTAAAGGAGGAAAGAGATAGATGAAGGGGAGAGGTTTAGTGATGGAAAACCAGAAACAAGTTCCCTTCTCCCCCATTGATACCTGACCCGATGTTTCTCCCCTGATGTTATTTATTGTGTTGTCTGCAAAGAGCTAGGAATTAATTCGTAACTAATTGTTATGTGCAAGTGTTCCAGGGGGAAGCGTGGGCGCATTAATGACTGCACTAGAGAGTCATGTGCAGTGCAACAGGGCCAGTGTATGAGGCAGAAGGGGCAAGTGTGAAGCAGAAAGAGCTATCCAAGCTCAAAATGAACTTACTTGAAACATGGTCTGGGGACCAAGACACAGCCAGACCACATAGTGCTCAGTTCTATCACTTCTTTAAAGCTGTTGCACTCTATCTGCTGTGTAATCCATTTAGGTCTGGGCATGAGACTTCATCTGCTATAGTGGGATTTGAGCCCAGGTCCCTAGAACATTACCTGGGTCTCCCGACTAACAGTCCAGTGATAATATCACTTGGACATCACCTTCCCATTAATGACAAGACGTCTGGGCAAATGAAAACAACAGACGCTCCAGCTCTCCGACACACGCCCCCCTCCCCCTTCCTCAAAGGTTATGACAATCTGGCACTTTGGCGATTGAGGATTTATAACAAGACTGGTCATGAGAGTGAGGGGGATGGAGAAGGGTCCTGACCCGAAACGTCAGCTTTCCTGCTCCTCCGATGCTGCCTGGCCTGCTGTGTTCCTCCAGCTCCACACTGTGTTATCTCTGACTCCAGCATCGGCAGTCCTTACTATCTCTGTTTAATTCACTTACAAAACATTGGCGCCTTCTTGAACCATCGCAGTCCCAGTGCTGTCGGTGCACTAACAGTGCGCTCAGGGAGGGAGTTCCAGGGTTTTGACCCAGCAACAGTGAAGAAACAACGATATATTTCCAAGTCAGAGACTTGGAGGGGAAGTTGTGGTGTTCCCCTGTATCTGCTTCCCTGGTCCCTCTAGTTAGTACAGGTCATGGGTTTGGAAGTTATGGTTATAGTTTGGAAGTCAACATAATTTTAACACAGTTGCATTGATAAATCTGTGGTGAGTTTACTGATCGTTGCGGTCAGTTCTGTAACAATTTGTAACAAAAGCCAATAGATCTGCCCTTTATTAATCGTTCCATACTAAAGTCAGTTCAGGTACAACCACCTAATGCATATACCTTGATATGATGTTCTACATCTGCATTGAGAAGTCTTGAGAAAGTTCTTCGAAAAGGGAAAATCAAAAGGCACGCCTTACCTTGTGTGTCACGATTTGATCCTCTCTTCAATGGTCTTCCAGGAGATGAATTTTCAGAGTGGCCCGTTGCTGTCCCTAGTGTGAGGTTCAATCACTGACACAGCAATAGTTACCGACTGGAAAACTGAGATAAGAAGGAACCTTGACCAAAGCACATTGGGAGAGAACAGAACTAGGGAACATCATTTAAAAATAAAGGGTCTTCCATTTAATGTGGAAATGTTTTTATTCTCAGGGGGTCAGACAGCAGTGGGTGCAGGGTCACTGAATATTTTCATGGCCGAGTTAGATAGATTCTTGACTGACTGGGGAGTCAACGGTAACCAGGGGGTAGGCAGGAATGTGGGTGTGAAGCCCCAGTCAGATCAGCCACGATCTAGTGGAATGGGGGGGGGCCGAGTGGCCTCCTCCTGCTTTTAGATTGCATGTATGTTCACACGTATGGTTCATGTATTAAATGCCAATCTAACTGCAGCACTGCAACTGTCATCAGGATAGAGGAATGGCTGCCTCTGCTGAGACAGTTTCTGGCCACTTCCAAACCATTGTCCATTCCATGGCCAACGCAGAAGCGACCTCAATGTGCTTCCTCGCACATTAAGGGCAGCAGTTACCCAGGAAATTACTTCAATCCTCGTGTGGTTTTTTTTTAAACAAGCAGCTCCATGCTGGGCCCAGTGGTTAGCACTGCTACCTCACAGCGCCGGGGACCCAGGTTCGATTGGGCAACTGTGCAGAGTTTGCATGTTCTCCCCATGCTAGTGTGGTTCCCCTCTGCGTGCTCCCGATTCCTCCCACAGTGAAAAAGATGTGCAGGTGAGGTGGATTGGCTGTGCTAAATCACCCAATGCGTCCAGGCTAGGTGGGTTAGCAATAGGAATTACAGGGATAGGGTGGGTCTGGGTGGGAGAGTTAGTGTGGGTTTGATGGGCTGAATCGCCTGCTTCCACACTGTAGGGATTCTACGATTCCAAGTGCTTTCTATCAACAATATAAAAGCATTCTAGCCTCCACTGAGTTGACCTAGAGACACTGCTGAGTCATGAGCTCAAGACCTACACACTTGGTAAGCAGGCACTTTAGCCCCATTGAGGGTTAGGCCCTCAAGCTGAGGGGGACAGGTCTGTCTGGGTTCTGCTTTAGGGCCATTTAACACTGGCACTGAATCCACAATCCAGTTTGCGATGTCCCATAACTGTTGCGCGTGTGGGAATTCAGGCCCCCACCCCACTGCCTCGCAGCTCGTCAGGGAATGATCTGATTCAAAACTGTCTGCTTGGACTGAAGCAGACGGCAGGCCTGGAGTTCGCAAGGCATCAGAGTCACCAGCCAAACCCCCACCCCCCACGCCTCCCGTCCCCACCCACCTAGCGACAGCAAAACAAGTGCTGAAGAGGTTCTTTCAAAGACTGTCTTTCTTAGGAGCATCAGAATCAGGTCCCAACGCGCACCCCCACGCCGCCCCCCCCACCCTGACATAAGCAAGCCTCTTTACTTTCCCTTTTGTCTCGGGTGGTACTAAACCTGTTTCGTGAGGCCAAATAACCTCAATAAAACCCAATAAGAAAATAATCAACCCACGGTGAATTTGAGCAGAAGAAAAAGCCCCTTCAAAGCAAGAAAATGCTCACTCCAAGAGCCTTTAGTGCATTGTAACCATCTGGTGCACTGTAATAACAATGAATAGGATAATTGAGTTCCAAATAACTTTCTTTCTTGGTACAAATAATAGAGTTCACCCTGATTTGTATTCTTCGTAACAGTCTTGCCCCATCATTTCACACCACATCTGCCCCATTTGATCGATATTAAGCAGCAGATGACTTACTGCACTTAATTAAGTCAATATAATTCTCCCAAATGAGCAGAAAGTTGGGACTAAGAGCCGAAGAAAGGAACTGCAAATGACTCTATTTTGTGCTGTCAAATGGAGATTGATGACGATCTCATGCCACCAAGGTATCCTCAATCAGGCCGCTGTGAAAAGATTTTGCCCGCTTCCTAACAGCCGGGTGTGAGCGAGAGAAACGCCTACTTTCACCCTTCTGTGTTCCTTCCAGTGTCTGAGGCCACTCAAAAGCGTAATCCTGCTTTTCAGAAGTGTTACATATCACTCGGTTTGATTTCTATGAGGCTGGACACGTCACATTATGAAAGGGTAAGAAAAGACTGAATACGGGCCTGTCTTTTGTTCGGACCCAAATGTGATCTGACTCCTGATGTAAACATGCTAGCAAGAAGGGGAAAAAAAAGTCATTTAAATGTGCCAAGCTGATATTCAGGCGCAGAATTCTTTCGAGTTGACTAAGAATTAAGGGCATTCACATTTTCTAAGTCGATTGCATAGCTACAACAACAAATAGCATCAGGCAATGATCGATCGACACAATGTCAGAGGCATTGGCTCAACTTATAAAATGATAACACACAGCCGGGGAGCAGGACTCATAGGACAGTGGATGGTGTCCCTTACTTCTGGGTTAGAAGTTCCACGTTCATGTCCATGATGGTTAAGGAAGGTGCATTTGTACTCAATCATAAGAAGTTGAGGGCCAACTTGTAAACTCTTTGAGCGCACACCATTCCAGGTGGTAAGAGTGGGAGAGATTCCTGGTCTGCCACGTAATATGGTCACCACTCGATAGTGAGAAAATGTAGCCTCTTCCGTCACCATCTGTAGCTCCAGGATACAACCTTATAGAGGTTTATAAAATCCTGAGGAGCATAGATAAGTTGAATAGCAGGTGTCTTTTCCCCTAGGGTGAGGGATTCCAAGACAAGGAGGGATATTTTTAAGGTCAGAGGAGAAAGATTTTTAAAAAAGACATATCACAGAATCCCTACAGTGTGGAAACAGGCCCTTTGGCCCAACAAGTCCACACCCACCCTCAGAGCATCCCACCCAGACCCATCCCCCTATAACCCACCTAATCTACACATCCCTAGGCACTATGGGCAATTTAGCACGGTCAATCTACTCTAACCTGCACATCTTTGGACTGTGGGAGGAAACCGGAGCACCTAGAGGAAACCCACGCAGACACGGGAAGAATGTACAAACTCCAAACAGACGGTATCTTCAGGGTGGAATTGAACCCAGGCCCCTGGTGCTGTGAGGCAGAAGTGCTAACCACTAAGCCACCATGTTTGAGGGGCAATTTTTTTTTACACAGAGGGTGGTTCGTGTGTGAAATGAATTTCCTGAGGAAGTGGTAGATGCAGGTACAGTTACAACATTTTAAAAGACATTTGGTTAAGTTCATGAACAGGAAATGTTTGGAGGGAAATGGGCTGGGAGCAGGTAGGTGGGACAAGTTTAGTTTGGGATTATGGTCGGTGCACAATGGTTGGACCAAAGGGTCTGTTTCCGTGCTGTATGACCCTATAACCTCCATGTAAAAATGCTTTGCCTTGCACCGTGGCAGTTTTAACTCCCTGTAGTGAACTGTAGCGTTCCAGCACAAAACAGCCATTTGGCCCATTGTTCCCGTGCTGGAACAATTCAATTCAGTTCACTCACCTGCTTCTTTCCCAAGCTTCAGTAAACACACTAAATACAAATTAAGATCGAAAATGGACCATTCAGCCCCTCAAGTCTAATTCAGTTGGAGCATGGCTGATCTGTTAGTGTTTCAAGTTCCTAACTATCCTTGATTCTCCTGCCTCCCAAGAATCTATCTACCTCCTTGACTCTAGCTCCGTTACCTCCCGAGAGAGAGACTTCCAACGTCAAACAGCCCTCTGAAAGAAGCAAAATGCCCTCATCTCTGTCCTAAGGGGTGAGCCCTAATTTTAAAACAGTGCCGGCTAGTTCTGAGCTGACCCATGGGATGAAAGACTCTTTCCATGTCCAACTTGTCAAGATTATTCTGGATCTTAAACAAAAACAAATAGCTGGAGAAACTCAGCAAGTCTGGCAGCATGCATGGTGAGAGAAGCAGTGAGTCTCCTTCAGTGGACGCTGTTTCTCTCTCTGCCGACGCTGTTGGGCCTGTGTTTGTTGCAATTTTCTAGCAGCCTCAATTCTTTTGTTCCTTTCAGGATCCTACACACTTCAATCACGTCACCCCCTCATCATGGGAAATATGCCCAATCTGACCAACCTCTCCTCCTAAGAGTAACCTGTTCATTCTAGGTATCTGTTTAAAAGCCTCCTTTAAACCCATTCCAAAGCATTAATATCTTTCCTTAAATAGGTGGCCAAAACTTGGAGTAGGGATCCCACCAATACCCTATATAACTGAAGTGGAACATCTTTATGTTCAATTCCTCTCATAATAAAGGATAGCATTCCATTAACCTTCTTCATTACTTGCTGCAGCTGCACACTAACGTTTTGAGATTTGTGCAGTAGAACACCTACATTCCTCTGCACCTCAGAATTGTGCAGTCATTCTCCATTTAAGTAATATTCTGCCTTTTTTATAACTCTTTCTGCCAAAGTGAACTACTTCACATTTTCCCATGTTATACCCCAATACCAGAATTTTACCTGATCATTTAACATATTAACATGACCTGTTCAGCACACACTCACCTTTCCTGCTACCTCTGTGTCGTCAGCAAATTTAGCAATTTTCACCTAACTGTCTTATGAGACTTCCTGCTTCTACAGGAAGTTCATTTCCAACAATTGGCTACGTTAGAAAAGAAATGTTTCCCATCACAGTTGAATCTTTCGTCAATCACTTTAAACACATGTTCTCACGTTCTCAAAACCTAAAATAAACACAAAATGCACAGCAGGCCAAGTCAGCTTCAGAAGGAGAATGAAAGGCACAGGTTTGAAGTTAAACCATTCTTACATCAGAACCCAAAACAAAGTGTTTTTCTTGTGGGAATTCAGGAATTTACACAATGACTTTCCTTTCAAATTCCCTTTTGTTTTGATATTTTTAGTCTTGAACTTCTGACAAACACAAAGAAGCTAGAGAAACTCTTCAGAAGTGTCAAAATGTTAACTCTGTTTCTCTCTCTACATATACAGAAGCTGCTACACCTCTACTGAGTCACTGCAGCAATTTTGGTGTTTGTTTCGGATTCCCATCATCTGCTGTATTTTGGTTTTATTTTGGCTCTTGAAACATTCCTGTTAGACAGTACCTACAGTGAAAAAGCAGAGAGAGGGGTTTCAGTGCAGTGTTCTAACACTCACAGGCCAGTAGCCTGTTGGCAGTCTTGTGACACAGTGGTAGTGTCTCCACCTCTGGGCCAGAAGTTTTGTGTTTCAGTCCCACTGTCTGCCCAATGTTTATCGGCAAGGTTACTCTCACCTTTAGAAAACTAACCACCTGGGGAATCAATGGACTTTCATGGCTGTCTGATTTCTTTCTGTCCGCTGCATTTTTGCAGGAGACTTGGTTAGATTTTTCCATTATTCCGCTCTTCGTTCCTGCAGAGCTAATTAATTACAGAGGGGCAGTGAAAACATTCATAGGGCACTTTCCATCTTGTCAGGTTCCATCACGCTCTTAGTGTGTCGCTCATTTACATGGCTCAATGCTGACAAATTGTAGCATTTCAAGCTGCAAATCTGCTGTACTGTGAGCCATTTGCACGGCCTCACTTGTTCTGAAAGGACTGATAATGAGCCTCGACATAATGCTCCTTTTCACAGCCGTGGAATCTCAGCGGCGATGAATATCAACATGCTCAGCGATGAGGATCACAGAAGGTGTTAGATTGGTAATGAGGGCAACACCCCTTGTTCCAATGCAAGATTGCCACAATCTCTTCCTGCACTTTGAAAAGCTTCATTTTGGAGTTGTGTTCGGAAAGAAGTGAAGTAAGTTGCTTGCGGTTTTGTCGAGAGCTATAAAGATGAGCATTGTTAACTTAAATGTGTAATTGAGACTGACACTTCAATGCTGCACCACGGGAGTGCTGTACCATTTAGAGTGCTGTACCGTCTCTATCTATTTGCCAGCTCATCTTAAAGATGGCTGTGAGTGTATCATTGTCAACATTCCTCTCCCAACTTAATATACAAATGAAATGACTGATTTCGAGATGGCAGGACAGACATGTGCTTAAAGACTGGATCGACTGGACTTGTACTCACTGGAATTTAGAAGAATGAAGGGGGAATCTCATAGGAACACAGAAAATCCTGATGGGACTGGACGGAATGTTCCTAATATTCGGGAAGTCCAGAACTAGGCTTCACGGTCTAAGAATAAGGAGTAGGCCATTCAGGACTGAGATCAGGAAGGATTTGTTCACTCAGAGAGCTGTGGAATTGTCTCTCGCAGCAAGCTGTTGGGGCCAGTTCATTAGATATATTCCAGAGGGGGCTGGACATGGCCCTTGTGGCTGAAGGGATCAGGGGGCACGGAGAGAAAGCGGGAATGGGATACTGAGATTGCACAAGTCAGCCAAGATCATTTTGAATGGTGGTGCAGGCTCGAAGGGCCGAATGGCCTACTCCTGCTCCCAGTTTCTATGTTTCTATGAAATTGCCAATAATTTGTCATTTTCTTTTTATAATCCTATTGAGCACAGTGTAACCGTCTTCACTGCCGATATAGTTACGATCGTCAGACAAATTCACATCAAACATTTTGAGACATTATGTGAAAATGGAGTAAATTGCTGTGTAAACACAAGTCTCTCAGAAATATAGAGTCATAGAGATGTACAGCACAGAAACAGACCCTTCAATCCAACTTGTCCACACCGACCAGATATCCTAAAGTAATCTAGTCCCATTTGCCAGCATTTGGCCCATATCCCTCTTAAACCCTTCCTATTCATGTACCAATCCAGATGCCTTTTAAATGTTGTCATTGTACCAGCCTCCACCACTTCCTCTGTCAGCTCATTCCATACACGAACCACCCTCTGTGTGAAAAAGTTGTCCCTTCGGTCCCTTTTAAATCTTTCTCCTCTCACCTTAAACCTATGCCACTCTAGTTTTGGACTCCCTGACCCTGGGGAAAAGACCTTGGCTATTTATCCTATGATCTTATAATCATCTATAAGATCACCCCTCAGTCTCCTATGCTCCAGGGAAAATAGTTTATTCAGCCTCTCCCGATAGCTCAAACCCTTCAACCTCGGCAACATCCTTGTAAATCCTTTCTGAACCCTTTCAAGTTTCACAACATCCTTCCTACAGCAGGGAGACCAGAATTGCACGCAATACTCCAAAAATGGCATAACCAATGTCCCGTACAGCCTCAGCATGACCTCCCAACTCCTATACTCAGTGCACTGACCAATAAAGGCAAGCATAACAAACACCTTCCTCACTGTCCTATCTAACCATGACTCCACTTTTAAGAAGCTATGAACCTGTACTCCAAGGTCTCTTTGTTCAGCAACACTCCCCAGGACCTTAACATTAAGTATATAAGTTCTGTCTTGATTTGCCTTTCCAAAATGCAGCACCTCACATTTATCTAAATTAAACTCCATCTGCCACTCCTCGGCCCGTTGGCTCATCTGATCAAGATCCCGTTGTACTCTGAGGTAACCTTTCTTCGCTGTCAACTACACCTCCAATTTTGGTGTCATCTACAAACTTACTAACCATACCTCTTATGTTCACATCCAAATCGTTTATATAAATGACAGAAAACAGTGGACCCAGCACCGATCCTTGTGGCACCCCACTGGTCATAGGCCTCCAGTCTGAAAAGCAACCCTCCACCACCCTCTGTCTTCTACCTTTGATCCATTTTATGGTGCTGCCTGTTCTTAATCTGTACATTTCTTTTAGACAGCACTGGGCTACTGATTGTTTGGAAATTATATGAAGTTATCTAAAATGGACATAAGTATTCACAGGAAACGCAGCTAGTTCGCTAACTACACACAGGTGAAGGAATCCTTAAGGACACCAATCGATGATATAATGAGGTGTTACAAGCATATTGATTGGAATGTCACATCATCAGAGTTTAAAACAAGAGAAATAAAACAGTGTTACTATAATGAAGAAATAAGAATATCTTTGGGAATAACATTAAACCAGCATTGAGAATTGGAAAAGCTTTACAGTAAGATATCTGAATGGCCACATTAGGAAGGAATGCCAGGAGGAGCCTAGCAGACTTAATTTCAGCAATTGGCCAAATAGAATGCCAGATGGACATCTTAGAGAAAACAGTGCTTAAAATGTGGAGGAGCAGGAAGGCTGTCCTGCTCCTCTGATGCTGCTTGGCCTGCTGTGTTCATCCAGCTCTACACCTTGTTATCTCAGATTCTCCAGCATCTGCAGTTCCTACTATCGCTTAAGATGTAGACTTTGCTTCCATGCTACGCACTAAATCACAAGCTGAACAAGTCAATATACTCAGGAACAAAAACAAAGTTGCTGGAAAAGCTCAGCAGGTCTGGCAGCATCTGTGAAGGAGAAGACAGAGTTAATGTTTCAGGTC
>NC_063359.1:13984701-13997890 GCF_021869965.1 Rhincodon typus | reverse complement strand
TCAGCCTTTCTGCTCCTATGATGCTGCTTGGCCTGCTGTGTTCATCCAGCTCTGCACCTTGTTGTCTCTAATATTGAGGGATGTTTGTCAGGGTTAGATAGGGAAAGCTAAGTCTGTTCTCCTTGGAGCAAGAGAAGTTGAGGGCCAATTTGATTTATGTGTACAATATTACAAAATGTTTACATAAGATAGATAAAGGAAAGCTGTTTCTATTACTGATGGGACATGATACATGGACAAATACTAAAGATTTTGGGGACACAATGCAAAGGAGAATGTGCGGAAGATTTTTTTTCACAAAGAGATTGCAAATGACCTGAAATTTGTCATCTGAGGGGATGGTGGAAGTGAAGATGATCAATGATTTCACAAGGAAATTAGATGGGGACATGACAGAAAATAGACTTGCAGAACGAAGGGGATGGATTGAGGGAGTGGGCTTGGCAGGATTGATTTGCAGAAAGCTGACATAGACTCAATAGGCTCAGTGACCTCCTCCTGTGTTCGAATGACTCAGAAAAACAAGGTATTTAAAATGGATCCAGCCACCTGAAAAACAGCAGTTACTAATGACTGTTCATTCTGAATTTCCACTGTTAAGTTCCATACCTTGTAAATATCAATGCATTATCCAGAGAGACAGAAGTGTAGGACACACGTGGCGTAAGAATATTAACACTTCATCACTAACCCATCCACAGAGACTCAAAGATAGAGGGCAGCCCTCAACCAAATCCTCAAATATCATCACTTTGGTGGGATGACCAGAACTGTCACAGGTCCTACACTGAAACATATGACATCAAGCTGCCCATTCGGATCCATTGCAGGAGACACTCAATTTCTCCATTCAGCATCTCAGAATGGAGAACCAAACTGGACATTCCCTTCCAAGCTTTTTCTGTTAGACACACATAGCAGTAACATTATTGCAACCGTAGAGTCTCATCTTTGGATTCATTCCAGTCTGTATCAGGAGAGATAATTTAGCTTAGTGAAACAGAGTCAGAAGTCACACAACACCAGGTTATATTCCAACTGGTTTATTTAAAATCACAGACTTTTGGAACACTGAAAGCTTGTGATTTTAAATAAACCTGCTGGGCTGTAGCCTGGTGTTGTGTGACTTCTGACTTTCTCCAACACTGGCATCTCCACATCATTAGTAAAACAGAGAAAACTTTACATTCAGTTTTAATGTTGAAAAAGGGCAAAAAAGATTGAAATTAGCATCCATTTTGATAGTTACCAGGATTTATAATTTTATTTGCATCTGCCAGGAAATGATGATATGTTATTACTAAGAATGTAAGTAATGAATAGTCTTTATTTTCTGAACTTGAAGTACTAAATAGACAGAGTTTAAATATGACCTACCACAACATTGGAGATGATAGTTGCTCCTGCCAGTTCAGAGTTGTTTAATTAACTCCAAAGTTGTTTGGAAAGTCATTTTTAGCATGATATTTTAAATTAATGGGATTTCATTTTTAATGACATTTATTATAATAATTTGGTATAATTTCTTATTTGTTTTACCTCAGACATTTTTATCTTAAAACTAACGAGTGACATAATACAAATACACTTTGGAATCCTGATATGCACCTTTGAAGAAATGGTTCCCGCACATTAATAATCACCTCTGCCCATTGCCTTGGTGTTTATTTGGTGTGCTGAAGCTGTTTATTGCCCTTCACATTCTGGGACTCCTCGATATATTGCTTCTTTCTATTTTAGGGAAAGCATTTCTCTGATTCATTAATTCCTGGTAAGCCAGGATTGTATAATTTTTAGCTTTTTTTGTCTTTTGCGGCAGTTAAGCTGTATCATGCTTCAAAAAGATTACTTTTTAACTGCATTTGACTTGCCATCAATTAAATTTTATTCCACAGCAGCTGTTTCAGCTTTTTTTATGACACTGCGGACTTGGTTGCAATCCATGAAATCAGCTCAGGACAGCCGTCTTGACAGGATGATGGATCTACTATTATCTTGCATGTAAAATGGTGTTGTTGTCCTTGAACAGTGCTCTGCCAACCTTGTATTGCGTGTTTGGCAACAGGCATCTTGAATTACATCATCTATAACACGGCAGGTTTGACCTGTCCACAGGACGTTATGTCCCATCTCTTCTCCTCCAAAATGTCCTGGTGGCAGTTTCCTCTGTTGGCCTGAGATCATTATGTCCTCACAGCAATCAAGGTGACTGAACTGAGGTAATCGCAAGATACTCTAATGAGCTCAGCTGAAAATTCTGCGCGGTAAGCACTGGGCAACACGATCTTGGAAATGTACTTCACCTGATGAAATGTAGACAAAATTATGCATTTCTTTCACAAAGACCCGGAATCAACGTTTCTCCCCACAACCCACATGCATGAAAAGAATTTTAGCAGAATTGTCATTGAGCAGAAGGAGATCATTCGGCCCATCATGTCTGCTCTTCCTCTCTGAGTATTTTAACTTAGTGCCAATTTCCTGCTTTACCCTGTAACCCTGCACATTGTTTCTATTTAAGTAATATTCCAAGACCCTCTTGAAAGCCTCAATTGAACTGAAATAAATCGGTTCCCCTTTATTCATTTCTAAGACAGTGCATTTTCTTTATCACAAGGAAATAAAAGGACACGCATTTCGCTGCCTCAGCGTACTGAAACATTGAGGTGCACTTTGCATTTTAAATGGTTTCAAATGGCTGTGACTAATCTTTTGCTACTGAATACCTATATAATAGATTTCAGCTCTTCATCCCATTTCTTTCATTCGTTCATTCATCAAGGGCACTGAAGTGTTTGTAGTATCAAGGGATCGCAACTTGGCAGAGCCATCTACTGAGCGCAGGATGTTCTAGTCCCATTGTTTGTATTGGGAGGTAGGAGGACATGGACCATCAAGATAGAAAACATTGGGATGGAAGCATGATGTTTTAATGTCTTTATCAAATACGTCCAAGAGCTGAGGGGACTGTGTTTCTGAACATTGCAGACATGTTATAAAGTTAAGTAATTATCGCCAATAGAACATTTTTACCTGGGGTGGAGATATTAAATTTAACAGGGGGTGCACAGGAGCCACCAAGTTTCAGAGGAACTATCAAATACTGAGGAGTTCAGGACTGGTTACCTCTGGTAGCCAGTGAGGAGGTGGAATAGCCAATGGGGACCAAGGTCTAGTTATATGTAACTAGAGAGCAGTTTCCTCAGAGTGTGGATGAAGAATTGGGGGCACAGACAGGCCGACAAGGAGGCCCAGCGTGAAGGCTATCTTCCAGCGAGGGTCTTTTGCTGGAGATTCAACTACCTACAAGTGTCATGCTGGAGGGTGATTGAAGTCTCATGGGAGTTAATGTCAGAAGTCAGACAACACCAGGTTATAGTCCAACAGGTTTATTTTAAATCACAAGCTTTCAGAACACTGCTGCTTCGCTAGGTGACGTCTTCTTGACTTCACTTGATGAAGGAGCAGCGCTCTGAAAGTTTGTGACTTCAAATAAACCTGTTGGATGATAAACTGGTGTTGCATGACTTCTGACCTTGTCCACCCCAGTCCAACACTGGCACCTCCACATCATGGGTGGTAATGGCCATGCAGTGAAGAATGGAGAACAACAGTGACTGCAGCCAAGATGCATTGTACAAGGGAGGCTTGGGACATGATAATTTCCAAATGTTTAGTATGATCCATACTGTCTGTTGCATCTATATCAATAAAGCCACCCGTTTCTGTAGCCCAACTGTCACTTTTATCATTTTCCAATTTAACATCCAGCACCCAACAACACAACATCAATGTTGAAGTATCAGCACTGCATGAACTGCCATAACTAACAATGAAAAAGTCTTTGGGGCACAAAGTATGGTGGGAGATCTAGCACCTACACATTGAACCTTCATTCAGTGGCAACAATAGAATGATGAAGCTTTACGATCTGGCACTATCTTCATATGTGAATCCCAAGTGCAGCCTTTGTGGCTCCCAAAGACGCCAGTGTCATTGATAGAGGGCTGAAAAGGGGTGTCCACAACATGAGCATCCTGCAAAGAGATCCAAGCTGTAGAAAGTAGTCACTCCTCCTCCCTTGGAAGGCAGACGTGTATCTCCGTGCTGATTCGAAAAGTGTGAGGGTTTGTTGGGGACTCCAGGATCCTGAGCACCTCTCATCTTGTCACTGCTAAATGAGCTTGTTGATGAGGTGTTGGCACATCTGCCCTGCACCTCTGGCAGTGAGTGGTTTGTTGGATCAGTTTCTGCATCAGCACCACGTATCTCTCACTGCTGGAAACCAAGGTGTGCCCATCAGAGATATGGCAGCTTTCAAGGCTTCATCAGCTATACATGTCCATGCACAGTATCTGGAAGTACCACTAAATGTTCCCTTACCTCATTTTCCAGCATTGGCTGTGTTGCCAACATTCCAGAGATTTATCTAACCCTAACCCAAACCAGCCTAGTGCTCAGCAAGGGACTGGTCTCCCAATTCCTCCAACTTTTGTTGCTGGCTTTCACAGCATCCATCAGCTACTTCTGCATCTCAGAGTACTGTGCTCACCAGGTTGTGATCCTGAATCTTCATGTGAATCAATATCCTTGTTGTCTCACTTGTTGCTGTCAGAGATGGGTGGCTGACCCATGGACACGGTAGCTGTCTGTTCTTTGTCTTGAATTTCATGACAACAGATAGATTAAAAGGTTATCAGCTTTCCAGTAAGTCCTTCCAAGTAAGGGTGGAGCTCCATCTGTCCAAAGCGGGAGACGTGGGTATTATGGACCATGTGGACCAGAGGCTCCCTGGTGCCTCTTCACTTGAACACACTGTGACTTCTGTTTGTACTTCTTGCTCACTATTGATGATGGACTGGCCGCTATGCCAGCCTTCCAGTTCCAATATCACCTCCTCCATTGGGAGTTAGGATGGGCAGGAATAGTACCCAACCACCATTCCTGACCTGGTTGTGTAGTTTATGGGATGTATGCTCTGCAAGTACACAGCTGAGCACAGGTAATTGCCCCAAAAAGCACATAAACGATGCTGGTAGAAGCCCTGTGGACCATGACACGTGGCCTCTGCACGCACCCCATCTCTTGACAGTTCTTGTAGGGGTCAGCAAGGACAGATAGCACATCTCACCAAGGAAGGCCAGGCCTTGAACAGCGTATGCTACCTGCTGACCCCTTCGCCACAGATTGGATGGTCATTCCCTCTCCATACTCTTACATTGCCACATGAAAGTCACAAAGGAAAATGAGATGTGGAGTTCTCACCTTGGCAGAACAAATAAGGTCATTTCCGCAGTTGCACCAGTGCATCTAGGCTCTTGGGGTTTACCTCCTCTCCCTCACTTTCAGTGGACCTCACCTGTGATCTAAGTCAGGCATGTTTTGTCCATTAGCCCAGCCTCCTCCTCCTGAGGAAGAAGGCCTCCCAACCTTGCCCTTCAAACCCGAAGTGGGGAGAGCCTTCAGGGACACATTGCTGAGCCATGAGGGTCTCCTCATGGGGTTCTTTCCTCGGCCATTCTCCCCCATTTCCAATTATGTCCTGCCAGTCCAGGCGATGGCAGCTCTTTGAATGTGGTACCAGTGCCCCATGGTGTGACCTCATGCTACCTCCACATCCTCTTTGCCCATCTCTACCATCCCCCAGTAGTTGGCACCCATGCTTGCTGACCCTGAATTGGCCAGCTGTTGGAAGATGGTGGTTAGGTGTGCCCTACCAAAGTGAACCACATCTAGCCTTAAGACTGAAATCTTGTGGAAAAAAAATGTTTCTTTCATGCAATGTAGACTATGCTAGCCAGCATTTGTTGCCAATTCTGAATTGCCATTGTACTGAGTGGTTTGCTTGGTCATTCCAGACAGCTGTTGAGATGTATTGTTGTGTGCGTGGAGTCACATATAAGCAGACTGGGTGAACACAACAAGGACATTTGTGAACCATGAGGGTTTTTTTATAACAATTGTGAATAGTTTCATAGCCACCATTACTGAGATGTGTTTTCAATTCCAGATTAATTAATTGATTAGTTAAAATCACACCATTTGCTACGGTTGGGGTTTGAACCTGAGTCCCCACCAAGAGCCTCAGTTTTTGGGTTATTCATCTATTAATGTCGCACGACACTACGGCCTACCTGTGACCGAGGTGCAACATTCAGCTCGAAATATCTATTGCAAACATTTGTTTTCGGATGCACTTGTGAAGCTCACTATTATTAGTGAGTTTGTCTGCTTAACCTGTTGACACCAGGCCCAAACTTAAACCTAAAGCTGTTCTTTAAATTAACTGTGGATCACAGGGCATCTCTGTCAACCTGGACACAACCCATCAATGTTCATTTTCATTTGTGTGAATTTGAAGGCTGTCACTGATGTGAGAAAAAAGGTTTATTCTTGGCATGATTGTTTGAAGCTCAGGTGTAAAGTAGGTATGTAATGACAGAGAATTTTTCTCAAGGTAATTAGATGCACAGTGAATAAATGGATTGTTTATCCTTTGCTGTCCCTCTCCTGTAACCTCAAGGGTTTACTTAAGTTGTTCTATCTGTCGGGAAGAAGGCATGGAGCATGACTAGATTCGAATTAATGACTAGGGCCTTGAGGTTCGTTACATTTGGAATCTTGCTGACGTAATTTTACATTTCCTGGGGAATTGTAAACAGCCATACAAGCACATTAACCATAGATTCTTTGGGTAGGTTGTTGAATCCATTTAATTTTCTTTCATTCTGAATCTCCTTTTACAAATTCTTCCACAAGGAACGGTTTAGGATTTGCTTTTTCAACTTATTATTCCTTTTACATTGAATCTGATCTGAATGTGTAATTACATCACTGATAGAAGTTGTGATTTTTAAATCTTAACATGAGGCAAACTGTGAAATACAGCACTTTCAGGAAATGCCAAGAATTCGCTTTCCGAGCCAAAGTTTCTATTCTTGCTGAAACTAATTTGCAGTGGTCTCTTTATTATATTTACCTTCCATTTAATATGCCAGAAGTTGTTATGTGTTTTAGTTTTAGAACAGTTTAAATTTCCTGTGTACTCATCATCAAATAGTCACCGAGATTACCAAATTCCATGTCAGCACAAATCCCCTTCTCGCCCTGGATTTTTCTAATGCCCAGTGTAAATGAAAACAGCTGCCTCGCATGAAAATTGTAGTAAAAACATTCCAAATTTCAAAACAGAACTGTACTTTTACTCTGTATGTAAAATAATAGCATTGCTATTCATTTGAAGGTATGCATAGAGAAAACTCAGATATGGACTTGGAAATAAGAACTGTCTTATAGATTTGAAACAAAAACAGAAGTTGCTGGAAAAGCTCAGCCGGTCTGGCAGCATCTGCGAAGAGAAATCAGAGTTAACATTTTGGGTCCAGTGACCCTTCCTCAGACCTGATGGTAGCCAGGAAAATGTGGGTTTTTATGCAGAAGATAGGGTGGGTTTTTTTTTGTCAGTGTTATGATGACAGTTGAGACTTGGTGGAATTGATAAAGGATGTAAACATTTAGATGACGAAACTCAGCTCTGCAGCACTCAGCCTTTTAACATTGTGAGAGCCTATTTGGCTCCAAAATGACATCTGAGGCACATGCACAAGTTTATTGTATGAGCTGCATTGATGGCATTTTGGTGAGGGCAATAGTGCATACAATGGAAGTATTTATCTGAACAATGAAGACTGCATGGACTGTACCAACAGTCAGCATGCAATGCTGATCTAACACCAATGCCACCAATTTGGAACTCAATGCTCCAGTTAACAACCCTTAATGAGCCTTGTACAGCTGAAGACATGATCAGCAATACATCCCCAGCTATCAGCAATGCCACTTAGATTTTTTTTCTTTCAGATTTTGATTGTTGACTGATTTCTATTAGCTATTGGAGACAATTGTAGAAGTGTTTGGTGGCTCTGGAGTATATGTAAAGCTGCTAAAGTCAACAGTGAAGATGTGCCATTTCCTAAAAGCCTTCAGGAACTTTGTACCAACCATTGCTCCCAAACATATTTTAGTTCATAAGCATCAACGAGGCCGTCTAAGTGTGGAGCCACAGGAGATGGGTGAGATCCTGAACAAGAATATTTCTTGTCAGTATTTACCATGAAAGACACGGAATCTAGGGAACTCAGGGAGACAAGTAGTGATGTCTTGAAAAGAGTCCACATTACAGAAAAGGAGGTGCTGGAGATCTTAAAATGCGTAAAGGTAGCAAAATCCCCGGGACCTGATCAAATGAATCCCATTATATTGTGGGAAGCTAGGGAAGAAATTGCAGGGCTCCTAATGGAGTTATTTATATCATCAACCGCTATGGGTGAGGCTATGGAAGACTGGAGGGTGGCTAATGTTGTAACATTATTTCAGAAAGGCAACAAGGAAAAGCCAGGAACTGACAGACAGATGAGCCTAATGTCAGTGGCGAGTACGTTATTGGAGGGGATTCTAAGAGAGGGGATCTACATCCATTTGCAAAGGCAAGGACTCATTAGGTATAGTTGACATCGTTTTGTAAATCGTGTCTCACAAATTTGATTGAGTTTGTTTTTGACCAAGAAGATCGATGAAGGCAGTGTGGTGGAAGGCTTTCAACAAAATTCCGAATGGCCCACTGGCTAGTAAGGTTAGATCTCATGGGATCGAGGGAGAGCTAGCCAACTGGATATAAAATTGGCTTCACAGTAGGAGACAGAGGATGGTAATAGAGGTTTTTTTAATCAAACTGAAGGCCTGTGACCAGCGGTGTTCCACAAGGATTGGCGCTGCATCTTCTGTTGTTTGTCATTCATATAAACGATTTCGATGAGAAAATAGAAGACATGGTTAGTAAGTTTGCGGAAGACACCAAAATTATTAGACAGTGAAGAAATTTATCTAAGAGTACAACAGGTTCTTGATCAACTGTGCCAATGGGCTGAGGAGTGGCAGACAGATTTTAATGCAAATAAATGCAAGCGCTGCACTTTGGTCGGACAGAGCAGGGCAGGACTTACACAGGTAATGGTAGGGCCCTGGGGTGAGTTGTCGAACACAGAGACCGAGGAGTATAAGTACATAGTTCCTTGAAAATGGCATTGCAGGTAGATGGGGTGTTGAAGAAACATTTGGCATGCTTGCCTTTATTGGTCAGAGCATTGAGTGCAGGAGTTGGGGCATCATGTTACAGCTGTACAAGATGTTGGTAAGGCCACATTTGGAGCACTGTGTACAGTTCTGGTCACCCTGCTATAGAAAGGATGTTGTTAAACTGGAAAGGGTGCAAAAAGGATTGACAAGGATGTTACTGGACTGGAAGGTTAAGGAGGAGCTGGATAGGCTGGAGTGCAGGAGGCTGAGGGGTAATCTTATAGAGATTGATAAAATCATGAGGGGTATAGAGGTGATAAGGTGAATAGCCAAGGTCTTTTCCATAGGGTAGGGGCGTCCAAAATTAAGGTGAGGGGGAAAAGTTTTTAAAGTGAACTGAGGGGCAACTTTTCCACACAGAGAGTGGTGCCTGTGTGGAATGAATTGTCAGAGGAAGTGGTAGAGGCGAGTATATTTGCAATATATAAAAGATGGTGCATGGATAGGAAAGGTTGAGAGGGATATGGGCCAAATGCAGGCAAACAGGACCAGTACAGAATAGGAAATCTTGTCGGCATGGGCACATTGGGCAAAAGGGTTTGTGTGAGCTGTTTGACTCTATGCTACATTCCTTTTGATTTTCCCAGTGATTGAGCAGAGGTGATGCATTGTAGCACTAGCTGATGGATGAGCATGGTGGAAGAGAGGAAAAAGCCTCTCAACAGGAGAGCATTTTCATCTGAAATATCCAGGGAACAATTCTCTCATCTGGAACTCATTGCCCAGCATCTTCTCAGATGTCTCAGTAAGGGTGCGCTCACTGAAATTTTCCATATGATACAGCTTCAGACCAGGACAAAGATAGCAATGCCAGTGACTGTGTCAATGAACTTTTAAATGTTGGGCCCCTTCAAGGCAAGAACAGGTTATATTTAAAACAGCTTCCAGTTTCCAGCCACTGTAGCTTAATTGAGGTTTCTGACACTTTGTATCCAAAGATCATCAAATGCAATTCATTATGTCTTGATGGACAGAAGCTGACAGAGTAAGCATGAAGCTTTGCATGGATAGCAGGTTTCCTAACTATGGTGAATCATGTTGCTTTGAAGGCCCCACATGGTCGAAATCACCCTATGAACAGTTTTCAGCACCTGTTCTAATGTGCCTCCAATTTCAGAGGTGCAAGTTAGCTTTAAATAATGCAGGCTAGCTTTACCTCATGATACCCTGTTATGATTTTGCAAGCCCTCCTGAAGCATACATCCACACAGCAACAGGCCTATGCTGGACGCAGGCTGTAATCATTCGAGTTTGGAGGCCCCATACAGTTTGTACACTGGCTGCATCACAGAGGTCGTCCCAATTGGACCTCACTCAGCTGCTTTCAGATGCTGTCCAAGTTTGCCCGCTCTTTTTCTCTCAAAATGTTAGCCCTTAGACATGAAATACAAAAATTAAGCCTCAAAATTACTGTTGGTGCTGTGGACAAAAACATGTGGATTTTGAAGGAAAGAATGTCCCAGCTAAAACAGTGGACCAAGAAAACTGAGATTATCAGGCTTTTGTTGCAAGCAGTAATGTTAAGACTGTATGTTAAGACTTTTGTATGTTACCTTTAGTCCTTGTCGCTGTTACTTTGCAAAGTATAGAATGTTGAAGCTTTTTTGCAGCAATTATTTCTTGCAGAAACTATTCTATTCCTTAGAGTAAAAGTGCTGACAGTTGGAGCTCTATAACTCAATGACAGAAGTTGAAATGAATGAGTTATAATCCTATGTAATGCAAAGGGTACGTTCTCCAAAAATAAGTAATTAGAATTTCAGTTTCAGTTAAATCCTAATTAATTAAATGTCCTGTCAGAAACATGTGTATTTTGCCTTTCAAATGAGAGCAATAGAATATTTTCTGAATACCACTAAGGGCTATGTGCAAAACTCTTCTTGAAAATTCTGAAAGTCCAGGAAGAACTGAAATTTTTATGCATGGGGCAAATCAAATGAATAACCTTTGGGGATTTAAAGATGGTGCTGCTGTTGTCTCCCAAAGCTCAGTGCAATTTAGGAAGTGTATCAACACACACAACTCAGAATCAATCAGGCAGAGTGCCCAGAGAACTTTATAGAGGTTCCAGCTGGATCTCTCAAATGGGGAGATAGTGCAGACTAACCAGAATATCATAGACAGTCCCAAAATGAGGAGATTGGAATGCATTGTTTAGTCCTTTTTGGCAAGCTGTCTGAAGTTTTCTTTGGAAGACAAACCAAAGTAAAAGCTATGCCGTCAGAGATTCTGTGGAAGTTGTCTTTTGACCTCTCACATTAGAAAAATCTCCAATTTGTTTGGGATTGATTTGCTCATCTTTAATCAAAAGATTAGAACATTTAGAGTATGTGTCACCTCAAATAGCTTATAGATCTCAGCCAAGGAGAAAGAAGGTTTCTCCTCCAAAGTCTTTTCTCAAGAGATGACTGATCCAGCAGGTGAAGCACAGTGCATTGTTCTACTGCCCTGATGCCTACCTCACCCTACGTTGTTATGATTTTGCAAGCCTTCCTTGAGCATGTGTCCTCACAGCAGTAGGCCTATGCTGGACACAGGTCATAATCATTCAAGTTTATGGGAAGATGGCAGTGGGGTAGGCTCCTGAGCTCAGGGCACACCGTTCTATCCACTCTTCTTCCCATTTCTTTTCTCTCATTTCTGTTTTGTTTCTTTGATTTGACTTGCCTCTTGTTGAAGAGCTCAGCTGCATCCACGGCACGTGAGCCCAGTGGTTGGGGGAGTGAGCCCAGCGTGGACTCGAATGAAAAGCTGGCTTCTGCATTGACGAGGTAGTCCTAGTGCCAACTCATGGCTGTTGTGGCGGAGGCAAGTTTGGGCCCATTACGAGACCTGGCTGCATTGGCGAGGTGGGCCGACTCATGGCAACAGTGGAGTCGAGTTGGGGCCGATGCTGTACCCGGCGGTATCGGTAGTGACTGCGTTGGCGAGGTCTGGCGAGGACTCATAGAGGCAGCTGCATAGGTGGAGACAAGATGGCACCAAAGAGTCTTGTTCCAGCGATGGCAGCAGCATGGTGAAGGGGACTCATGCCTGCCTACCAAGCCCATGGCCCATGATGAAGCTTTAAACAAGACCGACTGTAAAGTTGGACACTTCCTTTATTTCCTTATTTTTCTGTCTTTACATTCTATGTTTTGGTTTATTTTCTGTGTTTTAAAATGGTGCCGGAGAGTGGTGACATTATATAACACTTTTCATTGTATTTTCATCATAAAATACACATGACAGTAAAGAAATCAAGATTTGGATAATGATCAGACTTGGGCTGAGAAGTTGCAAATAACATTAATGTCTTACATGTGACAGGTGATCACCATCTACAACTAACTTTACCTTGACATTCAGCATTGCCGTCGCCAAATCCCTAACCACCAACTTTCGAGGAGGTACCATTATCCTGAAACCCAGGGGAATCAGCTACATAAATATTTCAACTACAGGAGCCATGGAACTCTGCAAAACATAACTCATCTCCTGACACCCCAAGACCTGTTAACATCCATGTGGCACGTGTCAGTTGTGTGATAGAATACTGACCACTTGCCTGGATGGGTGCAGCTCCAATAACATTCAAAAAACTCAACACCATCCAGGACAAAGCAACCAGCTTGATTGGTACCCAAACCACCAATTACAACATTCACTTCCTTCACCACTGATCCACAGTGCACCATCTACAAATTACAGTAACTTACCAACCCTCCTTCACTCATACCATCCAAACCTGTGACATCTCTCATCTTTAAGGACAAGGGCAGCAGAAACTTGGGAAACTGTCACTTGCAAGTTTCCCTCCAAGCTATGTACCATCTTGATTTGAAAATACATCATTGTTCCTTCACTGTTGCTGGGTGAAAAGCCTGGAATTCACTTCCTAACAGCACTTTACATTTACCTATACAAGAAGTCCTGTAATGGTTCAAAAATGTGGATTAATGCACCTTCTCAAGACCAAATAGGGATAGGCAGCATATTAATGCTTGGTTAATTCATTATTAATTTTGTTAATGTGTTGGTTAATGTAAGAAGACACAAGGCAAGATCACATCTC
>NC_063359.1:13975296-13984201 GCF_021869965.1 Rhincodon typus | reverse complement strand
GATGAAGCATTTAGGCCTGAAACATCGACTCTCCTGCTCTTCTGATGTTGCCTGACCTGATGTGTTCCTCCAGCTCCACACTGTATCAACTCTACAAAGCAAGGTACCAATTTCCTTTGTCTGCCATTCCAGGGCAAAGGTCAGGAACCATGCAGGACAACTGTGGACTGACACTGCTTGTCCAGGTGTACCATGGGCTTTTGAAGATGGTGCCACTGCCAGAAATACCAAACAAATCCAGGATATCCTGACACTGGCAACTTGATCCAGGAATGACGCATGGAATCAGATAAGGGGGATGGCACAGGGGTGGGATCGGTAATTAATGAGTCCAGTTTGGTAAATATAGTGAATAAAACTGCTAGACCTCATCATCAAATTGCCTCCAAATAACTCGATGAAACTTGCATTTTCTTTAAAAAATGACTCAGTTTCATTTTCTATTCTAACAGGAGGAATTTTAGTAGTTCTACTGAAATTGTAGTTGTGGTTAGCAATCCAATTCTCAGAATAGCAGACGACTTTGTAAATCTAGGTGTTCAATGAGATTGACTATTGCCTTTCAAACTTTCAAGATAAAATGCAAGAAAGGAGCTTGCATATATTTATGTCGCCTTGGGTTGCTGACATCTGTCAACTGAAGTACATGAAGTCATCGGCTTTCTCTACTATTTCATTACTAAGTGTCAAGCCTTTGATGCATGAGGCATATGTTTAACTTTCTCTATGTTTCACGCCAGCCCATTCTTGATTTTTCTTCTTTGGCTCAGAAATTAATCAGAGTCAAATAACTTTCTGCATTATACAATCAATGGAAGAAGACAGCAAGAACATCTCTGTGGAGAACGCTGTATTCTTGACTCAGTGCAGAGTTCTGATTGCACAAAGCAATTTCTGGAGATCACGGTGACTGTTCTTTTAATGAGAAACAATCTGTCCTCAGAAATTAGATCATAAACCTTCGGAAAAAATGAAAGGTAACAAAATGAAATGTTGACCAGTTTCTTTCTTAGTCAGTTATTATGGCTTATGAGTGAGTTTGGAGGAGTTTCTCTTGACATGGTAACATGATAGTATTTTATCCCTGTAGAGATGTTTTAATGATGGATCATGTTCTTCTCAGGACTCTTTTTGTGGAAATCTGCAATGATATTCTTTAGTAATGCAGCAATAGCTTATATTTCATTGGTTCAAAGAGATGCATCAATCTGTGAAGTCAATTCTTGTACAAGTTCCCAACATTTTACCAATGCCTTTTTTAGAATTCATTTGTGGAATGTGGGCGTCGCTGGCTGGCCAGCATTTATTACACGTCACAAGGTACCTTCTAGAAGGTAGTGGTGAGCTGTTTTATTGAACCACTGCAGTCCACCTGCTGAGGGTTGACCCACAATGCCATTAGGGAGAGGATTCTAGGATTTTGACCCAGTGACAGTGAATGAATGGTGATATATTTCCAAGGCAGGATGATGAGTGGCTTGGAGGGTAACATGTAGGTGATGGTGTTCCCACATTCACTGCATTTTCCTACCTCTTGTGGTTTTGCTTAATGTTAGCCTCCCACGTTCCCTCGACTTCATCATTAGAAACTGCTTTTTAACGCTGCTTTTTAGGATTCAGCCAGATGCAACTATATATGCTCTGTGTTTGCTGATAATTGATAGAAGTCATTCATTTCAAATATTCAAAATTCAAACACTAAAAATTAACTTATTCAAAAATAAAAGAATTATGCAAGAATGCAATTGTTGTCATCACACATAAAGGAATTTAGATTCATAATTAATATTAGTAATCCTGATGCTAGTGTTTTGAAATATCAAGAGATTCTGAAAAATAATGTCATTCTTGCTTTCTTTTTAAAATTTGACTCCATCAGAAATAATTTGCAAAAAAGACCAGCAAGGAGTCAACAGGAATGCAAATGAAATGTAAAAATAAATTTTAGTTTGAAAACACATATTGAAAATGTTTGGCTGAAAATATGCTTTATAGTGATAACAATTGTAGCAAAGCTAAGTAGGAATTCCCAATTCACAGTTAAATATTATATAAATTCTATATATATATTTACTGGTGAATCCCAAATTGGTACAAGTAACGTGTATTTTCTTTCAAATTGGTCAAGATTTAGGTCACCAATTTTTCTCTTCCATTGCCCTGCATTTTTACCCTTCATCTGTCCTCTTCTTGAAGACAGAAACTCCTCATTTGAAATGGTTTCTGAAATGCTTTATGCATACTGAAACCCATTCAAGCAATGAACCCTCGTGAAGTTCGAAACAGTGAGTGTTGTTAAACTATTTGATCTTTGGAGCATCCTGATCCTGTCTGAACTGATGTCTATTGTACACTTGCAGTGGAATTGTGGTAAGGAGCATGATCTCTGAACTATTTTTCCTCCCCTTCCCTGATTACTGCAGCCCATTGCAACAGTTCACCCCAGAAACGGTGTTATAGATATGGAAGGAATCTTCTATGGGTCTGAGCAATGTGGGCCCTGACGAGATGTGTAGCTGAACTGGGTGACAAATCTAGTGATGGCCAAATCAACTTCAAGTTCACCTCATTCCATCATTTATGTTCACCACAAGCAAGATTCTCACTAGGCACAGTGAAATATCAATCGACAAGGATTAAGGCTTGTTAAATGCTTCGTTAACACCGTAAACTGACTCATTAATATTCAGAGATAACAAGGTGTAGAGCTGGATGAACACAGCAGGCCAAGCAGCATCAGGGGAGCAGGAAAGCTGATGTTTCGGGCCTAGACCCTTCTTCAGGGTCTTCTTCTCATTAATATTCAGCCTCCCATCTTAACAAACTCACCAAACAAGCTAGACTTCAAGAACATTCGACAAGGAAAGCAGGGCTTATACCTAGAAGATTCAGCTCTCTGATTGCTCTGATTTACATCCATGTTGCCTACTATCAAACCATAGCCCAGGGCATGATCGCCAGGCACCAACCACATGTACTCGTCCACCATGGACATTGCATCCAGCATTTGTCAACCATCACGACCATCCTGGCACTTCTATGTACTAACAGTGGACTGTGGAAGGACAGAGAGTATTGCAGTTTGATCCAACAACTATCATCAAAAGGCTGCTGCAGGGATACAGGAACAGCCACCCAGCTTATAGACTGGGCTAGGATGCATCTCAGGGATGCTTACTTGCTGACTTTGTGCTCACTTCTTAGCACCTCCCTGATAACACAGTGTGGAGCTGGAGGAACACAGCAGGCCAGGCAGCATCAGAGGAGCAGGAAAGTTGACGTTTTGGTTCAGGACCCTCATTCAGAAATTCTTCAGTGAGCATCACTAGCTAGGCCAGCACATATTGCCCATCCCTAGTTGGCCTGAGAGGTTGATAGTGAGCTACGACATTCTGGGGTGGTACAGCTGGCACAGTCAGGCAGATGTACAGGTGGTAACCACAATCTGGGCCAGTTTTCGCTGTGCTGCCTGCTCCTATCATTTAGGAGGTCAGGTATGGTGGTCCATCAGAAACTAAGGGAGAAGATGGAGGAGAGGTGGACAATGCAGCCATTGATGTGGGACTGACCCTTGGCAAGTTAGTCTTTGGGACCGGGGGCTGCACCCTCTGGGCAAGGGCACAGTGCAATTGAAAAGGGGGCATTTACAGTTAAAAGCATGATGAGAAAGGGTGTATTGCAGGATGGGAGTTCAGTCAAGAAAACCTTGGCTTCAGGGTTGCAGTGAATGACCACAATAAGCACGGTCACTTCCAACGCCAGGGTCTGCGTGGAAAAAGGAGACAAGATTGGTGTGTGTAAACCAGGTGGGTGGGGTCTTTGAGAAGTGCAAAGCATGTGGGGTTGGATAGGCGGGTATGAAGGGGATACTTGGGAACACACTGGGGCTTGTTCAGACTGAGAGTGAGAGCTACTCGCAGCTTCCATCATGGTGCAAATTGGGAATATGTAATGGGGAAGGAAATGGCTGCAAGCACACACAGAATGGGCAGGGTGAGTGACTTGACATGTGGAGGAGGGAGCTGCAACAAATATTGATCATCGGACTTTTAAATAACAGCAGCTTTGATCACAGGTCCTTGCAGTGTACAGCACGCAGGCTGCCTACACACTGGCCATCCCACAGCATTGACCCTCTCTGTACATTGCACCTCCCTGGCACAGTCACTGCTGGACATTGCTTTGACAGCTTTGCACACTGAGGGAGCTAAAGGCAACCTCATGATCGAGTGCCATCCTCTCCCTGCTTCCAGTTGGTGAAGTAGGCTCTCAGCACAGGCTTCCATCCATCGAGCATTGTCTGTGGCCATGAAATGTTGCCAGATGGTGTAAAGATGCATTTAGCACCTATTCAGAGGGACAAACACATGAGAGTTGACACCAGCACCATTTTCATTTATACACAGGATGTGGGCATCACTGCCTGGCCAACATTTATTGCCTGTCCCTAGTTGCCTTTGAGAAAATGGTGAGCTGCCTTCCTTAACTGTGTTGTAGGTAGACCCACAATGGCATTAAGGAGAGAATTCCAGGATTTTACCCAGTGACAGTGAAGGAACAGTGATATATTTCCAAGTCAGAATGGTGAATAGCTTGGAGGGGAACTTGCAGATGGTCGTGTTCCCACCAGTTAGTGCAGAAACGGATAATAACATGCAAGCCTTTTTCATCCATTCCACCAAAGCGGCCTCAGTAGACATTCTTCTTTCTCTCCCTCCCAATAGTTCTTAATATTCTCCATGGTTCTGAAGCTGGGGTGGAGGGAGCTGGATCAGCTAGGGAGCCCAGTGGCCTTGGAGATTGGGGGGGTGGGGGGTGGGGAGGTGATGGTGGGGCCATCCCAGGAACACATTTCCAGATAAGCCACATTATGTCAAGGGTTTTTTTCCAGAATCATGTTGACCCTGCTTGGCTTGAATTTCTAAGAGTTGGAGGCAAGGGACAGCAGGAAGGAGGTGGAGGGATAGCAACCTCTGTAGGGTCCTGAGTGGAAAGTACAGTGGAGTCTGTGTGTGCCTCTTGGCACCACCCCAGTCTTCTTGCGAGGAGGGGGCACCTGGACTGGCATCAAGGTTCCTGAAGACCACTGGGTGGAGCAATGGTGTGCAGATGTCTGTTCAGGACAGCTTTGGAATGCCAGTCCCCATCTAGGCGCACAATTCTTTGAAGATACCACGGGCATAAGGAAGTCTTTAGGTACATATCTACTGAGCGCTGCATTGCTGTGGGAATGACACATGTTGAGATGGGGCAGAAATCGAACATGAGAGACACCATAAGGGCAAGGTGGGTAATTAATGAGGTGAATTTCATAAGAAGGGGTGAGAATACTTGTCCAGGTCTCACAGAGAAAAACCCTCCAAAACATGACATATCTCAGACTTGGCAAAAAAATTCAGTCCTGTATGTTTGTTGTCCAAACATTTGACTATATTTCTAGATATATAGAGCTGATAATTGGCACAATAAGAGTCAACATTGTAAATAAAAAAGAGAGAAATGAAGGCAATCATTTACTTTTGACTTTTCAAGTTGGAAAAAATGGTCACTCCAGAAGACGGGATTTTAGACATTTGCAAACTACTACAGTTAATCGCTAATCGACCTTAGGAGTTTACAAGCAGTGATTAAACCTGGGTTTGCCGACATAGGCTACTTCCCCAGAGGATTGTTTGACATCAAAGAAGCAAGCAAAGAGAAAGAGTGAGCAGATTGGTGGAGAGAGAGAGGGGAAAAAAGTTAGGCAGACAAAAGGGATTGTTGATAGTAAACCAAGGAGGGAGAAAATCTTGATGTGTGATAATGGGCACTATGAGAGGGTGAAAATGGGTTAGCTGTACAATCTCTGTCATGCCCAGAGCCAAGGGTGTGGGTAAAAGACATGGAAAGAGGTGTTCTGACTGTAAAATGATTGAACGCAATATTGAGTCCGGAAGGCTGCAGGAGCCCTAAAAGCACAAAATGAGGTGCTGTTCTTCCAACTTGTGCTGATTATCACTGGAGCTCTAGAGCAGGCCCAAGGCAAAAATGTTGTCATGGAAATATGATGATGTGTTGAAGTGGCAGGCGTCTAGAAGCTCGGGGTCATTTTTACGGATTGGAAATAGGTGTTCCGCACAGTCGTCACCCAATCTGCGTTTCATCTCCCCAATGTAAAGGAGACTACATTGTAAGCAGCAAACATAGTAGGTTGAGTGAAGTGCAGGTAAGTCACTACTTCACCTGGAGCTCTAGATAGTGGGGAGGGAGGAAGTAAATAGGTAAACACAACTTTAACTCGGCCACTAAATACATTCACCCTATGCTAGACTTCAGATCATCAATAAATAACACCACAGAAAATATGCAAATATCAATAAGGTGTATTGAACAACTGGTACTTAAAGAAAATTTACATTATTTCATGGTGATTGTACAATTCATACAAATACACGAACAAAAATATTTTGTGTACACTTGCTCATTAATGCAAAAGTTGATAGATTGAACAATGCCTTTACTTACATGCATTGCACTGTATTAGACATTCCTAGTTGAGGAACTTGGATCAGGAATCGTTGAATATGGAACCAAGTTTATTTGAGTGTTCCAGCTGAATTCAATTGAAATATTTCAACACAATCCTGTAATTCTCTGGTTTTGCTCAATATTGACAACCTGATGCTGAGTTTGGCCTTGCCATGCTAAAAGAGTCAACGAAGCAGCACCAGCTCTCTAAAGTTAGGATGTCATCTGGCATCAATGATTGAAACAAAATAATGTGGAATTGAATTTCTGCAGCTTTTCTCTTAATCATCACAGTGGCTTTGTTGAAAAATCCATGGACACCCTGCAGAAAATATTAATGCCTTTTGTTTCTTCACCCAAGATTTCAGTGAATCCTTCCCTGAATGAACTTCCAGATGGTAAGGGCAACCATCGCCTTCCCAGACATCATCTTCACCTAGTGTTTTCTATATTAATAATGAAAGCATTAAAAAATCATGACAGAGAAAATTTCATCGTATCAACAAGCCAAAAAAGGGAAATCAATGTGTTTAATTGAACTCAATATGACTCTTTTTACCACAATTATCATTTCAATTACTTGACCAGCACCTGTCTTCATCTTCAGCACTTAATAGTCCAATGCATTTATTCTTACTCAGGTGAATATTTATGAGGTGGGGCTGAGTACTGGTGGGGGTGTTTAAATTTGTTTTATGTCTTTTTTTCCACCACCCTGAATTCCGTTTTCTTAAAAAAATGGCTGTTCATTTATAACACGGTCTGGTTCCAATGGATGTCCCACACCTGAACTATTATCCTCTCAGTTCTCTCCATGGATGCCAAATGACTGCTAAGTGATTCTACAATTTTCTAGTTTTATATCACATTTCCAGAAACCGCAGAATCTTTTTTTAAAACTTTATTTTGTTTATTTGTGTTTTATTTCAGAAGTGATGTGTTATAGGAATTTCCTAATGCTTGGCGAAAATAAAGATGGCAAAATCAATTTTGTTCTCCAAATTGCAATATTTACTTCCTACCTGTAGCCCTTGGGGAATGAATACCTGGTTCACGCTTTGGTGGACATTCTGAATTTCTATAAAGTAAAACAGATTAAAGTTCCCATTCTCAGAGAAGGCAAAATGCAATTTTGTATTTTCTCCTGAAGTGATAATTTGATAATTCATATGGTCACATTTAATTCCCAATGTGGTGTTTAGCATATATTAGAAATATACCAGAGCAGCAGACAGGGACAGATTAACTGGTCTATCAAGCCTGCCCTACGCTTATGATGACTGAAGTATCAAACAGGCATTATTAGAATGAAAAGAATTGACGTAAGTCTTTTGTGAACTATCCTCACATACTGAATGCTAACTTGCTCACGTAACAATCTCAGTCTGAGAGATTGGATCACTCCATTGCCAATAAGAAAGTCTGGAGATGATGGAAAGTGGAACTTGCTTTATTATAACAGATGTCACAATGCGAAACTCAATGCTGACAAAGCATTACAATGACAGTCCAATTGTGAATTGTTATTAACATTCACTGTAAATTACAACTAAACTGTAAATCAACGTTGAGAAGTCAGAAGGGATGAGTTGCTGCTCAGTATTTTCCCTGATGTAGTCTTCAGCTGTCTAATTGAGCCCATTGGAGTATGAAAGGCCAGAACATTGGGGAGTTTAGCTTCAGCAGGAGTTCACAATTAGAGGGAATAGACAGAAGTTTCCTATCAATAAGTAATAATTGTGTTGAGTGAGTGAGGTTTGGTTTAAATGGAACTTTAGTTTAACATTAGGACAATAGAAACATACTGCAGTTAGACACAAGGAGATACCAGTGCAGCAAACCTTATATTCATACAGTGGAACATATGAGCAATGACAGATCCTCAGTTCATGAAAGACCAACATATTACCACTAACTGCTGACAAGTTTAGTCTCTGGAGCAGAGAGTCTTGCGTTGCACTTTCCAGTACGGGGTCATCAGAACAGTAGTGCTAAATAGTTCAAAACAGCAGGATACTGTAGACAAAAAGAAAACAGGAGACCATCTGCAAGACCAGCTGAGGGAAACAACACAGGGAGATCATAAATTACTACAATGAATTAATGTATTGGGTTGAATTTTACCAGCAAGTCATTCTCCTGCCAAATGCAGGTCTTGTTCCAGGCAGGAGGGCAGGAGTACTGTGAACAGGATTTTATTAATGGTAGCTAATAAAGAAGCCAATGCAGGAACTGTCTACAATTGCATATGACCTATCCAAGCTGTCCCACCAATCAGACAATGAAGCCTTGGTGAAGTAGCAACAGCTGAGACTGTAAGGGGACAAAAAAGTATGCCTTCATGTTGCAATAACAAGGTGTAGAGCTGGATGAACACAGCAGGCCAAGCAGCATCAGA
>NC_063359.1:13966244-13975196 GCF_021869965.1 Rhincodon typus | reverse complement strand
AACAAGGTGTAGAGCTGGATGAACACAGCAGGCCAAGCAGCATCAGAAGAGCAGGAAAGCTTCAGTTTTCTGACGAAACGTCAGCTTTCCTGCTCCTCTGATGCTGCTTGGCCTGCTGTGTTCATCCAGCTCTACACCTTGTTATCTCAGATTCTCCAGCATCAGCAGTTCCTACTATCTCTGCCTTCATGTTGAGGTGCCCTCAAAGGCTGGCTCTTTTAAAAATGTACCAGAATCAGGCAGATGGGACCCAATGAAGAAATGGTGTGTAATCTCCAGAGTTAGGGGGCAGCCAATGCCACGAGGGGGTGCCTCCTCCATGCAAAGTAGGACTCCTTCTCCTTGTCAGGAATCTGCCTCACTTTAGTTGATGGCTTCCCATTTATCTTGGGAGGGTAAAGTGCAGGTGGGTGTGTTAATTGGATTAATTGACTGCTAACCTCCAGCCAATGAGCAGCCACAACTCTGCAATTCTCATCTCTCGATACCCTATACCGACGAAAGAATGTCAAAATTCCTCTTGTTGCCTTTCATTGCCATTTTGCAAGCCCTCCTACCTCCCAGTATGTCTCCAGAGGGCTGGTAAAATCCTTAGTATTGAGATGGACAATAATAGGACTCAGGAGGATGTTGGCACCTAATAATGAACCTATTAAGCAAGGGACTATCCAGAGGAATGAGACTTAGGTAGACTTTAAGAATAAAAGGTGTGATAATATTGAGACACTCTGCAAGCAGAAGTGAAAGCAACCTTTCATATATCATATCCAAGAGTCATAAATTCTTTGATGTGTCTCTGGTAACAGGGTGAACGTTATCATGGAAAACACCAAAAAGAAACTTTGAGAAAGGGAAGGAGAACAATCAAAAGTTGTAGTTCATGATGGAATCAGTAATACAGATAGAAGCCTGTTAAACAGCTTGTAAAGTGAGTTAAAGCCACTAAGTTGAAAAACATAAGCTTGATTCTGCGATGCCGGAGAAGAACTTTAGAATGGTCACATGTGTCTGGGGAACTGATGCAGAAGGAAAAGGTGCCCATTCTTGGGGCATTTTTAAGAACTGTGGAACAGGGAGGTTGCAAACTCTAAAGTGTGACCATACCTGAAACAAAGAAAAATTACGTAGAAGTACTTATGAAGAGACATACTGAGTGGTAGGGAAATGTTTAAATATATATGGTGGAGAATGGGGAAAGTCTACCTCTGAGAGTAGAGGGGGTGAGTAAGATTCTATGGGCTACAAACTAATGGGGAAATTATAGAGAAAGATGTTTGTAAGGAAATTACAGAGACGAGAAGAATCATAAAATAGTTATAACAGAGGCATCAGAGATCCTAATATAGGTTATTATAGCAAAGGAAAAGAGGGGCAGAGTTTCCAGAGAACTTCCAGGAGTACTTTCAACATCAGCGCATTCCCAACCTATTGAAGAATTGGATCTAGCTTTGGGGAATGAGGTGGATCAAGTGAGCCAAATATCAGCAGGGAAACATTTGGAGATAATGATCATAGTGTCACAGGTTTATGTTAACTGTGGAAAAGTACAAGGAACAATCCAGAGTGAGTGTAATTAGCTGGGGAGCTTTAGCTTCAGGGCGGTGAGAACAAATCTGGGCCAGGTAAATGAGAATCATGGATTAGTCAGCAACAGTTGTAATGGGACAATAGATTGCCTTTAAACAGGAGATAGTTCAGGTACAGTCAAGCCACATTCCTACTAAGGAACAAGGTTGGGCAAACAAGTCTAGACATCCCTGTATGGTGACTGAGATACAGATGAAGCAGAAAAGGGTGTATTTCACAGATGTCAGGTGGGTAGTACAATTGTGAACCAGATTGTTTATTGTAGCTTCAGAAGGGGAGTGAAAAAAAAAGAGAAATTGAAAGGGAAGATGAGAAGAGTCCAGTTTAAAGGCAGTCCACTTATTCAGACAAAAAAATAGTATGAGGCTGGAAAGAGGAAGGATGACTAGTTTTAGGGACCTAAAAGGGAATTTTCAATTGGAGGGGGACATGACTGAGATAACAAACTAATATTCAGTTTCTGTCTTTACCAAGTTATCAAGCAACTTTACCAAGTAGCTCGCCAAGATATAACAAAAGGAACAGTAATTGGGACAATGGAAGAAAAAATAGATCAGGGCAGAACGAGATGTCTGCAAGAATAGTGAGCACATAAATAGAAATGATTGGATCGTTCAGAGAGGTTTACTTTAAGGTCAGCAGTGAGTGTCTTGTTTCACCAGAACACCAGAAGAACTATCCCATCTCTTCTTGTCTCATCCAAAAAACAGCACCTCTGAGAGTGTAGAATTTCTTTGCTACTACGCTGAAGTGTCAGCCGGTCATGCGTAACTCCCTGGAGTGGGACTTAACACCAATTTTCTGACTCAAACATGAGACTGCTGTTGGTGAGCTAGCCTCACACTCTGCTGTTCAAATATGTAGTGCTCAAAAAGTACTGAGATAGATGAAGTAATAAACTACAATACACTGCAGTATTTTAGTTTTATAAAATGGAATATAGGATGCAAACAGAAAGGAGTATTGAGAAACTTTTACAAAACATAGATGAAGTACTATCTGCAGTTTTGAGAGAAAAAGTAATAGAACCATAATCAGCATGGAACATAGAGTCACCAGGATGATGCCAGGAATGGGAAAATGTCACTACACTGGAGGGCTCTAGTAAGATATACCATTTGCAATTAAGCAGAAAACAAAAGGAGACTTAATGGATTCCTTTAAACATATGGATGATTTTGGCCAATTTGAATAGGGAAAATATAATTATAGGGAAATGGTCACAAGGATTTATAAAATAAATTTGACACTGAAAGTGGTTTGGAGTATCATGGTTGCGGAAATATTCCTTATGAAGAATGTTATATGACAATTATATTCAAAACAGAGTTGCAGAGTAGCTATTTGAGTTAGAGGCTAATTTAGGGAAATAGGGAGCATCTGGATTTTGAAGTATTCTAGCAGAGCTTTGTGGTTAATTTAGGACTGAAAGCTACCCAAGTTGAGCTGTTCTTTGAGCATAAGGTGTTTATATTGATCTTGGTTCATTTTCAGGATGTGACTTGCGCCCCTAGCCAACTATTAAAGTAAAACTACAATACTGACATCTACTTAACAAAGTGGAAAATTGCTCACATGTGAACTGTCCATAAAAAGCGGGACAAATTTACTGCAGTCAATTATTGTCCCACAAGACTATTCCTAATCGCCAGCAATAACCTGCTCACCGATGCTCTGTTGGGTTCCTTCAAGGCCACTTGGCATGAAACATGGACAAAAGAGTTTAACTCCAGATGTCAGGTGAAGTAAGGCTGATTGTCCAAGACATCAAGGTGCCCAAGCAAAATTGAAGTGATTAGGAATCTGATGGGAGAGGTCTAAATTGGTTGGAATCATGCCAAGTGCCAAAGAATATGATTTCTTTGTTGTTTGAGGGCAATCATCTCAGCTCCTGGATATTTCACCACATTATCCTAGGCCCAAGTATGTCATAAGATCACAAGTGTGATGCTTACTAATGATGCACACTGTCCAATACCATCTAAGACTTCTCAGATAATGAAGAAGTTCATTGAAGTAGTATGCAGCCTTGTTGTGTTCATTGACAACATGGGCTGATAAGTGGTAGGTAACATCGACATCACACAAGTGTCAACCATCACCCCTGCATGTTCAGTCGCAATTTCAGCACAATCAATGTCCTGGTGGTTATCAATTATCCAAAATGTAACTGGGCCTGCCATATAAATACTGTGGCTGCAACAGTAGGTCAGAAGTCTGCAGCAAGTGACTCACCTGTTAATCCCCTAGTGCTTGTTCACCATCTACAAGGCACAAGTCATGAATGTGATGGAATAGCCACTATCCCGTGGATAAATGCAGTTCTAACAACAATCAAAAAGTGCAACACCATTTAGGACAAAGCAACCTGCTTGATCATACTCCTTCTACCATCTTGAACATTCATTCCCTCCACTACCAGTGTATGATCACAACAGAGCATACTATCTACAAGATCACTGCTGTGATTCAGCAAGGTCCTCCAACAGCACCTTCCAAACCTGCCTCCTCTATCACCTAGAAAAAGGGATTTCCATCCCTGGAAATGCATAGGAACACCACCATCTGCAAATTCCCCTCTGACTTAGTACTATTGCTGATCATGGTGTAGAAGAAAACCATGACTTGCATGAACAGTCAGTCTCAATTTTTAATTCCACAAATACATTTTCATTGCTTCTTACTCGCAAGCTATCAAAGCTATGAGATGGTTTGCATTGCAAAACTGCACAGGATTTTAAAATAGAAAGGAGACCCTGCAAAGCAGACAACAAAGGTGGGGAACACTCACACTGGCAGTTCACTTTTATACTTGGCTTTTAATTCAATCTCTTTTTTTGAGGGGATTTTTGAAGGCTTGAAAAGTCCTTTCCTATGCCAACATTTACAGTTTATCACAATTTCTTCAAAGACTTGACATTATTCCTGACAGTGCTGTGCTATACTATCATCAGGTAGACAGCACTGGTTCAAGAAGGGGCACACTGCCATCTTAGGGAATGGATAACAAGTGCTGACCTTGACTATGTAGCTCACATCCATGAACTTTCTTCAAAAAAAGTCACGGTTACTATTACTGATATTGGTACCTGAAAGCAAAATCTGCAATAAAACTCTAATATCAGTAATGCTGACCACAAGGCGACTTTTTTTACCAATTCACAGGATGTGGGCATTGATGGCTAGATCAGCATTTATTGCCAGTCCCTAATTATCTACAGTGCAGTTAAGAGTCAACCACATTGCTGGGGGTTTGGAGTCACATGTAAGGATGGCAGTTTCCTTCCCTAAAAAACATTCGTGAACCAGATGGAGTTTTTTTTCCCAACATCAACAATGGATTCATGGTCATCATTAGTCTCTTAATTATAAATTTCTATTGAATTCAAATTCTACCATCTGCCACGAGGGTTTCAAACCCAGGTGCCCAGAACATTACCTAGATTAACTGTCCAGTGACAATACCACTAAGCTATTGCCTCCCATCCCTTGGATTGTTTTAAGTAACCTAATTGGTTCCCCAATGACTGATGAAGGAAATCTACTGCCTTTACTAGTCCAACCTATTCGTGAGTCCAAAACCACAGCAAGGTAAATGACTCTTCATTGTCCTCTGAAATGGCCTCACATGTTATTGAGTTGTCTAAAACTGCAAGAAAAAAGACATACAAGAACAATAAAGCTGGACAGGTCACCTGGCATTAAATTTGGATGCAACTAAGGCACACTCAGCCCTATCAACACTGCATAGACTTCCTTACTAACTTCGGTTGTTATGGACCAGACCAAACCCCCTCAAAATATATTAAGAAGATAGTCCAGATCCTAACGTTTTCTTATTTAAAGGTAAGTCTAAAGTGTTGCATTCCAGATGCAACTCAATAGGTCAAACTGTCAACTTTAAGCAAATACACATTTTTGTTTTTACACCACAGTTAAAATACAGACAAAATAAAAATAACAGAAAAGAATTACCTTAACTGTAACTCCATCAAAATGCCTGACAAAATAATATATATATTAACTACTACTAATTAACTGTTCCAAAAAAGTATCATTTTATAAACACACTCTTGGCTAAGGCAAATGCACTAAAACAGGTTGTCTCACATGCAATTCTAGCAGCAGGAAGCGAACCCCAGCTTTTAGCTATCACAGAGAGAGGAACAAAAGCTTCCATATCTAGCTTCAAGATCCCAGCAACTGCAGAAAACTAAAACTAAAAATCGTGGTTCTGTAGGAGCTTGACCTCACCTATTCAGGCTACTTCTGTTGTTCCAACTTTAAAAAAAAACTGAAGCCCTCACAAGCTATTTACTTTATTGGCTTTGACCAGACTGCTCGTCATCACTGTTTCAACCTTTCTTCATTTAAAAAAAAAGGACAAAATACACCTCTTAAAACCATAATATCATCACACCTATGCACCTATACCAAAACTGGGAGAGTTGACCTACAGACAATATCCAGAAATAATCAATGGTGTCATATCAAGTAAACAAAATTCCAAATGCCTCCATCTCGCTTCCTGAGTGGGTCCTGCCCCACCAGCAGAGGGCATCTATAAGGCACAGTGGGCCAACAGCAGCAGAATGAATATTGTTCTGTGACAATCTGTCACCTCATGGCATATTGAAGCATCCACTGCACTATTACCTCAAGTTTAAGAGACCAAATGTGGTTCAATGAGAAGCACAGATGAGGATGTTCTGGAGGGCACAAGATATACTTTAAAATCATGTGCCGTCCTGATGAAATTGCAAGATTGGACAACATGCATGCTGAAGAACAAAAACATGCATGTCAGTGAGAGAACTCAGCAAATCCACAATCAATGGATAAGATCAAAGCTTTGCAGGCCTGCCACATCTAATTATAAATGGTGACAGATAATTAAACAACAACTGAAGGAGAAGGCACCGTGAATATTCCCATCTCAAAGGTAATTAAGCTTTCACTCTAAGAATAGCTACTAAACATGTATGATCTTTATATCATCTGTATACAATTATGTTCAGAAAAGTTGCTGTTCACTCACAAGAATGTAAATCTCTCATTATAAACGTGGAGTCCAACATGAATGTGAAGAGTGAAACTGAAGCTTGCTACCAGCTTCAGACAGAATAACCAACAGAATAATCCATGTTAGCTACATACTGATAATCACACCATCGCAGATGTCAGTATGTGGTCAGTTCAATATATGTGATCGCAAAAAATGATTGAGTGCCCTGGGTACACCAAAGCCTTTGGGACTTGAAAATATCCCAGCTATGGTGCGAAAGGCTTGTGTTTCACAACTGGTCACCCCTACAGCAAAGATATCCCAGTACAGCATCAACAAGAGCTTCCACCTACAAAGTGGAAAGCTGCTCAAGTATGTCTTGTCCACAAATCTCAGGACAAATTCAATCTGGCCAATTACTGCCTCATCAGTCTACTTTTAATCATCAGAAAAGTGATTGAAGGTGGCATTGACAGGGCTATCGAGTGGCACTAACTCAGTAATGAACAACTTACGTTCATCACAGCTTAGTCGGGATTCTACTGGGGCCACACAGCTACTGACCTCATTACAGTCTCGGACCAAATATGGACAAAAGAGCTGAATTCTAGTGTGAGTCCTCTGACATGAAGGCAGTGTTTGTAGCAATGTTGACCTACCTCTATAAAATTGAAGTTAATGGAAATCAGAAGGAAAGATCTCCAATGTCTGGAGCCATTAATTACTTATTGTCACTTATTATCATTCTGAACTTTTTCAACTGTTCCCATGCTAATCTATTTTTTTTAAAACTGTAACAACACTTTTTTTTTAACCCTGTAACTACACTTAAAAGTATCTGTACCTTGGTCCTCTGTACCTGAGATAGTGCCGACAGGTGACATTACAAACTTTTCACTGCACCATTCAAGTGCACATGACAGTAAAAGATATTCTATTCTATTGTCTATGTAGCACAAAGGAAGACTGTCAAGATTGTTAGAGGCCAATTATCTTAAATCTACGTCGTCAATGCTAGAGTTCACTGAGGCAATGTCCTTAGTCCCATCATGGGCAGATGCTTTATCGGTGGTCTTCCATCAATCACTAAGTTAACAGCAGAGATGCTTGCTGATGACGTAACAATATTCTGACTCATTTATAATCCTGTGGATCACAAAATAGTGCATGCCCACATGGAGCAAGACCTGGAAAACATCCAGATTTGATCTCACAAGTATTTGTGACATTCATGTAACACAATTGTCAGAGAATGACCATCTCCAGCAAAGAAAGAATTTAAATATCTCCCCATGACATTCAACATAATCATCGGAACAGGAATAGAACCAGTTCTACTATTTAACGAGCTTATGCTTCCTCTGCAATCTAAATGCTTTGCCCATATTCTTTATAACTATTGGTTATGTTACAGCCCACTTGGAAAAGTGCATTGATACCCAAGCCCCACCACTGCCTCAGACACGACAGAAATTACTGATGTAATCAAAATTTTCAAATTTCTCAGTTTACCCATCTGACGGAATCAGGTTAACTGAAAACACTAACCAGGTTTTAATACTTAACAAGAATGACTGTCTATGACAAATAAATAAATTGTAGTCAAAGGTAAACAAAACTATGAACTGTCAACGTATACCTCTGTTTGTTGAAACGCTAATTCCTTTCTAAACACCTGCACACAGGCAGACTGACATAGAAACACAAAAAAAATTCTTGTTTTGGGTGGAGGAGAAAACTTGGGAAGGACAGTATGTGTGGCAGTACCAGTACCAGTGCTGTCAGCACCTGTAGGAGCACCTTCACCATTTGTGCTGCAATTGATCAAGACTACAAAATGCCAGCACCTTCTCACATTCAGTTCTTCTTCAATAATTACTGGCCTTGTCTGAACCTTAGACTTAAAAATAAACTTATCAAATAAGAGACTTCTTGTGCACCACAAAGCCTGTAATCAATTATAGAGCATCATCTTCTGTTATAAATTCTTCAATGTATTAAGTAACCTGAGACATTTTATTATGTTAAAGGTACTATATTATTTGCAGGTTGTTGTTATTGTTTATTACATTCAATTGAAACGAGTTTAATTGATTCCAATTGCATTTCGTCTACTCTACCATTGAACATAACCGGACAGTTTAAAAAAAAAGCAGGTTTACGCTTTAAACTCCACAGGATCATAAGACATAGGAGAAGAATTAGGCCATATAGCCCATTGAGTCTGCTCTGCTAATTGATCATGGCTGATTTATTTCCCAACCCATTCTCCTACCTCCTCCCTGTAACCCTTGATCCTCTTATTAATCAAGAATCTATCTATCTATCTATCTATCTATCTATCTATCTATCTATCTATC
>NC_063359.1:13940744-13966234 GCF_021869965.1 Rhincodon typus | reverse complement strand
ATCTATCTATCTATCTATCTATCTATCTATCTATCTATCTATCTATCTATCTATTTATCTCTGTTTTAAACACACTGAATGACTTGACCTCCACAGCCTTCTGCAGCAATGAGTTCCATAGATTCACCTCCCTCTAGCTGAAGAAATTCCTCCTCATCTTAGTTCTAAAGGCTCATCACCACTTTGAGGCTGTGCCCTCAGGTCCTAGTCTCTCATACTAGTGGAAACATTTTTTCCATGTCCACTCTATCCAGTCCTATCAATATTCTATAAGTTTCAATGATATCTGCACCACCCCCCTTCCTTCTAAATGCAGTCTGAACACAGCCTCATGCAGCTTCAGTAGCACATCTCTTCTCCTGTATTCTCGCCCTCTTGAAATGAATACTAACATTGCATATTCCTTCTTGACTGCCAACTGGGCCTGCATGTTAACTTTAACGAAATCCTGAACTAGGGCTCCTGAGTCCCTTGGTGCTTCAGATTTCTGAAGCCTTTCCTCATTTAGAAAATATTCTATGTCTCTATTCTTCCTACCAAAGTGCATGACCTCACACTATCATATTATGATCACTGGTTCCTAGAAATTCCTTCATCTTAAGCTCCCTAATCAAGTCTGCCTCATTACACATCTTTAAATCCAGAATTGTCTGTTCCCTAGTGGAATATACCACAAGCTGCTCCAAAAAAAATCTCATAGACATTCCATGAATTTCTTTACTTGGTATCCACTACCAACTTGATTTTCCCAGTTCACCTATGTATTGAAGTCCCCAATGATTATTATAATAGTGCCGTTCTTACATGCCTTTGTTATCTCCTGATTTATTTTCTTCCCCACATCCTGACTCCTGCTAGGGCACCTGCGCACAAATCCCATCAGAGGTTTTTCTCCTGAGGCACCTCAACCCTGCTCATACAGATTCCAAGTCTTTTGACTCTATATCACTTCTTGCTGTTGATTTAATTTCATTTCTTACTAACAGGCAACCCTGACTCCTTTGCCCATCTGCCTGTCCTTTTGATAGGATGAATATCCTTGGCTATTTAGCTCCCAGCCCTGATTCCTTTGCAGCCACGTTTTTAAGATACCCACAACATCGTACTTGCCCATTTCACTCTGCTCTATCAGCTCATTTACCATGGCTCGTACACTACTTGCATTAAAATACAACATCCTCAGTCCTGCACTGACTGCAACCCTCTCTCATAGTTGTCCCTTTATCTGGTATGCCTGAAGTTAGATTCCTAGGCCTTTCCATACACTCTATTAGTTGTTCTGGAAACTTGAATAAGAACCTCTGCTGAGCCCTTCCCTCCTTTAATTTTTCCATGCAAAACTCCCTCCCTCTTTCCAAACTATATCTCCTGGTATGTAGTTGGAAAAACCTGACCAGGTTAAATATTTCATGATTATTTTTACATTATATCAAGGGATAGTGGGGTAATACTGGAGAATGGCATTGAGGTAGAAGATTAGCCAATATCTATTTTAATAGCAGTGCAGACTTGAAGGGCCAAATCATATACTCCTGCTGTAATTTCCCATGTCTCTAACACTAGCATTCATCTGCGAATTGCATTTGTTATCAGCAAAAGGACCTAAGGCACCATCACATTCTTACTGATTGGCACTATGTGAATAATGCAAGATATGATCAAAGGACGTTGATAGGCCAGGGGTTAAATTACAGTTTGATTCAGTTAGCAGTTCACAGGTTCAATCCCAATTGCAGCATTCTAATACCTAATATCTACATTTCAGGACAACACTGAGAGGCTGCAAGTTAGCAGAGAGACCATAGGTGATAACTTAGCTGTTGTTTGGGTGAAAGTAAACAATTTCAGGGTATCATTTCAAAAAGAGATCCTATGTATCCCTCAGCCAACATTTGTTCATTGTTGTGTGTCAATTATAATTGTGATTCCATAGGCAGTAACTACAAAGTTTAATGTGGTTCATTAGCTGTGTAATACATTGCATTATGATCGCAACTGAAGTTACTTCTGGAAAGGCACATCACAGAATTAAATCTGGCTTGATAGACTTACGTTTTGTCTTTTATTTAACTTGTAACTGGTGGTCTTTCTCTGAAACGTAAGGACACAAGGCTGTAGATTTGATTTTAACAATGAAATATAAGTGTATTACACAACACAACCAAAAAAAAATAAAATCAATGAACCTATTGAAATATCACACAGTTGGAAAGGTTTTAAAACAATGGCAAAACAAAATCCTATTTAATCCCCAACACCATCACTTTACAATTATTCAAAATCCGGAGAAAATGTCCTTCCTCATTCAATCCATATGTTTGACTTAATTGGTCTTTCTCAGTCCTGCCCTGTGATTTGTGAGGCTTTCTCCCTTGATTACTCACACAACTGAGATCAACTTTCTCAGCATTGCATGCCCATTGCAGGTTTCGACTCAACAGCAAGAAATGACCTAGTGTCAGATGATTTCAAATCTATGTGGGTAGAGTTAACGAACCACAGAGGTAAAAAAAAACATAATGGGAGTTATGTACAGGCCTCCAAACAGTAGTCAGGACCTGGGGCATAAGATACACCAGGACATAGAAAAGGCGTGTAAGAAAGGCATGGTTACGGTGATTATGGGGGATTTCGATATGCATGTGGACTGGGAAAATCAGGTTGGTAGTGGCTTGCAAGAAAAGGAACTTGTGGATTGTCTATGAGATGGATTTTTGGAGCAGCTTGTGGTGGAGCCCACTAGGGAACAGGCAATTCTGGATTTAGTGTTGTGCAATGAGGCAGACTTGATAACAGAGCTTAAGGTGAAGGAACCTTTAGGAGGCAGTGACCATAATAGGATAAAATTTACCCTGAAATTTGAGAGGGAGAAGCTGGAATCAGGTACAATGGTATTACAGCTGAATAAAGGCAACTATAGAGGCATGAGGGAGGAGCTGAGCGCAATTAACTGGGAGAGGAGCCTAGCAGGAAAGACAGTGGAACAGCAAAGGCAGGAGTTCCTGGCAGTAATTCAGGAGACACAGCAAATGTTTATCCCTAGAAAAAAGAAGCATGGTACAGGGAGGATGAGGCAACAAGGGCTGACAAGGGAAGTCAGGAACAGTACAAAAACAAAAGAGAAAGCATAAAATGCAGCGAAGGGCAGTGGGAAGCCAGGGGATTGGGAAGCCTACAAAGACCAACAGAGACAACTAAAAAAGCAATAAGCTGGGAGGAGATTAAATATGAGGGTAAACTAGCCAGTAAAATAAAAGAAGAATGTAAAGTTTCTTTAGATATGTAAAGGGAAAAAGAGAGGCAAAAGTGGACATTGGGCTGCTGGAAAGTGATGCCAGAGAAGTAGTAATGGGGCACAAAGAAATGGCAGAAGAACTGAACAAGTACTTTGCGTCAATCCTCACGGTGGAAGACACGAATGACATCCCAAAGATTCAAGAGAGTCAGGGGGCAGAGCTGAGTATGGTGGCAATCACCAAGGAGAAGGTGCTAGAAAAACTGAAAGGTGTGAAGTAGGATAAATCACCTGGAATGGTTAGACGACATCTCAGAGATCTGAAGGAGATAGTTGAAGAGATATTGGAGGCATTAGTGGTGAACTTTCCAGAATCACTGGAGTCAGGGAGGATATCACAGGACTGGAAAATCACTGATGAAGAGAGTAAGGCAAAAGTCAGGAAATTACAGGCCGATTAACTTGACCTTGGCCGTTAAAAGTCAGCATGGTTTCATCAAGGGGAAGTCATGTCTGACAAATCTGTTAGAATTCTATGAGGAGGTAATGAACAGGTTAGACAAAGGAGAGCAATGGATGTTATCTAGCTGAACTTCCAGAAGGCCTTTGACAAGGTGCCGCACAGGAGGCTGCTGAGTAAGATAACGGCCAGAGGCAAGGTACTAGCATGGACAGAAAATTGAGGAAGTGTCACCAGACCTGAAACGTTCACTCTGATTTCTCTCCACAGATGCTGCCAGACTTGCTGAGCTTTTCCAGCAATTTCTGTTTTTGTATTTGATTTTGTTCTTGGTCAGATATCCTTTGAATTGAGCCCAAAAGCTTTTGAGCCTTTCTTTTTAAGAAAAGACTTGCTCATCCTCAATTCGGCCAAAGCTAATGTCTTATTATTTTCTCTCCCCCGTCGTAAGCCTCATGGTGTAAATTAACTTCCATTACCACTCCAGAAGGCAATGCAATCACCTGCTCTCTGACATTTGCAGGTCTTAAGTATTGGTTGCAGACAGACTGACCTAGTTCATTATTACATCCCTTCGCAAAAATAAACCCACATGTCAATTGTCAAAAAGCCAAGCTCCGATAAAAGAAATGATATTGCACAATTGGGACATCCTTGGAGGTAGCCCAATGTCTGAACGTGGAATGGGAAAGTCATTTACTACCACATGCATTGGACCTCAGTAGGAACAATGGCTGCCATTGCAAGGGTCCTCTATGGCTGCCCAGAAACAGAAACTAAAAGGTCTCCTGGCAAACCCCGACACAATGTTCCAAAACAAAAGAAAGGAAACTTACCTGTAGGATCTGCGTTGAAGTTACCCTACAATTAAAAAAATGTTCACTACATGGTCTAATCACCTTATTATTCTGTTTGCCTCTGCGAATGAAGCAGAAAGGCCAAAAACACTTCATTTTGCTTGACATGATTGCTCCTGATCTGGTTCTGGGGAGAAAGTGGGGCCAGGGTATTGAGTTGGACAATCAATGGTGGAGCAAACTTGAAGAGCCAAATGACCTATTCCAACTCCTTTTTCTATGTTTCAATGTTCTTTCTATTGAAATCAAACCAATAATAGAATTTAATATTTAATTTAGATATGTTGTTGCAGAGAAACAGAAAAAGGTACAATAAAAGAGCGGGGAAATGGCATGTGATGCGAATATGTAGCTCCAGAAGGAGTAAGCACTCGTGCAGGCATGATGGGCGAAATGCATGAAAATACCTATGATGTTTACAGGTACAAGCATAATTTAAACTCCAGGCATTTTGTTTTTGAACCTGTACCAGATTGATTTTGTAGCAAAAAGTAAACAGTGGGTTAAGGCATTACCTAGTCCAGTGTATTTAGCATTGATCTATTAGTATGCAATAGAATACTGTCTACTATCAATTATTTTCTATCCTAATGCAGAAAGCACAAAAGGAATGCCTTTTAGCAAGTGAATTATTTATATGTTGCTGGGAATTTTGGCAAGTGAATGATTCCACTTTCAGTATTACTGTAAGTGCCACACCAATATTTTATAAAAATCATCCTGTTTTCAGTGCCAACAAACATCATAATTAACTATGTGCCATTTACTGCATTTGGGAAAATATAACTGTTCTGGTAAAATGGTTAGTTGTTTCTTTCAGTCACAGAATGTTCTAATTAATTAGAGCTCTTGAATTCTGAAATTTCGAGAAGATGATGAAAGTCTTTCTGAACAGCTTCCTGAATGTACAGAAGGGTTTCCTGAGTATAAGTGCTTCTGTATATTTGGCTTTGTTTCTGTCCTGAGACAGATAGAGACAAACCATGAAACCTATTCTTTGCAATGGATAACAATGATGATGAATAAAAAATGTTGTACTCCGATTAGTTACAGAAACTTTTATATTGATACTAAATGTATCCCAAGCAAACTTAAGGATCATACATTTATGTAAGGTCATTGGTTAGATCCAGCTAAATATATTCCTTATGTGGATATAATATCACTGAAAGCTCAATATCTCAGTTGTATAGAAGCTGAAACAAGCATCGTGCTACTTAGAAAGACTGGTATCTGTATCAAAGTTAAACCTCCCTGTATTAATGACAAGGTTATTTTCAGGAAGTCTCTAGACATGGTTACCTGAGATGTGAAGGCAATAACTTCTTGTTTGATGGTTTTGACTTGTAAGGATGCTGTAGCTCTTCCCCATAACCAAAGTAATTCATTGTCTGTAAATATATTGATCTGAACCTTACAACTTTTTTTTTGTAGCTGTGAGTTATGGAGGGATCCTTGCCATGAGGCTGAGTGAGATCTCTAACTGTATCTTTCTAAACTTCCCTCATTAACTACCTATTTCACCCTTATGGTGTCCATCACATTTGATTTTACCCCCATCTTACCGCACAACATTCCCAGAGCAATTCACCATTCACGGGATATCTGCCAAATGACCAGCATCCCCGGTGCCTGCACTGTATTTAAAATGCCACTGTGTATTGGATGAGCACTGGCATTCTGAAGCTGCCTTGCTCCATTGAAGATGGAATCTAAACATGTCAGAGAAGGGGAGGACAGTGCCATGATGTTCCGACAGGGGTCTAGAGGTCCTGGTTGAGAGGGTGATGCGGAGAAGTGTTCTCTGCCTGGAAGCCTGGCAGAGGAAACTACACCACCAGTCCCTGGCAGTCTGGTCCAGGGTCGCCACCCAGGGGTCAGTGTGATCTCCAGCAGTGTTGTATGGAGATCAATGACCTTCTCCACTCCACCAGAGTCAGTGCCACCATCTTCTCTCTAAGACTTCCTCACAGTCACTCCATCTCTGGCACTATACCTACCTCTCACCAAGGCTCATGCTCTGACACTCTCACTAATACAGTTGACATCTTCCATCACTCACTCACGTTCCCCCCAGCCTCCCATGACACTAGCCCTGCATGAGCTCTGCACTGCCTCCTCGCTCACCTGGGACACCTCGGCATCTTTTAACCACTTACACTGGCACAAACAGCCATGTCACCCTCTTTCACCTCACTCAATTCTCCCTTTCTCCCTGTTCAGGGCAAACCAGATCACAGTAGGGCAGAAAGAGCCCAGACAGGAGGAGGTGTACCCAACATCACTCCTGAGCCCCTACGAGCAGCCAATCCTGGCTCTCTCAGGAGACGACTGGAACCACTCCTGGGGGTTGTGGGGAGCATGGCTGCCATATCCCTCCAACTGAAGAAATACTATTCTCATTCCATTGCCATTTTCACAGCAACCACTGTCGGTCTCAGTCAATGCACATGGCTCCTAACAATGTCTTCTCTCCCTTGAGTCTTGCAGGAACTTCTGCACATCCGATACCTTGGCAGAGAAATAGGTGGCTCCACCAGAAGCCGGCTCCTTGACCTTTGAGGATGAGAATAGCATGGCATCAAAGGAGGCATAGGCAAGGTTCCCTCCTGTACCCTCCAGTAGCTCAGACACTGACACCTCGGCAGAAACAGAATAATTGGAGCACTGTCTGGTAAGCAGCACACCATGACAGCTCTGCAGCTGGCTGAGGCAGCCTAGCACTCAAACGATTGTCTGGTACCAGGCAGGAGAGGACACAGTGGTGTCAACAATCTGGGACTTTGTCTACATACATGGGGTGGAGCAGGAGCAGGCAGGTATTTGGGTTGCAATGATCCTCATGGTCCATAACCTGCGGCAAGGCAGCAACTCATGTTGGTTTGACTGTGCTACTTCGCATAGTACACCAAAACAAGTCAGTGAAGTGATCATGCAGTTAGGCGCCAAGTGAATGAGTGCTAAGAGAGCAAGCAAACGAGCCAAACTTTACACCCTGTGGCTGTTCCCGTGCACCAAATATCATTGCAGCAGCCTTTCCACATCATCTGTCAGAGCATCCTGCAATGCACACCTATGCTTCCTCAGTGCCATGCAATTGGAGTGGAGAAGTGCCAAGATGATCATGAGAGGTTGGCAAACATTGGATGCCACTGTCTGTGGACAATGGGTGCATGTTGCTGATGCCAGTGGGTCATGCCTTGAGACAATGGTCTGATGTTCGGCAACATATAGGCTGGTCATAGCCAGCAGCAAACTAAAAGCAGATGAGCCAGGTGGTGGAAAATGGAATTAGAATAGTTAGGTGGTTATTTTTGACCGGCATGGATGCAAATACCACAGAGCCTTTTTCTGTCCTGTCGATCTCTATGACTCTCTCTTTGTGTCTCACTCTCTCTCTCTATTTATGGCTCTAAACTATAATTATCCTTAATTGGCAACTCACTGCTGCCTAGCTAGAAACTCGCCTCGCAGGTGAGGTGAAGTATAAAAGTTAGAGCAAGATGCTTTCAATGTCAAGACAGGCCTTATCAGGCATCTCATCCGATTCTGCGACAAATTTCACCATAGCCCATGTCACTCAGACCCCTACAAGATTCTGCCCTTTGAAACAAGATTTGGACACAAAAATGTGCTTTATAAATGCAAGCCTTCCTATTTTTGTGCTCTCATTTATATTTGATTTTCATTTTTGTAACAATTGGTTGACATTTTTTAAAGCAGCATGACAGAGCAAGATTTCGCCTTCACTACAGCCAAAACGAAATGAAAGTCACAAATAAAGTATATTTCACAGATAAGGACTTCTTCCTAAAGTATTTCACAGCCACTGAAATACTTCAAACTGTGGTCAAGGCTGTAACATATTGATGGAACTTTCCAGAGAAAGGGAGGGAAAATTGAAAGTCCTCGTTATACACAGCATGCTAAGCAACTAGAAGACTTGTCCCTCAAATAGATGGTACAGCATATATCATGTCTTCACAAAATATGAATCGAGATGTAAAATCAATAAAATAAATACAATAAAAGTAAGTTAGTATTAGCGAGTTGCTAAAGTTCCAAACTTTGCAACCTTTTTATGTCTACTTGTACACATGAACATAGTTCTGAGCAACACATGGCTCAGAAACCATCAATTTGAATGCATAGATCCATAATTTATAAAAGTTTAAGTTCAGATTGACTAACTCTTTTAAAGCAGAGGCTTTCTGAACATTGAAGTTTGAAAAACAATTACAACATCAAAATGCGTCATAATAATAAACTTTCAAAATTATCAGGGGCATTTCTTTCTTGAAGGCTTTATAAAATGCAATAGTGAAGTAAGCCTTTCAATTTAGATCAATCGGAAGTACCAGCTACTTACTCAGTTATCACACTAATTGATCTTTATAATTTTTAACTTATAGCTTACAGGTCATTGACAAATCCATCTACTGAAGGCAGACTTTGAACCACAAGAGGAGAAAGTTAGGGCCCCGTTGCAGACAAGCTGCACTGCTGGGGGCTCAGTACAAACCAAGAGAACGGGTGATCAGTGGTTAGCACTGCTGCCTCACAGTGTGATGGACCTGGGTTCGATTCCACCTTCAAGCAACTGTCTGAGTGGAATTTGCACGTTCTCCGCCATGTGTGCTTGGGTTTCCTCCCATAGTCCAAAGCTGCGCAGGTTAGGCAGGTTCGCCATGCTATAGTGCCCAGGGATGGGGAAATGCAGAGTTACAGCATAGAAGGGAGTGGGTCTGGGTGGGATGCTCTTCAGAGGGTTGGTATGGGTTTGATAGGCTGAATGGCCTGCTTCCACACTGTGGGGATTCTATGATCTATGTTTATGGAGAAACAGAAACAATGCTGAACATTACCAAGAAATGTCTCCTTGGGAAGCTAGGTGGTGGACTAATCGGCTTAAATTCAGGAAACAATGAGACTAGTGCTTGGCTCCCTGGATTTGTATTTGCTAAACAAGTATCTAAAACTGAAAACCAGGAAAGGTTGCCTCTGGTCAATGTTTCTTTCTCAGCTAAAATCACCAGGGAGTAGCCAATCATTTACCATTAGCTATCTATATGTTCTATTCACCAACCTGTCTGTGACCTTCTTAATTTTTCTTCATAATTATTCATATCCACTTCTTTGGTATCAGCTTGCTGGGTCTTACACTGTGTGAAATGATGGCTCAATTTGCCAACATGACCATCATGCATACCCCTTCTAATCAGAGATATTTCTTAAAGTAGGAAATGTGCAAATATTTTCTTTATATCCTGCAGAACCAGTATCTTTATTGATGGGTTCACACAATCCTGTAAGTGAATCACTTCTTAATTTTGAAGATGATTCAAATTGGCACAAAGAGTTGAATTTCCACATATTTTGGTGACGTGTTATTTGCAGGAAGTTTCATGGTGAGTTCCTGTCCTGGCTCCCAGCAACTGTTCTCCCTATTCATCCGCTGGTCACAAAATTACTTATACATTCAGCCTCTGCAGAGCCCTTACTGTCCAATCATGCAGTAGCAGAAGCAGAAGTGCTCACTGTTGCCAAGACCTTGTGCTGTTCACCGTGCCTGTGCCATATTGAAATCTCAGCTGTGCATTAGTTTAAACCCTGTAAACTAGTAGTTGGTGCTGTCCCACTTGGCAAGGACACATTCCAGAAAGGGAAGCTGGCAAGCCACACTGGTGAAAGGGACCTAGACAGGTAGCACGGAGGGCCATCAAATTTCCTGTGGACTGCCAGAGTAGGCCACATCAGCAGTCCAAGCCTGTATTTCACACAGCAAAAGAGATGCCCAGCAGTGCTGGAAGAAAACTTGGAACTCATTATTCAAATCTACTCTGTTTCACTGGCATCTTATCTGTGGCATCATCTTCTGCACACCTTTCCTGGTTTTAACATCCTTCTTAAAGGAAAATTTCTAAAATTGGCACAGCATTCTAGTTGCAGCCTAATCAATAATTTGCATAGAACTAGGAATGCCGCTTTGACTTTTTACCTCATGCCTGTATATAGAATCCCAAGGGTGCTATATGATTTCTTAACCATTTGTCCACCAAGTTTTGAATATGGGTTTCTGAGTATAATGCTTCTGCTTTAGGTTTTACCAACTCATGAAAATTTATTTGCAGAGTGCTTCACCTCTCATTTGTCCCCAAACTTCATTAGCTATCTATATGTTATATTCACCAACCTGTCTTTGACCTTCTTAACTTCTCTTCATAATTAATCATGTTCACTTCTTTGGTATCAGCTGCAATTTTGATACTGCGTCCCTTAAACAAAATTACAGATTATTTATAAGTTTCCTGCAAAACCTCAGTGCCAGCATTAACCCATGAAGGATGTTCACAGTCTCAATTTTTTTTTAACTAGTATAGATTCCTGTCTTTTAACTAACCTGCAAAACGAACTTGCATTTATACACAACTTTTATGACCTGGGAATGAAGTGTTCTTCCTCAACGAAACATGCTACATTTGTACATGCTTTACACGTTCATGGAATTTTTGTAACATTGTGTTCAGAGTCTTGAGTAGTTCCTCTCCGATTTGCCTCAGAATTCTGGAGAACAAGCTAATGTGGCATGATGCCTTTTCCACTTCTGGAAAAGTTCCACCAATTATTTTTCAGTGCTATTCTATCTATCACTAGCCTTTCAATCACTGTGTTTATTTTTTGTGTGACCTAACAATCTCTACCGGAATCCTGCAAAAACTACCTCAACATTCCAGTGAGAAAATTTCTTTTTATGCCTTTCGTAGCTCTTACATTTCTCAAAAAATCCTGTACATGATTTTGTACATGCTGGTATAGCTTTATTTATTCTCTTAACATTTTAAATCATACTTTTCCACCATACTTTCAGTACTCTGCTTGAGTTTTATTTTGTAATAGCCCTAGATTTGACCTAATCAATAATCATGCTGTATCTTGTTACAGTTGATGTTGTAACTCAACAAGCATTGTAGTGCTTTATTTTGTCTAGGAGCTGCAATGGAATCAGCTGGCTGAAATACAATAAATATTTATATGCACATGTATGCCTGTTTATAGGTGCAATTTAAAATTTATGGGGATTTCAAGACAATATTAACATTACTCCACTCTTGAAATAATAACAGAATGTTGGTAGTCTAACCAGTCAATCTCATTCATTGTTCTTATATTCTCGACAGTGTGGCTGAATTCCTGCAGAAAGGAGTTTCCAGTAATTTGTTGTAGAACTACATCTATTGACTTCTGCTATTGGCAGCTCTTTGCCATCTTCTCAAGAGCAACTAGGAATGGGCCATAAATGTTCACCCGGCCGGTGATACCCACAGCCTGTGAATGATATTTAATAAAAAAAACATGGATTTGCCCTTGCATGTGTTAATTCCTTATTCTTTCTCTGGAGAGTTGTAGAAACTGTGAGCTAAGAATAGCACAGCAACAGGCAACCGAGTATCTGGGATCTAAGACATAGGGCATGCAAATGATTATCTCCATTACCAATCAGATCAAAGCATTGTGAAATTTACAACATGAGGACTGAGATAAAGGGTGAATGTAATTAAGATAGAAGGAAAATTAATGGAAGTTAAAATTAGATTAAGCAAGGAAAAAGAGACAGAAAGAAAAGTAAAATAAACTTTGATCTAAGACTGATTTTTTTTCCAAATCTATGAAAGTAATTAAAAGCTAAAAGATTGAGACTACACATCTGTAATGGTTCATTTGCAATTCCAGACAGGCTGTTTGGTGTAATAGCAATAAACTCTTAATTTAAAGGATAGTTAAACTGAAACTGATGTGAATTAATCTTTTGTGAATGTCTTTGGTATCTACCATACAAAAACAATTGCTGAAATTGACGTACAACATGAGATTTTGTGATAGTGGGACCAGAAGTGCCCTGAATGTCAGATTGGAGGTGGGCAGTCTGGCAATGCATAATCACATGTTGGAGCAGCCAATTAGATATTGATGCCCAGTTCATCAGTCAAGGAGGTGGGCAAGGTTCAACAACCCCACGGTTACCTCATCACATTGAAAGTCCATGAGCCTTATTTAAAAGGGCAACCGGACTGGTAGTTATTCCTAGCATCAGTCTGGTTGTGTGACTGAGCACCTTGGGACTAACATTGCTGCTAGAGTCTTCCCATTATCCCTACACTGATAACTCCTACACCTACCTCTTCATCTCCCCATCCTCGTGACACACACACACAGATAACGACAGCTGCTTTTACCACCTATTGTGGAGTGATATCCCTGAGCAGAAAACAAGTGGGCAAGGTTTAACAGTGCCTTCTCACAAGTTGTCTCCCAGAATGTCTGGGAGCAGCAGAAGGTCATTTTACAATGATAGCTTCAGGTTACCTTTCCTCCTGACCTGAGAACCTTTCAAACACAGAGGGCCTGTACTTTCCATTGCCCATATCCAGGGCACCACCCGTCTTACTATGGACACGTCCATTCTTGATCTATGCTCCAAACACCTCTTTGTGTTGTTGCAGCTGTCCCTTAACATTCCAATATTGACCCTGAAACTTGAATCTGTGCTGTGCACCCTCCCTCAGCCACCATTGGCTTTCCTCCCATCAGCCTTCACCCTTGCATCAAGTCCTTGCCATGGTGCTATCCAAACTCAGTGCACCAATGTCTCTTCTCTTGTGCACCAACAAAACTACCCATGAAAGAAAAGTAGCTCCTACTCAATCAAATTCCACCAAGAAGATCAGCCTGCCTGCTGCAAGCCATCTATAACTCGCTGTGGATTTGAAGGCGTGTGTTTCTTGTTTGCTGCAGAGACTATTGCATCATTTAATCCAGCGAATAGTGCTGTAATGAGTTTGAATATCATGCTAATACACAACAAACAGGTTCCTGTTATTGAGGAGCTCAAATCAACCTTCAATCTGCCACAACTCTACCATCATCCCCTCACCAGGAAGCTGACATTTCATCTTCTGCACAATTGAGCATGGCCTCATTTTCCACTGGCAGAAGCAGTACAAAATTCCAGTCAGCAACCTCACTCCATTCAATACATTTCAGTGAGGGGTCAGACAATGAAATACCACTTTTGTTAAATCAGAGCAGCACATCCCAAGCAACAACTTTGAGATTTCTGAGTTGAACAGCGCATCTGCTTCTGCCTGAATGTCTGTTAAAACTGTACAAAAGCAACAGCAAATATTATTAGAAACAAAAACAGAAGTCGTTGCAGATCTGGCGTTTCAGATCCAGTGGCTCTTCCTCAGAACAAGAGATGCTGCCAGACCTGCCAAGCTTTCCCAGTAACTTATGGTTTTGTTTATGATTTGCAGCATTTGCAGTTCTTTCAGTTTTTATTTAACAGATGATATTAGCCTCACACAGCTTTTGACTGCAAATTTTGGACCATTGCATTCTCTTAGAATCCCCACAGTTTGGAAGCAGGCCATTTGGCCCATCAAGTCCACACCAACCTTCTGAAGAGCATTCCACTCAGATCAATCCCCCTATCCTATCCCTGTAACCCCACATTTCCCATGGCTAATCCATTTAGCTTGCACATCCCTAGACACTATGGGCAATTTAGCATGGCCAATCCACCTAACCTGCACACTTTTACACTGTGGGAGGAAACTGGAGCACCATGAGGAAACCCACACAGACACAGGGAGATCATGCAAACTCCACACAGATAGTTGCCCAAGGGTAGAGTCAAAACCGGATCCCTAGTAGTGTGAGGGAGCAATGCTAACCACTGGGCCAGCGTACCACCCCCTTCTTCTTTTTTATGTGCAAGAACCAATACAGAGTTTCCTTTTGATGATCTGAAACTGTCTCTATTAATTTCCTGAATCCCACCACTGAAAATGTCTTCATTAATTTCCTGCCTCCCACCAAAGCAACCATTCAAAATAAGTGTCAAAGTATTTCATGGCATCAGAATTCTTCATTAACTCTCCTAATAAATCTTCAATCAGATGCAGAGCTTCACCTCTGGCTGTCTCTCATCTTTGTACGTTGGAAGATCAGTGTCTGAAAACTCACTCTCATTCACCAAATTCTCATTTCTCTATCACAGTTCTTCGAGTTGCCCAAGAAAAAGTGAAGCAAGACAAATCAGTGCCGAGGATTTCTACTTTTCCCACTACTGCAGCAAAAAGAGAGATAAACTAAAGGTGACCACACTCTGCAACAGTAAGAACAACAATAAAGTAAGCAACAGCATTTCCTCCACAACAATCCTCAACACCAGTATCCCACAAAGATGTGTACTCTGCCCTACTGTACTCCCTGTATATGCATGACTGTGTGAGTAAATTTTATCCGAACTCCATCTACCAGCTCGCTGATGACACCACTGTTGTAGGCTGGATATCAAACAATAAGGCGACAGAATACAGGAAAGAGATGGTGTGCTCAGTGGCACGGTGTAAAGATAACAATCTCTCTTTAATGTCAGCAACATGAAAGAGTTGATCATTGACTTCAGGAAGCAAGGAGCAGGGCATGCCCCGATCTACATCAATGGTACTGAGGCGAAGATGGTTGAGAGCATTAAGCTCCTGAGAGTGACAATCATCAACAATCTGTCCTCTTCCACCCACGTTAATGAGATGGTTAAGAAGGCACAACAACACCTCTTCTTCCTCAGCAGGCTAAGGAAATTTGGCATGTTCATAAGGACTCTCACCAACTTTTATACACACACCATAGAAAGCATTCTATCTGGATGCATCACAGCTTGGTACGGCAACTGTTCGTCCCAGGACCATAAGAAACTACAGAAAGTTGTGCACATAGCCCCGTCCATTACGCAAACCAACCTTCCATCCATTGACTCCGTCTATACTTCTCACTGCCTCGGAAAAGAAGCCAACATCCTCAAAGGCCCCGCCCACCCCGGTCATAATGTCTTCAAAACCTGTCAGGCAGAAAATACAAAAGCTTAAACACACGCACCAACAGATTCAAGAACGGCTTCTTCCCCATTGTTATTAGACTTCTGAATAGACCTCTCAAATTTCAAATCTAATGTTGAAGTTGCTTTCTGTGCACCTTCTTTGCAGCCATTACTTTGTTTTCCTCGTTCCGTTCAATCATCCTATAGTGTTTGCATGCTATGATCTGCCTGTACAGCACTCAAAACAAAACTTTTCTCTGTACTTAGCTACATGTAACAATAATAAATCGAATTTAACAAAATCAAATTCCATTTATACAGTGCTTTTGATATGGTAGACCTTCCTAAGCCCCTTCACACAAGTAATATGAAAACAAAATAAAAAATACCAAGACACACAAGATATTACAACAACCCAAGCTTCTCAAATAAGTAGATTTTAAGGAATAATGAAAAACAAAAACAATAAGAGAGGCAGGGAGGTTTAGGGAAGAAATTCCAGTCATTCATGTATTTGGGCTCCAATGATACGTTCATGGTACATGATACACAGGCAATGTTGTATATTCATCAAGAAAAAATATTTCAAGATTTCTTGCCTACTTACTGGTTGTGACACTTAGCTAATTATGTTAACTGAACAATCCTCAATTTTTGCGTACACTGGACCAACTTTACCTAATAAATAGAGCACAAGTTCAGAACAGCAGTAACATATCTCTCAGAAAACTGGAGACTGAAGTATAGTAAATCATTCCAACCCATCTGATGTAGTCCAATATAAAACATGCATATTCTATTGTGAATTGTCCCTCAGAGACTTTAAACTGCGCCTGAACTTCTCTATATTCTGCAGCAGGAAAAGGGGAAAGGTAATGTATCAGCACTGCAATACAAATTTCAAATTCCACAATGTGCTGCGGGATCATTGCCCTGGAACATTTGAAGATTGGTTAGCTGCTAAAAGTGCCAGCATATGCAATTAAGAGCCCTGGTTTCTTGGAGCAGCTGTGCAATTAGCTGGAGCTCTCTTGGGTCTGTGCACTATGTGGTTGTCAGTCTGTACCTATTAAACACTGATACATATTGTGTTGTGCAGTTATAATGGGACTGGCAGTCTCTACCTTCTGAAGTACATGTTCCTTGAGTAAAGTACAACATTCCCAGATTTTTCACCTGCTCCAAAGCTACTTATTAAAAAATCTCTGAGTTCAGTTTTCATCATGCAGAAATGTCCAAATGCTTGGTATATCTGGGGTGCTTGTTAACAATTCAGAAGCTCAAATGCAACATCCCCCAGGAACCTTTCTGTTCTTTGTGATTTCAAACTCAGTGTCATGGCAACATTTCCCCTATTTGGTCACACGACGTAGCAAGATGTAGTTTTGACACAGACACTTAATTTGTGATTACAAAGGGAAGCATTAGAAGAAGGACCAATCAGTAATGGCCACAAATACTAATGACGCCTGTCATCCCAATTGGAACAGCAGTGTAACCTAACATGCTCTTCATACGAAACAGTCCATACAATATGGATTCACTAGAATTTCAGCCAACTCTGACACAAGATGATATGACTTTCCTCAACAATATAAGTACAAACTGTCCTTCAAATTCCTTATGTGTAAGAGTAAAATGAAAAAGTTTTAAGTTGTTTTTGAAATTCTATGTGTAAATGAATGACTACAGTTGCTTGCACCAATTTTGCCAAGTATATTACTGTAAAACTAATTTAAAGTAATATTTTAACTTGCACTGAGTAATTGTTAATTAAATGCAGCAATGCCCGTTAGGTATTCTGTTTGGATTTTGACATATGTTTGGAAAAAAATGTCTAGGTGAAGCCCAATAATCACGTTGCAGTGTCAGTGGTATTTCAAGTCTTTGGGGCATAATTAATAATAGTGACAGTGGGGATATTGCCCACTGGTTGGAGAGTCAGTGAGAGCCCCACGTTGTCCTCTTACAGGACATCCTACTGTATTAAGTGCCAATCCGGCTCTTAACTACAGATAAATGAGCCAAACCCAGGATCAAGAACCTAGTTTGAATGCTGGCTTGAGCAGGGATTTAATTAAGTCAGAGACAAGAAAGCAGTAAGGGTTCACCCACAACCTTCATGCCCAATAAAAGGTCCCTGCCACCAAATGTGCTGTAGGGGACGGTATTAAATGCCACTCTTGGCGATATGAGTTGAAACGACAACAGCAGTGACCCCTGCCAAACATGGCAATCTTTGTAACAAAGGCCCTGACTTCCTATTTGATTTCCACGTGAATAATAGCTTAACCTAAATGCGACCATGTCAAATGCATAACAGATATTTGAGGTGCCAATGAGACCTTCCCACAATAACTTTGAGCCAAAGTAGTCACAATTTTGTAAATCTGGTTGTTGAACCTATCACCTGAACCAACCCCTGTCCACAAATCAAATAGGTGTCCCCAGGACTGAAAAGTGAGTTTCCAATTAGACTTGGTCAGATTCACCGAAACTTGCTCAGATTCTCACACGCTCTGGAAACCAAGGTGTGATGAATTCAGTTGTGATCAGCCAATTAGCAGTTACCAACAGTCAAATGAAGCTCCAGACATGCCTGCTGCGGAAATCACCAATCAGTAAAATGAAACCTGAGGAACATTTCACCTTTTGGCTATTCCATCTTGGATTTGCTGGAGGAGGGAGCGAAGACAGCTATCTGGAGAGATGAGAAGTAAAACATTAGTTGCTACAGCCAAAGGCTGGAATCTTCTGCACTTTGAAAGTGTTTGAAAGTCAGGTCTGTACTCACACTCCAAACTACTGGTTACAGCAGTGTGCCTGCTATTAAAATCTTATAGGAGGCTGATTAGCAGGTTGTTTCTGATTTTTTGATAATCAATTAAGAATGGCAGAAGTGTTCCAGAGGTGTGAATTTCACAGACTATTGCTAGGGAAATTAAGGAAATCCTTATTATCCTAGCTGTAAGAGCCTTACTGAGACCCAAGCAGAAAGAATAGTAAGATATCCTTGGAAATTCCATTACTCTCAGCACTGTCAAAGACATCACTCTCCCGTGAATACTAGTATAAGTGAGTACAATAACATCCTTGCCTTTTTATGCAGTATACATTTAAAGCTCTGGTAACCAAATTAATTGGATACCAAATCTCATGTGTTTCCAATCTCTTGCCTCCAAGGTGTCAGAATTCTGATATGGCAGGGTTGGGAAAAACTAAGCAAAACTAAGAAGATGGTGCTGTGATAGCAAATGTGAAGCAAATTATCTCATTAAATGCCATAATTAGGTTCCTGCTGTTGCCAGACAGGATGCCATCACCTCAGTTAGCCCCCATCCCCAGAAAAGAAGAAGGGAGCAGGAATACATTGGGGAACTGGCCAAATGCCTTTTTTTTCTGATTTTCCCAGCTTTGACCTTACTGGCTGCATGACCATACAGACTTAGAAAAGGTTTTCATAGAAACCTGAGTTCAATTTCATTATTGACTATGGGCAGTGTCCAGCAAATTTTGGCCACAACTTGCAGAAAGTGGCCTTGGAGGAAACTGAGGGTTGTTGTGTTTAGAGGAATGCACTATGGGTTTTGGCTGGTGCTTACAGTCACACAATGAAGATGTCCATTATAAAGCACTTGGGGCATCAATGCTACTTGTACAAAGAAAAACTAGCAAGCCGTATCTGCTAAGGGTGAGTAAAGGAAATAAAACCACAACTTGCTTTCATTGAACAGGTAATTCAAGAATGCTATATAATGTTAATATATAGCATTATATTCAGTATTGAAGATGGAGGGGTAGTCTAATCAAGATGCTGAAATTGATCAAAGATTAAATGCTTCATTATGGGGAAACTCCTCAATTTATTAGGGGAATTCAGAATGGAGGCATAATTCCAAGTTAGGGTATAGCCATTCAGGAGTGAAATCCTGAAGTACTTCTTTATACAAAGGGTGATGGAAAAGGCTGTGAATGTAGTGTTAATTGAAACATTCAAGACTAAGATTGATAAATTATTGATAAGGGAACCAAGAGATATGGAGTGAAGGAAGATAAGGGATAAAGGTACACAGTAAAGAACGAATTGAATAGTAAATTAGGCTCAATAGAGTGTGGAGCTGGAGGAACACAGCAGGTCAGGCAGCATCAGAGGAGCAGGAGAGTCAACGTTTCGGGTCAGGACCCTTCATCAGAGCCAGGACTGATGAAGGGTTCCAACCTGAAATGTCGAATCTCCTGCTCCTCTGATGCTGCCTGACCTGCAGTGTGCCTCCAGCTCCACAATGTATTGACTCTGACTCCAGCATCTGCAGTTCTTGCTGTCTCCAAGTAGAATAGGCTCAGTGCCCTTTTCCTGTTATTATGTTCAGCCAAGAATAACAAGATATGTAAGAAGTATCAGGCACTTGAACAACCGTAGTAGCATCCTAATTAACGAAGAGCAGTTTCAGTATTAAGCAACCTCTTTCTGAGTTGATCACCAGAGGCATGGGTTAAATCTGTAAAGTACCTTAATTTGATGTTCATCCAAACTACTTATTGTGAAAAACAATAAATTTCTGAATCAAAAACTCTTGTTTCACAGTATCTTAGCAATAGAAGTGTAGGTTCCATAATGGTGGAAATGGATATCATGCCTGTACTGTTATGTTGTAAAGCATTAAATTTAAATATGTTGAATGGTGCATATCTGAAGCAGTCATTCCAGACAATCACAATGTTAGTGTACCTCAATGATTCCTTCGTCAACTATAATTGGTCTTTTGACTTTATCTGTAGCAATGGAATAAGAAAATAGCAAATTTTCTACTGCTAATGACAGTCAAGGCTAGGATAGTATGCTATACAGAATCACATTTATAAGAAAATCAACTGCATGCAAACACCTTTAAATTAGTACCAAAAATCATTTTTGACAAATGAGAAGGAAATGTTAGTTTCAGATCTACAAACATTTTGCATGGAGGAAAACTGATACTCAAAAATATTTCCTTCCTTGTGCCTGCATAACATAAAATCTCTTAAAACTCATAATATTAAGTCTAATAAAATAAACCGGAAGCTGCAAAGCACACAATATCAATGCTGCTTTTGCACTTTGCAAAAAAGTTGTAAAATATTTATTTTCACAAGTCATTACATATTCTGCAAACAGCCAAAGAGACATGTGGGTCACTAAGGCTGACTTTCGAGTTAACCTCTGGATCACTTATCAAATGGCCAGTCTGAATACATTGAAAGGATAGTGTTCATAAAAAAATGTTGGCAAAAGCCAGGAAAAATGCCATTTACAAGATGCCAACTCAAATTGGAAAAGGAAGAATTTGATGCAGTTGATCAAACCCAATTTTCCCTTGTTTTGTGAACTTAGAAATAGATTCAGTAATCATAGTGAGCTCATTTTTTTTCCAATTTTTGAACATAAAAAACAGGAGTGTGACTAAACCATGTTGGTTCTTGAGCCTGATCCACTGTTGAATACGATCATAGCTAATCTTCTACTTGAACTGTACTTGCCCATCTTTAATCTATATCTTTTGTTTCACTTAGTGCCTTAAAATCAAATGATCCCAGTCTTGAATATATTCAGTAACTAATTATCCAAAGCCCTCTGTTCTAAAAATCTTTTGAAAAATTTAAAGTTAATCTTGTTATGACTTCATTTGGACGCTAGTCCATTTTTGGACAATTCCCAGAACTGACTGCAAAATAGCAAGTTTTAACTTTTAAGTTTAAAAAGGAAGGTTGGGTTGGATGAGTCATTCTTTGTAAATCTGACACTGTTAATGGGAAAATTGTTTGAAATATTGAAAGAGAATAAGAAACTGGGGCATTAGGACCTGGAACTTGTGTTTAACAAAACTTATTGATGTCTTTCAATTCCAAAATGTTTAAATTTGGAAAATTAAATGAGGAAAATATGGAGGTATAGAAAATGAAAAAGAAAATTGAATTTAAATTTCGGCTGTATGCACAATTTTGCCAGAATCAGCCGCAACAATTAAGAAAAAAGTCTCAGAATTCAAAACACAAGTGCATCACAAATAAAACTAATTTTTCACACAAAGTATTATGCTCGTCCAAAAATTCGCCTTGCCCAAATCATGCCAACAAAAGAGGCCATAGCCCCAGGTAAAAACACTGGGGACAGCAAATTTCCATCAATTGTACTGAATCTGGAAGGCTTGCCTAGTTATGCTCAATTTTATTCAGTGCTATTACAAATCAAATGCATCAATAAATGAATCTAAATCTATCAGATCAATACTCTTAACAGACAGGATTCTGACTTTTCCTTACCTCTTGCGTGAGCTTAATTGCTAATTCAATACTTAAGTAATAGCTATTTTGATGGACTATTTTTCTGTCATTCCCAGAATTGAATTTGTGTTGCACTTAATCAGCCAAATAAAACTGAGGTCTCCAAACATGTTGTACACATCACTTCAATAAAGTAGTGAATTGTTTATCAGGAAAAGGATACACTTTTTTTTTATTATCAAACATGAAAATATTCACATTCCTTCAGTAAGGGATACACTTATAAGCCAAAAGGACCAAAGCAGTAAAGAAACCTCAGAAACATTAAATTGGCTGCTTGCCTATCTTTTCCACACTGCAAATAATGTTTTCTGCTCTGCAGTGGGGTAAGTCAGTCTAAACAAGTGATTCACATGCTCTGGAAGACTATCCATTCACAAATGATTTCATGCTCCTGATTTAGTATAAGGGAGCAATTCCCCGAAACTTGGTCTAACTCCTTGGATGATTCTGTCTTGTCATTTAGTAGAATTACACTCACCGCCTGCACCATTATCACCCTACCCCTATCTGCCACCTCATGGCAAATAATTAGGTATCCACTGAGAAAACAGCCAATCTGGAATTAAACTGTGCTCCAAAACTTGATAACATTCTGCCTCTTCTCAGGGGTAGGGTATATTCAGATGCTATATTGAAAATTTTCACTTTTCATTTGTACCTTTTTTTAAATTCTTTCATGGGACATGGGTAAGACAGAAGTGACCAACATTTGTTACCCATTCTTAATTGTTCTTGAACTGAGTGGCTTGTTAGGACAGTTAAAACCAACAATATTGCTGTGGGTCTGAAGTCAGATGTGGATCAGATCAGATAAGGATTGCTGATATCTAGCCCTTAAGAACCTTAGTGAACTATTGGATTCTTTAGGACAACTGCTTCATGGTCGCTACAAGACAAGCTTTTAACTACAGATTTATTAGTTGAATTCAAATTCCACCAGTGCTGTAGTGGGAATTGAACCTGTGTCCAAGAACATTTGAATGGACTGCTTGACTACAGTTCAATGTCATTGTCACTGACAGTACCACTGTTTCACCCATTTTCATTCATGACGAATTTACAGCATGCCAAGTCTTTGCTCAATAACTGCCAGTGATTCTCTGTTGTACGTGTGCATGTCCACATTTCATTCTTTACATAAATAGTTTCATCCTGCAATCTGGATCATGTACAGCATTCGGTACTGGCTGTTGGGAAGGGATTCAGAGGCATTGGACTCCTGTCCTCAAGCTTTCTACTGTTCATAATACGAAACTCGCTGACAAAGTGTCATCATTCTTCAACATGCATATTGGAAACCATCAGTATTTAAGGCAGACAAAGACAAGTGGCAAGGCCACGCAACTCACTGTAATTCTGGAAAATGTGACACTCCTGTTTCAATCAGTAGCACTCTCAAATCTGAGTTTGAGGGGTGACGATTAAAGATTATTCCAAAGATCAACATCAAATTCAGGCTGACACTCCATTGCAGTACTGTAGGAATGCTGCTGTATCAGAGATGCCATCTGTCAGTCAAAATTTGAAAGCAGATTGCCTGGGTATCAGCATAGTACTATTTGTGCAATCTTCCTGTGCACACAATTGGCAGCAACATTTCCAAATAACACAGTGATTACACTTCTAATTATACCTTAGTGAATTGTCCTAAGATCCCTCTATCTGGTGTGCCAAAAGTCACTGAAATACTACCTTTCACCTTTTAGCAGCTAACATCATTGGTAGTAAATTAACACCATTCTTTTTCTACATAAATCATTTGCCTTTGGGTTACTCATGTAGAGACAAGACTGTGAAAGAATAAAGAGACCTACAGTCATATGACTGGAGTTTTATTTCACTGCAGACTTAAATGTTGTGTCAAGTAAGTGAAATCTTTTTCAATAAACATTTACTTTTGATGTGTTATTTTCAATCTTTAACAATCCAGTTAAAACTGCATAAAGTGGTTTCTTCCACAACTCTAAATATCTTGATATAATCCATGAATAACAAGTCATTCCAGTAATGTGGAGACCAGTGGAAAATGGTTTAACTGGGTAGGGGCCAGGTAAAACCATTGAAAATTCTGCAGTGCCAATGCTTTTGACAGATAAACTTGGCCCTGTGTCTCTTTGTACTTACTGTTCTTGCTGTCCAACATTCATTGTTACAGTCCATGTTAACGCTGAGAGAAAACTGCTAAATGAAAAATGTTTTTAAGCAACAAAAATGAACACTGACATTGGTACACATAGCCAGTGATATAAACTTACAAGAGAAGGATTTTAGTAATTCATAGCTATTAGAATTAGAATTCAATTAGTTGAAGCAAATACAATAGTTTTTTTGGTCTTGCCTTATCTCTTGGGATGTTTTTACTACATTGAAGGTGCTATAGAAATCTAAACTGCTATCGCTTAAGAAGCGGTTTGGAATAATCTGAAGGTACTACTACAGTCGAACTACTTTTCTTGTCTCTGCAGATATCACTTACCTTCAATGATGAATGTAAGAAATCAGTGATATTTTGTGTGGATGTAACTGCAGATTACATGACTCAGCGAAAGTTATTCACAGCTGAGTAGCCTTTGAATTAAGGAGCAGATAAAATTCAACTCTACCAAAAGAAGAAAAATGATTGTACAAAGTAAAGTTGTCTTTGCATCCATGATATACAGCAATCTGAACAGCAAGCAGCTGTTTTGAAATAAGCAGGGGTTCTGCAGTGAGCATTGTATTACAAATAAGTCATAAATTCTTTTACATGTCATTAAAAGCTTTTAGCAAAGAGCCAGAGAAAATGTTTACTCCACCAGGGCTGACCTCAGAATGATGTTTTTCTCCAACAATCCAATGACTCAGAAGTATTTACATAAAGGTAAATTCAAATGTAGATGGTTTGAATTGTGAAAACAAATTTAATAATGAGAATGGCAGTCAATCATAAATGCTCATTTTTTAAGTGTCCGATCCAAAGTTGCTCTAAAAGTGAAATACAAATGTCACCTTGTTTCTCAATGCTAATTTGCTTCTGTGAAGTTATCAGACTTTATTTCTTACGTCCCTTAGTTTTACCAGCAGTTGGCAGACTTGTCTTCAGAAAAAAGATAGAAAATCCTGGCTCATTCAATGCCTTCCTACTCCATACAATGCAAAACTATAGCATTTTAACTCATTGGAAGTGCCAAGTGGTCTTTTCATAGAATGTTCAGCCCAGAAATAGGTCATTTGACCCAACTTGTCCATGTTGGTCTCTACATTCCAGCTAGAATTGGACACAGATTAAATGTAGATTATTAATAATCACTGTGTATAGTTGATTCCTTCAAATGGATTACATTAATTGAGAAGGTGCTTTCCTTTGGAAAGTTGTGATAGTTTCTACAACTTCCCACTTTGTTCACTCTTTCAGTTCCACTATTAGAACATCAGAGGTTTATCAGAAATGAGGTTGGTATTCTTATGTAGTTGAAAAGCATTAACCTAGATAACAATTGCATAAGTTCCTTGCATCTGGTTTGTCTCAAGATGAACTGGACTTCCATCCAAACAGCACAGAATTAACCCTATGAACTGTACATTCTCAACTCCCAGTCTTTCCAACTCTAAGTTAGACATTTCCATTGGTACACAGCAATCTTTCTTACAAATAAAGGCAAAATACTGCAGATGCTTGAAATTTGCAACAAAGACAAAAAAAAAAGCTGGAGAAACTTAGCAGGTCTGGCAGCATCTGTGGAGAGAAAACAG
>NC_063359.1:13877960-13940344 GCF_021869965.1 Rhincodon typus | reverse complement strand
TTTCTGAAGAAGGGTCTAGGCCCGAAATGTCAGCCTTCCTGCTCCTCTGATGCTGCTTGGCCTGCTGTGTTCATCCAGCTCTATACCTTGTTATCTCAGATTCTCCAGCATCTGCAGTTCCTACTATCTCTGAATAAATTTTCAAGCCTGGTATTCAACCCAGTTCTTCTTCAGAACTGAAAGGTGTTAGCTTCAGACAGTTGAAGACACATGATCATGAGCCTGATAACTTGCTTAATTGAAGGATTAAAAAAACCTCAAGTTTGCATGGGATGGAGAAAATATTGACATGACAAGTGAATTATTTGGCTCATAATAACATTCCTAATAAACAGGAAGAATCCTGTACAAGCAAGAAGGGAATTGCCTTTCTTATTCCTTTCTATAGGACTTTATGCCAGGCAGTAGTAAGTACTGCTTCTCTGATAGACTCCATGGTCTCCGCATCCTACAATACTATTCACAAATCAACAATGGGATCTCATTCTCAATTCCAAACACTTTTCCTCATTTGGTTTACAAACAAACAATCTCTTTCATTGTTCAAGACCTAATATTACTTCCATAGCATGACTACTCAATTACCTAATGTATCCTGAAAAAATGAAGATGGAAGCATGGGTGCTTCCTGGATTAAGTGTCATAATGAAATTGCCCATGACTACATTTGACAGTGCAATTATAAAGTTAATGGGATTAAGGTGGGAAGTGTGTATTTAACATCATGTGATAGTACTTAAGGTGTTCCGTAACAACTAATCCAGATATGACCCAAAACAGGGTTGGAAGACCATTGTTCTGAACTTTTATTTCTGCAATGCTGGACATTTTATTTCTCAACTTTCTAAGATTTTGTAACTAAAGAAGCTGTACCTAGGCACCTTTATACCTAAGATGGCACAGTAATTGGCAAAGTATAAACTTTTCACTATACTCATTGAATATATGTGACAATAAAGCTAATTCAATCATAAAGCTAATTAATTAATTAATCAATTCATTCATTCATTCATTGAAATCTGGGGGATAAGCTTCCTCCCCAGTAGCCTCTTTTCAAAGGGTACCAGTGTTAACTTTTCCTCAAATCTATTCTAGGTCCCTCTTCTTTCAGATCCACATCCTGAACATTGCCTGGACCTCCAGTTAGGCTTTCCCACTTCTGCTCATTTTGGCCACTTGCTGATACAATATGCTGCAGCATCTCAACAGATGGCCCAGAAATGGGAAGCAGAGATTTAGAAAATGTTCCCATATATCGATAGCCTTGTGAGGGTATGCACATGGTCTGGCCCAAAAAAAAATCCCATCTGGCAACAAATGTATCATTGACAGAACTTTGGTAAAGTTGCACCCACTCTAGTAGCTTCCTAGCAAATTTGGGGAAGAAGCTATGAAAGACAGCATGGGTGTTCACGTCTCAATGCCTATCAATAATAAAACTGCTACCATATGCAAGATTTATGATCTTTGAAAAACCTTTAAGGACTTATATTACCTCTATAGTAATGCTGGCAGATGTAAATAAAAGACAGATGAGGAATACCTGCTAATGGTAAAAGATAAGCAAAGCGGTGTGGGATATTTTATTGATCCATCAGTATGCGGTGTGAGGAATATATGTTTTATAAATAAGACCATGCTGTAAAATTCAGGAATATGACAACATTGTGTGTGTATCAAATTTCTGGAGAAGCAACATATGAGGAGAACTGAAATGAAATCCATACATATTGAATTTTATTTAAGTTATATGCTCCAAGATTGAGGATTATTTTTTTTGTGGAAATAGTTTGGACATTTTATGATTTCAGATTTTAAAATGACAAAGGTATTGGTCTCAATCAGGTTGGATGGATTATTTGATATAGGTCGCGAATACCAACAGTAGACTATATGCAAATATAACATGATGTATAAAGTTGGGTTAGATGCCAAGAAACATTTATTTTCAGCCAGAGTCATCACCTTACAAGCCAGACTACTTTAATATGTGATGGATATACATTCTCTACTGTCCTTTGAAAAAGAACTTGAAAGGGGATATTTCCAGATATAAAGGGAATAATACTAACCCAGCTAATGATACTCACATCCAGTTAATTCATTTTCAAAAGAACTGTTATGGCTAACTAATATTTAATTATAATTGAGAGTTATGGGTATTCACAATCTTTCTTCTATTGCCCTAAAGGATCAGAGAAGAATTTCTAAGAATTCTTTTCTGCTTTGACTGCTGAAATGTAACTGAACTACTTGTCTGAGGTAGAATGGGGCAGTGTTCAGTATCGTACATTGTGGCATCATATGGAAGTGATCTTCAGAGTCTTTTCCCATATAATTCAATTCATCCACAGGATATGAGTGTTGTTGGCTAAGCCACCATTTATTGCTCATCTCTAATTGCCCAGAGGGCAGGTAAGAGTCAACAGCATTGCTGTTGGTTTGGAATCACATGTAGGCCAGATCAGGTAAGAACAGCATATAAAAGGCTTTTCCAACAATCTGCAACAGTTTCATAATCATCATTAGACTCATAATTCCAGATTTTTATTGAATTCATACTCCACCATCTGTGTCATGGTGGGATTCAAATCTAGACCCCCAAAATGCTACCTGGGTTTCTGGGTTAATAGTCAAGTGATAATACCACAGGCCGTTGCCTCAGTGTTGGAATCAAGGGTGTAAAGAAGTCAGGAGATGAGTGACCCTGGGAGAACCCAAACTGAGCATCGGTGAGCAGAACTTAACTTTTCTACTTGCTCTAAGTCCTAAATATGTTCTACAATGGGTGTCATTTCTAGTTTGTAGCTCATCCTGCATTATTGTTAATAAAGTGAACTATCTTCTTCAAGGAGCGTACTGGTCAAGAAGGGCCATCTGTTCCCTGTTACAATATTTTGCATTTCACTAGGGCTTCAATCCTTGGCAGAAAAGAATTTCCATGCCAATCTTTCAAAATCCTTAAAATAAGGGTTCTTCTTTATTCTCCTGCATTATGCATTGCATTCAGCTTAAAACTTTTATTCAACATCAGTTCAGCCAGATGATTTCAAATTAATTGGTGTAGTGTGAATTTTAAACTCAGTTGCATTCCACAATCGAATCAGATAGAAATCATATCATAGCTACTCTACTAAAGAAAATCTGAATATCCCCTTCCCTCCGCATTCCAAAATTCAAGATTTCAGCAAAGTGCTTCAACGAGAATACGTTTGCAAGACCATCAAGAGTAAAAATAATCAAAATTTTCCCTATGGAAGAAATTTGCAATGAGTTAAGATAAGAATTTCCTATATTGACAGCAACCATAAGACCATAAGAAAGAGGAACAAGAACAGGCTGCTTGGATCCTCAAACCTGCTTGGCCATTCAATAGGATCTTGGCTGATCCAACACTCCTCATTTCCATTTTACAGCCTTTTCTCTGTTACCCTTGATTCCCTCCTGATGAAGTATCTATCTATCTCAGCCTTAAATATACACAAGGACTCTGCTTCCACAGCTCTTTGTGGCCAAAAGTTCCAAGGACTCACAACCCTCTGGCAGAAGAAATTCTTCCTCATCTCCATCTTAAATTGGTGCCCCTTTGTTCTGAGACAATGTCCACTGGTCTTCGACTCTCCCATGAAGGGAAGCATCCTTCCCTGCCAAATCCCTTGTCCTGTATGTCTCAATGAGGTTACCTCATATTTTTCTAAACTCCAATAACTGGATCCCCTTCCTGACCTTTCAGCAGGATTTAGCCAAAGTCTACGAAAATGTTTCTAACTCAGTTACCATGATAGCTTGGACTGTGTAGTTGTTAAGACTGGTATTCCCAATTTTACTTGAGGCTCAACAGAAGTTTGGCATAGTTTGCGATGGGTGGGGGAGTACTTCCTTTAGAAATGCATGTTGCTATTTATAAGCTAATTACAGTTATGCATGATATTCCTAGTGATATCAATTAATAACCACAAGTATTTATCTGAACAATATTGCTGCTTTAACACAATTTCTAAGGAACATGATACCCTCAACTTTCAATAATCATTTTTAAATAATTCACAATTATACTATCCCAACATTGCAACAGTGACTTTGCTTCATTGGTTGCAAAACATTGTCAGACATCAAGGCTGTGGAAGACATTTTATAGATGAGAGGTACCCTTTTTACTGTAGCTTCTTTGGTGAAAATTTAATGTTGCATGGCTCCATCTGCTTTGCAGTTCTGAATTTTAACTCTGTCATTTCTGTAGCTTTGAGTCAGAAATTAGACAAGTACTGTGGTCTTCTATAGTCTTGCTGAATTAAACAAAACTCACTGAGAACTGCTTGGGACTGGGAGGAATGGGAGAAATGAATGAATTATGTCTATTGTGGACCAGGAAAATCACTGTGGATACTCTTCGCTCCACATTAATGTCAGGAAGTACATCTGTTAACAAGAGACTTGCCTTTCTGTAGATAGCATCCAACTTAGATCACAGCAAAGACAGAACAAATGGTAAGTTTGGCAGCGTGAGAAATTTCTCACATTGGAGACGGAACACCATCTGCAGACAAAACATACAATACCTTGAATTGAAGGAGGTTTTTGGGGGAAAAATGGATTTTTGACTACAGAGCTGAAACAGGCTGGAGAAAACTCGCTTTCAAGAAGGAAAACCAGTCACACTGACTAGAAAGAAATGCCAGGAACTCAAGAATCAAAAAGATAAATGCAATGTTCTCTCCTGCTGATGGTCCTAGAAATGGATTATGGTCTTTGATTAAACTCTTAAGGAATTGAAAAGGGTCTAACTGTGCAGTGTTTTATCTTTCCTTTGTATTGAACACCGTCCCTTTTAAACTTTGCATATGCCAGAGAAAATGGAGGATGCAGGTACAGTTATAACGTCTAAAAGACATTTGGATAAGTTAATGAATAGGAAAGGTTTGGAGGTATATGGGCCATGCGCAGGCATGTGGGACTAGTTTAGTTTGGGAACATGGTTGGTGTAACTGGTTGGACCAAAGGGTCTGTTTCGATGCTGTATGACTCCGTGACTCTATCTGTCTGTATGTGTGCGTATGTTTATGAGTGAGTGAGTATACATTTATGTGACTACCTGAAGATTGAGTGTTTGGCATTGTTCTTGGGGTTAGCAAATAATAAAACAATCTTTCTTTCACTCAAGAAAACATTGCGATTGGCGCCTTATTGCTACAATAAGAAAAGTTAGCTACATTTCAATTTGAAAAAGAGAGAGCTTTGTGCTAAAAAAAGAACTTTGTTGTGACCTACCAGAGGGGAGCCAGTTCTACTCTCCTCACCTGATTGTGATGATATTGTTTCAAAAATGTAATCACAAATCACAGCTGTTTAAAATGTTATGGCTTGCTGTTGCTTAACTTATTTTTAACTACTGATTAAGCAGTTATTTTTTCTATTCATTTGTGGGATGTGGCTGGCCAGCATTTCTTGCCCATCCCTAGTTGCCCTTGAGAAGGCGGTGGTGAGCTGCCTCCGTGAACCGCTGCAGTCCTCCTGCTGTGGGTTGATCCACAATGCCATTATCTTCGCTTATCAACACATCTTGACAATACACCCAGAGCACCATTTGCAGCATGCCCTTGGATTAAAGGGTTAAGAAGTGAAAGCAGTTCTCATTTACTTTATGGAACCATTCCATACAGGAGTAAAATTCGGATTGGAATCTATCATTAATTAAATGGTGATTTACTATGGCACTGTAATTGAAAACAGTTTACTCATCCGTAAATGTGGAAACATACCATTTTTTGGTCACACTTTGTACATTTATCTCAAATTGCCCAATGTGTCCAAGAACAAATTTTGCATGGTTGATTTTTTGAATGCTTGCTTGCCATTTTTGGTTGATCACCATATTTGTTGCAGTAAATCTTGAGGAGGGAGAGAGGGGGAATTCAGCTATTTGAGACATATTGTGTCCTGTAAATCATCAAATCTCATGTTTAAGTTACTTCATGTGAAACCAGCAAAATTCAAAACCCCATGCCAATCTTATTCCATTTGTGAGTATTACATTAATATATTTCAGGAAACAATTGCTTGCTACTGGCAGATTGTGAACAATTATTGGAACATTCTGACATTGTTTACAGTTAATCCCATTGATAGCTAGCAGTCCATTGCACTTTAGAATTCTTTCAAGCAAATAAATTATGAAAGCCCAAAGATCTGGTGACAGGGATTTCTGTTATATTCTCAAAGGATATTTGAACCTTACCTAAAAACTTTGAAATGTTGTTTCCAATGCCCTCATCACACTTTCTATACTTATCAGCAATACTGAAAGTTCCTGACATGGCCATTGCGGATTTCCTGCTCACAACCTTGTTTCCCATCCGCCCCGTCTGCTGAGAGAGAACGTCTGTTCTCTTTTAAAGGCAGTTTTCTCTTCAGGACCACACTGCAGCAGGATCTTCACTTTTAATCAATGAAAGACAACCTTGTCAAATGTTAAATGAAAATCTGAGTGCACAATATCAATTGCACTTTCCCCAGACAGCACGTCAACAATAAATTTAATGAACATTCCCTTTGCTGAATCATTGGCCCAGCTGACATGCCATCCAGTAAGTCTGAAAACTATTTGTTACCCTTCCAATAAAAATAAACCTATTGTAACATCTCACTTGCAACATAACATCACTTACATTGCTTTTGGTTTCCCTTATAATTTTGTTTTATGTTGACTTGTTTTAATTTTCCGTTCCTTTTTTCTCATGTTGCTTACTGATATACAATTAGTTCCTTCTTCTTTATAAATTTTGCTAATTTTAAGCCATTTAAATTCACTCCCCAACAGAAGCTTCTCACTCACCAAAAAAATCGGTTTCCTCATGATTGTACTTTTGGAACTTATTTTTACATACTCAGCCCCCAGTGGAGGAGTTTCTTGTAGGTCCTACTGTCTCCGCTCCTGGAAGGTAAATGAAGACCCTGACCCTTGTCCTCAGTTTATCTGCTGCCAGAATAAAGATGTCTCCCAGTCACTGCATATTTCATGGTCTTCGCCTTGCCCTCTCCTCAGTACAAGATCACAAATATAGGGAGGGTCATGACCACGAAGACAATTAAATACGACAATGGCAGCCGTCACATAGAGTTGTTTGGAGGTGAGAGATGAGATATTTAAAATTCTGTGAGGGTGAGAGCACACTTTGAAAATCTCAATCTCGGATAGAAGCCTCTGGAACGTGATAGAACCTTCAAAGGAAGATGGAGTTTCATCAAATATGGTCTGAAGGAATGTCTGAGACCTAATGAAAAGAGGGAAAAGGAGATGTATATTTTTTACACCTATTTTCTAATCAACCTGGTCACTGATGTCATCACACACCTTTGGAGCAGATGGAATTTGAACCTTGGCTTCCTGGCTCAAAGGTAGGGATACTACGACTGTGCCACAAAGGCCCAAAAGTTTGTGAATTGCAATCAAGGCAGATAGGAGTTGAACCTACAATCTTCTGATCTATAGGCAAATGCATTAACCATTGCACCACCAACCCCATCTGTAAAGGTGATGCATATGTTATTGAGGAGTTCATTGGTTTTGAAATGGTTGCATAACTATGGGGAACTAATAATCAGTGGGTGTGAGTTTTATGGAATGTAGCTAAGCAAAATAAAATGTGGACTTGAATTCTGTTTAAGTATAGTCATCTGGTAAAGTGTAACTTTGGTAGACAAGGATGATTGAGTCAAATTGTAAAGTTTGGGGCTACAATTACCCACTTCTATTTTCTGAAAATAAGCCTTATGGTGAGTGGAAGAATTAAGTCACAATGTGGACTTGAGTTATTTCTTTATCAAAGAGGAAGCAAAGTACAGTCTTAACACTTGCCTTCAAAATTCTTCCATACATAAGTAAGATACGAAGTGAAGTTTTTCATATCAGAACTAGAACCTGATGATTTGAACAAGAATGAAGGCTTGGATAAAATTTATCAAGAAAAAAATCTCTTGAGTACTTGTAAGGCATGATTAGATTTTGACCAATTTAGACTGACTTTCTATATTCATTCATGGGATGAGGGCATCGCTGCTAGGCAATATTTATTGCACATCCCTAATTGCCCAGAGGACAGTTAGGAGTCAACCAGATTGCTGTGGGTCTGGAGTCACATGTAGGCCAGATTTCCTTCCCTAAAAGACATTAGTGAACAAACTGGGTTTTTCCCAACAATCATCAGATTCTCAATTCCAGATATTTTATTGAATTCAAATTCCACCATCTGCCATGGTGGGATTTGAACCAGGGTTTCCAAAACACTATCAGGGTCTATGGGTTAACAGTCTAGTGATAATACCACTAGGCCATCACATCCCTGACTGAAGATAGCAATAGGGAAGAGTACACAATGAAGTTCAGTATGTTGTATGCAAGCGTGCAGAAATGTCTCGAGGTTCCCCAATCTGTGCTAGCATTAAAGTTATTGGACTGTGTCAAAGTATCAAGTATGAAACAAACTTCTAACTTTGACAGGCATTAAATATGTGGATAGACGTACACTACTAGGATGAATGTCATAAGCACTAAAAAAATCCTTTGGGATGAATGGTATCATATTGGCCATCACAACTGATCTGTCCACTATCAGGCAAACTATCAATTGTAACAGTTTGATTGTTCATAGCTGTGCAATATTTGGGTATGAGAAGTACCTGCTTCCTCAGTATTTTGTGCATCTCTATCAGAATCTTCAAATTTGTAATTAATAACAACCCTTGGGGGCAATATAGGTTGGGAGATGTAGAGTTAATAAATGAGTGAGGCTTTTAAGATATGGACTGCAGTGTGTTAGATGAACTCAACTTTATGGAGAGTGAAAATAGAAAGCCTGCCAAGAGGGAAATGAGAGTAGCAGCATCCATGGGCAACCAAGCATGGTTAAGATCATTTAATATAAAAGTGGTGATAGGCATTATTATGGAGTTTAACATAAGCAGTCTTCACAGTAGAGAGAACAGGAGGTTGAGTGCTCAGTTTGTGACCAATTAGGAATGATTACAATCGCAATTGGGTAAGCTGTGTGACAGGAAAATACAAATCATTGAGATAGTAGTCATTGAACAGTGTTGATCAGATGGACTGAATGGTTTGTTTCAGTCCTATATATGTCCTCTGCAATATTCTTCTAATTATGCATTGCCAACTTTAATAATCAATTGTCAAACAAGTGTATTTTTTTTTGCCATCACTCCAATTTCTGTTGGGTATGAGGGTACTGTTGGGTATGAGGTAAAAGAGAGCAGCATGTCCTGATTCAGCACTGATGGTGAATGATCTTAACTCCAGTACGTTACACAAGAAAAGCGCTCTTTGAAGGAAACATGTTTCTGGTGGTGATAGCCCACTGATATCTACTGTTGGCAAAATAAAACTCAGCATTTCACTCAGTATCCCTGTCTTGATTTTTAAAAAATTTCATGCTATTTTCTCCACTGCTTTTAACACTTTTGCAAAGGAGCCCGATGAATCTTTAACCTGCTTCACACAAAAATAATCCAAAACTAATCTAACTGTGTAAAACATGGATATTAATTTTCAGGTGTCTGTCTGATCTCATACATTGGATCATAAGGAAAGAAAAGTTAATATACTGGTCAAAGTTGTTCCTTATAGTAGGGATGGTAATAACACATGGTCAATAAAAAATCTGATTCACTGTCTTTTTCCATTGTGAAAGCCTGTAAATAATCTGAATTTAAGAGTTTTGAGTTTCAAATGTATTTTTCTGCCCGCACCTCCCCTCCAGCCCCACCCCATCCCCATCCCCATCCCCTGGCAGCACTCACTCATTTTGGTCTAGAGCCTCTGGCAACTGTCCAGCATTTTACCCCAGCGACCATTCCCCACCCTAGGTCTAAACAATGAGTATTGTACGCCATTTGACAGTGCAGGATATTACTGCCCAGCCTAAATCTGTCCTCGCCCAACATTCAAATGCTGGTTCTGAAAGCAACTAATCAAGCACACACTGGGGAATCAAGCTTGTAGCTTATACGGTTCAAATATCATATGTCAAACTAAATCCTTCAACAAATTTAAGGGAGTCTTTGTGTTGTGGCAAGGCTCAAGGGAAATACAATGCTATTGTCCAAGACAACCAATTTCACAGCAGCACATTATCCGATCACTTCCTTCAATATTGCTTCTTGAACCTTGCTGTTGTATTTCCTACATGAAAACAGTGATTACACTCCAAAAATATTTCATTAACTGTAATGCACTTTCAGAAGAATTGTGGTCAAAGAAGGCACTATATAAATGCAAGTTCTTCTCTACTGCCTTTTATACCCTAATATTACCGATTCCAATAAATTGGTCCAATCACTGAAGTGTTTCATCAAAGATAACTGATTGATACAATCAGTTAAAAACAACAGCGAGGTATAATTTTCACGATGTAACAGATGTTCACTCAGTACAAAATGTAACATTGTTCCATAAAATAATATGCCATCATAAATATTTAAACATTGTAACAGTCAACAGCTGTTTTGATGCAGTTGCAATTCTGTCACAAACACGTCATTAAATCTTTTACACGTCATTACATTTTAAAACAGAAAGCCAAAGGAGATGTTTACTCCATCAAATTTGATCTCAGAGTGCAACCTTACTACAAAAATGGGAAGTGAATTACCTCTTAAAGGAAAGAACTATTCAAGCATAAATCATGTGGTCATTTTATGCTGGGTTTGCAGGAGAGACCAATTAAAATTGCTCCTGGAGTGTGTTGTAGTGGGTGAAGTTTACAGTGATCATTATTAGTTTCTTAATGTCATCACACCTTTAATTCTGCTCTCATGTACTTCGTTTCTTTATATTAGGTTTGCCTTGAGGTTTAGGTTGCCAGACAATTTGTCTACGATTACAGCAGGGATTTTAAAGGAGCTGGAAAATTATTCTGCTTGTGCTGTGACTTTCTCGCAGGCCTTTCTGAGATAGAGGAGCTCCACACTGTCACTTATCCTGAATGCTTCATCCCGATCTGAATTATACAGCGAATCCTGGAAAGAACTTGAGGAACTAATTTCCATGAGATCTTGGTGTCAAAGTAGGTCCATCTATATCAACATTTTTTATTGGAGATGCAGCATGACTCAAGGTGCTTCACAAAGGACACATGACTCTCCTGAACCCTCCTCCCCGCACAACGCACCCCCCACCCCAATTTTTACAAGTTGGTAAATAAGTAGAGACTCATAGTGGAGACAGAAGATTTTTTCCTCTGTTTGAGACATGAGTAACAGAGAGGGGGCCATTTAATAGATTCTTCTAAGTGAAATTTTGTCAATAACTGCTCACAAATGTGGCCAGCTAACTGTTAGTTTGCGAAAAAGACGCTTACCAGTGTCTCAGTAGAAAGAGCAAGGGAAAAAAAAGAAATAATTGGCTTACAAATAATGTAGTACCCTTAACAATCTCAGAATATCATAAAGCTCTATAAAACTAAAGAAATACTTTGGAGCTGTCCTCAGGGGTACAATGTAGGAAACACAACATCTAATTTGCATACAGCAAGGCTGTACAAACAGCAATGAAAATAAGGGTTTATTCTGCTGCTTTTAGTTGAGAGATAAATGTTGTCAAGAAAAATGCAGTTACATCTGAATGGACAGGCAGGGCTTCAGATTAATGTCTTTTTCAACCCCAACAATGCAGTATTACCTCAGTACGTCACTGGTGCATTGACTCAAATTACTGCAAACCTCTAGAGTAGGACTTGAACTAACAATCCACAACCAGGAATGTTACCAATGAGCTGCGACCAACTCCTCAGTAAAGGTAAAGCTTACTATGAAACAACAAGGAAGTCCATTATGGCATCACTTTCTGTTAACTTATTCCATTTTAAAGAGCAAACGAGGCCGACACACATGTGAAGTGCTGCCTGAACAAGCCAAAACAGTTTGTCAAATTGGAAGGTCAGCTTGCAATACACTGAATAAGGCCGAACCAATTCCAGGGGCTATGTACATGAAGCCACTCAGCAAGTACACCAATACAAAATCAACTCTCAGATTCCTAAAGAAGAAATGAATAGCTTAACAACTGTTCAATAGTAACTGTATAGCCTGTTGATCTATATACCCAACTCTTTACTTGTGAACATTATGTATTGGGACAATCATCATCACAGGAGAAACTTTGCACTGAACTCAATACATGACTTGTCCAAATTCTGAGGAGGATAACATCAACTTGAAATACTAACTTTCTTTTTCTCACTCCAGAGATGCTCTCCGAGCTGATGAGTCTATTCTGTTTTAATTCCAAAATTTAAGCTCCCACAGTATTTTGTTTGTTTTTCTTGAAGTGTGATCATCGTTGTTATGTAGTTAAACAAGCTGATAATTTTTGTACCGTGTGCTCCCACAAAACGCAACAAAGTAATTGAAAGCATATCTGATTTTTGCAGTATAAGTTGAGGGATAAGCACTGTCCAGCAGAGCAATAGAGCTCACCCAGTCCTGAGGAAGGGTCACTCGACCCCAAACGTTAACTCTGATTTCTCTCCACTGATGCTGCCAGGCTTGCTGATCTTTTCAAGCTATTTCTATTTTTGTTTCAGAGCTCATCGATGCTTTGACCAGATCTGCAGGGCCCCGTTTTAAAATATCGCTAGAAAAACAACTTCAACAGTCAATATTCCTTTACTAACACACCTAGGTACTAATCTAGGCTATGTGTTCAAGCCCTGCAATTGGGCATAAACCCTTGACATTCTAGCCAATGGAGAGAGTGCTGCCAGCTTGGAGACTTCATTCAGATGATTTAAAATACTTGAAGGATTTACTGCATAGAAATTTAAAAGGTTCTTCAACTTTCAATCTAAAGAACTAACCATAATTCTCAGGAATGATCAATGGTTTAGTTAATCTTCTCTGTACACCAAGGTTACAAGGCATCCTTAGGATTCTCATAATGGACTGCTGCTTTAGTGGGCCTGATGATAAACTACTTTATGAATCTTTATTAGTCTTTCTATTGCCCTTCCTTTTTCCAATTATTCCCTTGTAAGATGTGAGTAATAATGTATTCAGTTTGTGTTCAGACCATTCTGACATACTGCTTGATGAAGTGAAGCAGATAGCTGGCATCCAGACATTGTTCAACCTAAATTACATAATATAGCTTCATGTACCAGGCTCTTGTTTGAATCTTAGAATTCACTTGAAAATAAAATATAGTTCCCCTTTCTGCAGAAACACTGTTAGAAGCATTACTTTACTGTTCACTTCTTATAAATTATTAGCCATGTTACATGAAGGCAGCTGGGCTTCTGGAAGACAAAAACCCTTTATCCCAATTCGGTGTGAACTTGGAAAATGTTTGAACTTTGGGGTGCATCTTACCTTATTTTTTTTCCCCACACCTAATTCCCATACAGCTCCCATATAAGAATTTCTGTTTAGGAAAGGATACCCTTGCTTATTTCCTATGTTTCCCCACAACAGATCTGGAACATGGGGATCAAATGTATCATTGACACCCTGTCGAACAAATAAGGTCTGATTTTACCACAGATTGAAAATCAGGCAGGGTGGAGTGGGAGTCTGAAACAGGCAAAAATTTACTCTACCCCTTAGTGTCATGAGGTCTAAGTTTGCTCAAATGCCACAGTTGAGCTTCTGTTCTGTTGACGAACCCAAACATGGCTTAAGTGGAAATTTGGCTGGCAGCAGGCCTCTGCTATTGACTAAAGTTATCTCCGACACTCAAGTAAGCTATGGGAGTGAGTATTAGGGTGGGGAGCATCTCAATTGGGAAGAAGGAGAACCTCGGATAAAAGAGACCTGGAACTTTCCTCTAACACCTACAAGGAAAGTCATACAATTTAAAAATGGCATCTTGTAACTCTGCTTTTCTTCCCACTTGACATAAAAGTCCACTCAAAACAGTCGTTAAAAGAGCAGTCATATCCCAAAGACATCATCAAAGTCCAATATACATATTCAGAGAAACACCTCACCAGTATCCTATGGATGTCTTTCTAACCTGCTCAGGATATCAGGTTAAAATTGACAGCTAGCAGGAAAAAAAGCAGGATTCTCAGGATGATTTTAACTGTTTGTCCACCCAATGTCTGAAGATTATGGTTAAAATCACTACTATAATTTCAGTCATTTACATTCCTGAAAATGGAATTACTCAATCTAGAAAATAGCTGGTACTGAAAGAGCCGTATTTATTCATTGAAGCAGTGAAGTATATTTTGAAACAATAGTAATTGGGCTTTACCTCATCCAAAAACAAGTTGTGCCAACATACACAGGCATGTATGCACACAGACTCCTGTAGAAAGAAGGTTTCCCAGAGGACCCAATCACTCCCACTGATAGCACATCATATCCAATGTTTAGAAAAGCTAGCAGCTATTTTGAAAGAAATACAATTGCAGTTGTTCTATCGCATAATACATCATTACATTTTTTACATGTCATTAAATGCTTTGCAAAATAAACCAAATATAGCATTTACTTTGCTAAGGCTAACTGCAGAATGAGGCTTTTCCCTGGCTCAATGTCCACATCCAAAGTTATTCCTCCACAGACTGAGGTGTTGACTAAAGGTTGAAATCAGTGGAATGGACAGACAGAAAGAGTGTAGAAACAGCAGGCGATTCAATATCACTTATCTTACGCTAATGGTAGAAATGAAGATTTCTATTTGCAAGTGACTAAACAAAGGGTGATGGCTCTTACGCTAATGGTAGAAATGAAGATTTCTATTTGCAAGGGACTAAACAAAGATTGATGGCAACTAGGACATTAAATAAGTCAGTGCCTATTTCTCAAGCAACTGGCATGTTGTTTCCACAATAAGCTATTCGTTTGTCAATCCAATCTTGATCCAAGACGGCAAAAAAAAGAGATTGTCTTCCTTGTGGCAAGGACTGTCCCTTGTATGCACACACTTGCTGCTTTACCCATACTCACTGACCAAACTACAGTACAAGCAGATCCATACCGTCATAAAAGACCACATCAGAACATTGACAAGATCCTGAAAGGAAGAAACCCCATTTTGAGGTCATAACCAAAATATACCTAGAGTAAAATATTGCAAGTTATAATATATTTAGAAACAATAGAGAAGAAATAAGCAGTTGAAAGCTTTACTAATTAGAGATAACATAGTGACAATAGATATCAGTCACAGAAAGAAAGAACAACCAATCCATAGACTCATAGAATTATACAGCATGGAAACAGAGTCTTTGGTCCAACTCGTCCATGCCGACCACATATCCCAAATTAATCTAGTCCCATTTGCCAGCATTTGGCCCATATTCCTCTAAATCCTTCCAATTCATATACCCATCCAGATGCCTTTCAAATGTTTTAATTGTATCAGCCTCCAACATTTCCTCGGGAAGCTTGTTCCACACACACACCACACTGTGTGAAAAAGTTGCTCCTTAGGTCCCTTTCAAATCTTTCCCCTCTCACCTTAAACCTATGCCCTCCAGTTTTGGACTCCTCAACCCTGGAGAAAAGACCTTGTCTATATACCCTATCCATGCCCCTCATGATATTACAAGTGTCTATAAGGTCACCCCTCAGCGTTTGACACTCCAGGGAAAATAGCCCCAGTCTATTCAGCCTCTCCCTATAGCTCAAACCCTCCAGCCCTGACAACATCCTTGTGAATCTTTTCTGAGTCCTTTCAAGTTTCACAACATCTTTCCTGTAGCAAGAAGACCAGAATGGAATGTCATTTGAGATAAAGACTACAAAGGAATTGGTTGCGCTAATATAGTTATTTTACAGATCATTCAATAATAGAAGGGGAGGAAGAAATATCTAGGCAAATCTATTTGTAAAAGTAACAGAGTCTTAATCATTGGTGATTTCAACTTTCCTGATAAACTAGCCGGAAAATAAGAAATGGGCATGGAATCCTAATGGTGTCCATAGAACTCAATCTTACCTAGAATGTAAGAAGCCTTCAAGAGAGGAATCACTTCTAGATCCAGTAATGGAAAATGAACAGTGACAGAGAAGTGAAGTTAGTATAGGAGATCATTGAGCTAATAGCAATCATGGCAATATAAAGTTTAAGGTAATGATTGAGAGAGGTCATAAGATAAAAACAAAAGTTAGAGATTTGAAAAAGGTTCATTTTAGGAGATAATTATGAAACTTGGAAACAAACTGGAAAACAATTATTGATAAAGAGAGATGGCAGTGGCAAATATTTTAAAACGTGATAAAGAGCTCAGGAGAAACTTAGTCTACTAAAAACCAAGAACATACTAATCAGCAATGAGACACAATGGATGAACAGAGCTAATGGTGAAATTGATGTTAAATAAATAATGCTTACAATAAGTACATGGACAATAAAAGAGAGCATGAGAAAAGAAGTTGGTACAAAAGTCAAACAAATTAAGAAGACAAAGATGAAAGGAGAGGTATAGATAGAGTTAATGGCAGTTGTCTTTTTCCTAGGATGGGGATTTCAAGATTACATTCTTAAGGTGAGAGGAGAGAGATTTTTAAAAAGATGTGAGGGGCAAATTTTTACACAGAAAGTGGTTCGCGTATGGAATGAATTTCCTGAGGAAGCAGTGGATGTGGCTACAATTACAACATTTAAAAGATATGTGGACAGGTACATGAATAGGAAAGGTTTGGAGGGATATGGCCAGGAGCAGGCAAGTGGGACTGGTTTAGTTTGGGATTATGTTTGTCATGGACTGGTTGGACTGAAGCATCTGTTTCCAAGCTGTATGACACTGTGGGCTTTAAGACTCTATGAACTTAAATTGAATTCCCTAGGAAAATAAAATTAATAATAAACTTTTCTATAGACATTAATAGCAAAATGACAATGAGATTGGCTTGGGTAATCAGGATCAGGGGTCTATATCTCTACAGTCATGGGAGTGGGTCCTGGTCAATCCTGCAGGACCCCTGCAATCAATCGGGGGACTCACAGAAGTCAGTTGGGGGCTGCCCATGGATCAGTCTGGAGTGTATTCATTCATCATTTGGGGCTGTCTTTCAAAATTAGTCGGTGGGTGGGATGACAGTCAGTCCTGTGGTCCATCCACTGTAAGTCACATGGGGATATCAGGGATTATTGATCTGACAGGGAAACTGGACAGGTCAATTGAGTGGATTGAAGGTATCATGCTGGGATGTACAGGGGATAACAATTATGACTGAGAGCAACTCAATACATAAGGGAGAAGGCAACTGAGCATGCGAGGGAACGTGGTAATGCATGAGGGGATCGGCACTACACAGGTTTCAGTGGGAGGGGTGATGCTACTATATTTGTCATGATGACACCCTATGGCTGAGGTTCAGGGTTTAAGGGGAGAAATGAACAGTTTAATAAATGAATTGGATGGGATCACAAGGTGGATTAAAGCCAAAGCGGTTGGTAGGGAGGGCAAGAAGGGAATAGGAAGATTTAAGTTGGGGGGTTGGCCACTCAAACTAAGAGGCTGAGCCTCTGACACATTCTGTGAAGGCTGACTGCTGTCTCCTTCCATCCTCATCCAAGTAGCAAGTGCACAATGAAAATGAGAATGGCTGATCCCACGCCCAGAGTAGACAGAATAGGTGTTTAATCCTATGACGGACAACCACATAGCACAGGTGAAGGATATTTGCTATCATAAAATGCTGCATAAGGACTCCATACATTATCTGACTGTCTTGACGAAAAATCCTAGCCACAAGCATTTTGGAATCTTGACTACATCATGCAACAACACAAGTCAATACCATGAATAACTTTGAGGTAGAAGAAATGTTTATGGCCTGAAAAGATTCACCCTAGTTGCCAAAGCAGCAATCATTTTCCAAAGTTGATGGCAGGAGCTGTTCACTTTGTACCTTGGACCATGAAACGATCACACCATTATCCGACATGTTATGCTGCCTTTCTTGGATACAGTCGTGGTTGGGCGAGCTCCTCATTATCGTGACCACAGTTCAAATCTGTGACTGTACATGCACCAAAAGACTTCAGCAAGAGATGTCTGAACAGGGGAATCAGAGTGAAACATCCCTGTAAAGGTATGCCACTGACCCCATTGCCAGGGGCCTCTATGTCGTAATGTTGGGAGCATGCTGCTCAAATGTTATTTGTCTGCACTGTGAATGCTGAATAATTGCATTACTAAGGAGCTTCTTTGTTTCTGACATTGCCCACACAGGCTCACTGGAACCACACTCAATGGATCCTGGTGCAGAAGCTGTGGTTGTCCCTGTATCGGCCTCATTAAGGGCTACTACATGAATGGATAAGGAATACATGCACCACATGGGACCAGCAAGGATCTCCACCTGATGTGGAGCCCACCCTTACTGTGGAGCTTGCAGCCACAGGAGTCCTCATGATGTGGCAAAGATGCAGGAAAGCCGCAGTCACTCGGCACTGGTGCTAGATTCAATCTGGAGGTAATGGTCAGAACACAATGTGGTGCTGTCCACTATATCTGCAATACAGCACTTCCTTCCAATAAGGCCATTGAGTGATCAAGGATCAGCCTTTCATCATCAGGTTTCAATGCAACTCATGTCTGGGGCTTCATGCTGGCACTGTCCAGGCAGTGTATACCACCTGACACTTGGAATCTTTGCAACATTCAACTGGAGAATATATCCAGGCTATGAGATGAATTATGTGGATCTTTGTACTGAGCAATGCTCTGATGAGGACGTTCTTCTGCTGGAATCCTACATTGTGACAATGCTGGCAAAAGGAATGCAGAGACTTCCTCAAGCATTTATTTCAATGGGACGAGTTGTGTGAAGTCATCTTTCAGCGACTAGAAATGTTTGAATACATCTGAGCAGGTGGCTGGTTTCCATCAGCCCTACAAGAGTCAGTGACCTGGAGCATTTCTGATTTGACCATCTGTAGAAATATGGCAGTGATGTGCTCACTAGCATGTACTCCCAGCTGTAATCCGGCCAAAATACCAGACAGTACTGAGCTGCTGGAGGGTCAGGAGCCTGCCTTGCTGGTGCTTCCTCTGAGAGATCTGTGGCTTCCTTCTCAGAGGTGGAGGAAGAGAATATGTCTTGCAAGGACACCTTCTTGACATCATAAACTGTGCAGACTCCACTGGTGCCTGCAGAAGGCAAAAGAGAGAACGAACAAGTTGCAAAGTAGGGGAAGATGTTCAGATGTGTGAGAGTAGATTCACATTGACAGTAATGGGAGAGCAACACAGCAATGAACAATGATTCTGACTTGGTTGTCGGGACATATAGCTTTCAGCATCACTACATGAGTGATCATGGTCCTCACCAGCTCGGGTAAGGATCCTGTATTCATAGTGTGTGAGAAGATGAATACCAGGCAGCTTTCTACACCTTGTTATCTCAGACTCCAGCATCTGCAGTTCCTACTATCTCAGTGAGCTATAACCCCACTGCGAAGCCTCTTCTAAGGATGCCTACCTTGAAGAAGTTACCCTCCTCCCTCCGGAAAGACTTCAGATGATCTCTCTCCCACTGCAATCCTCTGGTAATCTCTTCTGCCCTGAAACTGCTTGACCATGTACTGAAGCAAACTGCTCCTCTATCCACCTTCTATCAATGCCTCCCCGTCTCTCTATTTATTTCAGAGCCCCCTCCAGACCCGAAACGTCAGCATTCCTGCTCCTCTGATGCTGCCTGGTCTGCTGTGTTCATCCAGCTCCACACCTTGTTATCTCACCTCCTATCTTGCTGCTTTCATACTTATCGTGGGCTATTTTCTACTGGAATGAATGGAATGAAAATGGCTGGCACAGTTATTACTCTTGGTGCAGTTGGGGGAAAGATGGTTAGGTTTAATGGGTGAGTAGGTAGATAGGGTAATAAGGGGATGAATAAGCCTTTGTTTTTATGGTGCAGGACAAGTTTGGGAGCTTGACTAAAAACTTTGCTTCCGTCTGTCTTGGACAAACAGACTTTCCATATCAACAAGACAGATTTGGGGGTCTATGTCAACAAAGAACACTGTATTCTCCTTTTATTATCAGACCAGAATATATGAACAGTCTTTCGCGAAGAAATAGTATCAGCCATAAGTAATTAAGGAGTAATTTTGGTAGCTAGTTCATTAAAAAAAAATAAGATTTTCATTTAGAGATGGTAGGAACTGCAGATGCCGGAGAATCTGAAATAACAAGGTGTAGAGCTGGATGAACACAACAGGCCAAGCAGCATCAGAGGAGCAGGAAGGCTGACGTTTCGGACCTAGACCCTTCTTCAGAAATTCTGAAGAATTCCTGAAGAAGGGTCTAGGCCCAAAACATCAGCTTTCCTGCTCCCCTGATGCTGCTTGGCCTGCTGTGTTCATCCAGCTCTACACCTTGTTATCTCAGATTTTCATTTATATAGGACTTTTCATGACAACTGAGTCTCAAAGCATTTACCAACTAATGTAACATCGGAAATGTGAACATCTGAAGAAGAAGCAGGAGTAGGCCATTTGTTCCTCGAGCCTCCTCCACCAGTTAGTAACATCATGGCTGATCTGTTTGTTACCCCAAATCCAAATCCCAGTTAAACTCTGTCCACCTCTCTTCAGAATCCTCAAACATGCTGCTTCCATAGCCTTTTCAGGAAGACAGTTCCAAAGACTTATGGCCCTCTGTGAGAAATAATTCCACCTCATCTCTGCCTTAAATGGGCAATCATTTATTTTTAAACTATGGCAGCTGGTACTACGTTCCCCATAACAGGAAACATCCTCTTCAGGATCTACCCTGTCAAGACCCTCAGGATATTTTAACTCAAGGTGTCCCGGATAGGAGACCAAAGTGGAGGAGACGAAGCCCTTGCAGGGAGTGTACTTGAGAAAGTCTGTTGAACTTTTAATTTTACTACTTATTTTTTCCACTTAGTACTAGAAAGGACTGCAATTTTAACTTTTAACTTTATTTCTTTATTTTTCTACTTATACTAAGAATAACAGTAATGCTTTACTGTTGACTTTGTTTCTCTATGTTACTGATTGTTCCTAAGTTTTGTACCTAGGTACCTTTGTAACTAAGATGGTGCTGTGTGGTGACATTGTACACTTTTCACTGTACTTCTGTACTTCTGTATTGGACAATATTCAGGCTTGGGTTGTCAAATGGTAAGTAAAATTTGCGGCACATGAGAGTCAAGCATTGACCATCTCCGAAAAGAGAAAATATAAACATTGTGCCTTTACAGTTAATGGTATTGCCATCATTGAAATCCCACCATCAATTTCCAGGGGATTACCATTGACCAGAAAATGAACTGGACTGGCCACATAAATGCTGTGACTACAAGAACAGGTCAGAGGCTAGGAATCTTACAGAGAGCATCTCACCTCCTGAACTCCCTCAAAAGCTTTCCACCATCTACACAACACAAGTCTGACGTGTGATAGTATGGTTCCACTTGCCTGGATGAATATAGCTCCAACAACGCTCAAGAACAGCTCCAACAACACTCAAGAAGCTTGACACCATCCAAGACAAAGCAGCCTACTTGGTTGGCACCATATCCACAAACGTTAATTCCCTCCACCACCAATGCACAGTAGCAACAGTGTGTATTATCTACAGGATGCACTGTGGACATTCTGCAAAGCTCCTTAGACAGCACCTTCCCCATGACCACTACATCTAGCAGGTGGGAAATACACGGGAACATCATTACTTCACTGTTTCTGGGTCAAAATCCTGGAACTCCCTTCCAAGCACCAAATGGAGAGTAAAGTTCAAGAATGCCACCACTTTCTCAAGTGCAGTACCACCCACACTCCATGAATGAATATAAAACACAATGGTTCAGTTACCTTTACAGGGGCATGGGTGTGGTGGGGGGCCAACTTGCGCATTCACTCAATTTGCATGAAACCCAAAGAGCTGTCACTCCAACCCGAAAGATTAACAAACTCCATTGATACTTTTCCCATACTTTTGTCCACCTACTACAAAACTACATTTAAAATTCAGGTCCAAATAGGAAGGAAGAGAGCTGATGAAATCTTGAATTTCGCAGAGACTGTGTGAACTGTCAGCACTTATGTGATCAGAACCTCTACATTGTGAATCCTATTTAAGAGACATCGCCAGACATGAAGTAATTGGGCAAACTCTAGCATTTTTTGAAGAGTTACTGTAACACTGAGAGAATGTCTACAGTGAGTAACCATTGTCAGGAGTTGTGCTGAGCAAAATTCTCATCATAAAATAACTGCAGTACACACACAACAGCTGATAGTGTGAAAAATCAATTATGTTCTCAAGTCATTAAATGGCGTTTGTGTTGAAATACTTGGCTTGACATTTGGGGTTGTGTTGGTTTTCTTCAACAACTAAAACATTTTCAAAAATAAATTGAATATTACACAAATGGATCCAAATGTATTTCAGTGTCTCATTCTTTTTAAGACATTATCTTTAAATGTTCACACACTTCTAATAATAAATTTTATGTGACACATCTTAACACTTGCAGAAACCTTGAATCACAATAATGTTAAGCTGAATGATAGAGGATTTTCTGGACATTAAAGTCTTTGGGAATTTTAGAATTAAATAAATAGAACATTTTATACCAAATGAAATTAATGCAAATTTTCAGCTAAACGCGTTGTAACTTACTGACAGTTCTTCCAACAGAATCTTAGATGAGATATAGCTTTAGTCCAATAGCAGACTGAAATTATCCATTTTGATCATTAAAAATAAATCTCTTTAAGTTCATCTGATGGCTGAATCGATAGATTGAAGGTTCATATTCCACTGAATATCAATAGTTCAGCAGCAATTGTTTAAGACAATTCAGGAGTTTGATAAATTAGAAAGAAACTATTTCCTATGGTCACACAACCTTAAAGTCAAAGGTCCATGTCTGTTTTTTCTTTGTCTTTCTTGGATAACTATGGAGTGAAATGAGAAAAATCTGCTTCAAGAACCAATGTTTGAAAGGGTGGCTGCAGTTTTGAAAAGCAAGTTAACTGATACCTCCGTTGAGCTTCATAAACAACAGTTTGAACAGTTAGTAACTGATGTTTGAGTTTCAAATGATTTGGAGTTGAAGGTACAAATGCTGCTTTTACTGGCAACAAAAAGTTGATTGGCCTGTGGTCTAGTGACCAGTTGTAAATGAGAGACCTTTTTGCCTACCAACAAATGTGCGAATAGTTCTCAGATAACTGAGCAGCATGGAACTGGGAACAAGCTACAGAGATAGACAGAAGTGCTCAGTTCTTCAACTCAGGAGCAGTCTCTCTTCCCCCCAGTTAAAAACCACTGTAAACCTGAAGAAAATCAAGTTATCTTGCCTGTAACAGTTGTTGCCAGCTGTGACTTTTAACTGAAAAGTCAGAAAGTTTATTTTTCAATGGGTGAGCCGTCCAGTTCATATCTCTTACCAATCAGTGGAAGCATCTGGAGCAAGATGACTGAAGCAACATGCTGGTTCACTAGTATGTAAGGGAGAGATTATAAGTGGATTACAGCCTTAATTATTACAATTATATGGTGATAGTTTGACTGTTTGCATGTAGCTAGAGTCTAATTACTTGTTATAAAAGTAAATTCTTGTTCAGGACAGAAACCTGGCCCTTTTTTTAAAACAACCTGGGTCTGTAAGTCAGGCAAATTGTGGAACTTTGTGTACTTTTTAAAATCTTTAACTCCTGTAATGACTCTGGGAATAGCAGGGCTTGATTTCCAGTGTGCTGTCCCAGTAAGGTGAAGTAAAAGTCAGAGCAAAAACTATTTAAAGTTGATAGGAACAAAAACAAAGTTGCTAGTAAAGCTCAGCAGGTCAGGCAGCATCCTAGACCTGCTGAGCTTTACCAGCAACTTTGTTTTTGTTCCTGATTCACAGCATCCGCAGTTCTATTGGTTTTTAGTTAAAGTTGATGGCTGTTTCATTAGGTAATAATTCTGAAAGGATTAATGTGAAGACTGTGTTAAGATCCACCAAATCTGATGATGTTGTAAGGACTTGAGTAAGGAAAGGCAGACCATCTTAGATACTCAAAGGGGACAAATCTGTTCTTCTAGATCTCTCAATAGTCTTAATAACAATGTCTGCCTTACTAATATCACTTGTACCTCATTGATTGAATTCAATAAACATCATTGTTTAAGACAAGAGCTTCTTCATGTTAGATTATTCAGTAGTTTAGAGCAAATAGGCCCTGTAGACCTCGTCAGAAAATGAGGATGGCGACAGTTAGCAACGAAGCACATATTGGCTGTGGTAGGCATTACATGTTCATAAATGGTAGACAGTCCTGCAGATTGGAATTTGAGTTAAGGGTAGGGAACAAATCCCAGCAAATCAGGAGGAAATTTCCAGTTACAGCTTTAAGGATGACTCAGGCAGAGAGCCTGCAGCAGGAAATAAACCAATGGTAACATTCTACAAGGTAGTAACTACAGTCAAAGGTGAAAAAAAAACACTTTAGAGCTCATAAGGCAATGTCAGATGCAAGTGTGAGCTGGAAGCTATAGTGAGCTGGTGGAACAGTCACACCAAGCAGCTTTGAGGTGACATGGTGGCTCAGTGGTTATCACAGCACCAGGGACCTGGGTTCGATTCCATCCTCAGGCAACTGTCTGTGTGGAGTTTGTACATTCTCCCCGTGTTTGTGTGGGTTTCCTCTGGGTGCTCCAGTTTCTCCCACAGTCCAAAGATGTGCAGGCTAGGTAGATTGGCCATGCTAAATTACCCCTAGTGTTCAGGGATGTGTAAGTTCTGTGGGTTATAGGGGATGGGTCTGGGTGGGACCTTCTGCGGGTTGGTGTGGACTTGTTGGGCCAAAGGGCCTGTTTCCACACTATAGGGATTCTATTCATGCAGATTTCATCAAGTACAGACAAACTGAAGGAGTAGTTCCTATTTGAGGTTCAGCCACAGACATCAGAAACTCTGCAAGTAAAGATAAAATCTCTGGTGGTCAAGGGAAAAACTTTTTAAAAACCAAATGGTGCAGTTCAAGGCTGAAAAGACTAGAAGTGAAAAAAAAAGCACTACAACGCAATGCCAGCATTTCTACCATTGCTACTATAAGTAGGACCACAGTAAAGGAAATCGAGGGCCATTGAAGTAATTTAAACTGATGTTCTAGCATTGGGGACATTGCAAATCCTGAATTAAAATTATAACGAGCCAACTTAGAATTCTAAACAGAGTCTGACAGAAGAAGAAATTAAGGAGACTTTTGAGGCCACAATAAGAGTAAGAGATTCACAGTTATGGCAGGAAGAAATAACTGAGTGTGTAGAAACCAGAATTCATTCAGAGAAGCCTTTAAAGCAATTGGAAATCTGTATTCAAATTGTAAGGCAATTGAGCATTATTAGAAATGCCATGAACAGTATAAACTGTCTATGGAAAGCTGTTGAGAAAATAGCATTCAGCTTTAAGGCTGTAGGCAGTAGGATTGAATCAATAAAGTTGTGGAAAATGATGGGAATTGTTTGGTAGTCCATTTAAATTTGTAAACAATCCAGTTTGCTTGCAAAAACACAGAATAGCTCCATTTTAGCTGCAGAAAGCAGTTAAGCACTACTTTAGTCACAGAACACAGGAAACCTTGCTTTAAGTTGCAAAAGAACAGAAAACCCCTCCTATAAATGGTGCAGGAAAGCAGCTTGGAATTTCAACAGCCATTTGTTGACATTAGCCTGAGAGCTAAAATTTCAATATTAGCACAACTTGACTGCTTCCACAAATAATCAAATTTGAGGGCCTGTAAGTTCACAGTTTGATTGTCAGCTTCAAGAGATTATTAAGTAATTAGTTGTCTTGCATGTCGGGCCAGGAATACATGTTTCTCTTCATTAGGGACAATGTATTTGAAGTGATTCAACTGTGTTGATTAGGCATTTATCAATAGGAGTGCCTTTTTATGTAATGAATTCTGTAATGGATACCTAGACCTTTGCTTTATTTCAGGGTCTTCCTAGTGTAAGTTATGGATGAGTTCTCATGCAGGGTTTAAGGGCAAAGGTGGTGGGTGGGAGGCGTGAATTGCTACAAGTTAGCTCTAAGCTGGTACAAGGTCCAAAATGTGCCTTGACTTTGATTGGGGTCATGGGTTAACAAACGTTGATAGCCAGTTGGCATTGAGGTTATGAAGGGCCATAACAAAGCATGAGGGGATCATGATTTGAATGATTTTGACTAAGTGGGCAAGGGCTGCAGGATCCATTGGCATGATAGAAGGACAGATAATGGCACAGAAAGTATGAGAGACCATGGGGTGGATAGGGGCATGGGTTGGCATTGATGGAGCATGGAAATTGAATGAGCTGTGAGGCGTGAGTGCTCAAGAGCCTGATTACTTTTGCGGTCAAAGTACCACACCATGAGACAGGCGTTTTAATCAGGCTGTCGAGCAGTCAGCAGCCAATGGCCAGCTCTGAACTGGTTTTGGAGTCGGTGGGTTCAGCTTCAGCCCCTGCACCACAAATGAAAATCTAGATAATTAGGGCTCTTTCCTTCGAGGTGGCTGTACTGAGCTGGGATATTTCCAAACATTGTGCAATCACTTCAGGAGTGCAATTGCAGTCCATACGTCTATCTTCAGGGTTGCTCCTAACAGGCTGGGTGCAGGTTACAAGGAATTCCCTTGGACCAAAACCAGATCCCTATCTTTCTCTAATTGACTCCACTCTCACCAAAAATGATGGACAACTGAACCAACACCCAAAAAAAATGCAAAGCCAATGCATCTGAAGAGACGCATGCCAACAATAAAAGTAAATGGTCCACAATGAACATCCAGATTGAGGTTTTGTGATAGATCATTGAGGAAAAGCAAATTATTGAGGAAAAGTAAATGGCTTCAAGTCCTACAAAGATTTTTTTAAAAAGCTTTTGTTCATAAATCCATACTTTCCGTATTGGCAGATAATTCCTAGTTGTTCCACTGCTCCATAAAATCTTTGGCAGAAAACCCAATTGTTTTCACAAGAGGGGTAAGATGACAAGGAAGACAAAGTTCTGAAGGTATCAGGGTTCATTAATTCAACGCATTACAGTGTATTAGATGATTACCTGTGGCAAGAAAATCCCAGTTACGGCAATGTGTCGTAGCCAATGCCAAAGACCTAGCCAAGAGTACATACTTAAAGAATTATTTGTCCATCCCATCTGACAATGGCAATATCAATGTAATAAAACCTTCATTATAAAATAAAAACCCTTCCTCCTTAAGTCAATAGGATATTGCTAAAATTTACATCCTTGTAGAACTCAATGGAATTATAATAACATGGACAACATGGCAGCTTGGACACCAGAATGTGCAAAGAACGTTACTATATATTCTCCAGGGCTACCTTTGGCTTGGTCTCACAATTGATCCGACAACATGTAATAGATGATAGGACACATTAGCTATTGTTTTTAAGAGCTGTTCCTGCAACATGATTACTCAAATTTGGAATAAAAAGTAAATTTCATGACCAAGGCCTGAGAGTGCTGAAAACTTGCTTTGTATTGTGAAATAAGTGGTTTGTGGAAGTGGTTTTCCTCTACCACACTAGACCAAGCAGGGCTGTACTTACTTATTTACAATTACGGAGGATGGCGGCAGTAATCTTTATCACGTACCACAGCTCATACAGTGCAGAGAGCTGGCGTGCCTGTATGACAGTTGGCTGGGTCAAATGGATTGGAGTCTTCTCCTCCTTAGAAAGATCTGAAACAGAAAATTCTGTGTTCTTCTTCTATGTGTGGGTACCATGCTCTATTGTAATGTTTGACCTTTTGTTCCAAAGGATCCTGCTCGGGACATTCTTAAAAGGTATCATAATATCAATAATGAGGCACACAATGAAGTTGCGTGAGAGTCAAGTTAGGTAGACAAACACTGTTCCTTCCTTAGCCTATTAGTATTTCATCTCTTGCAAAATTGTAAAGGTTGAATTGTCTTTTAAAAGCTTCTCTCACATCTTCTTGCATTTAGTCTCTAAATTTAACTTCTGTGGGATTTAAGCCAACTATTACTCCAATAATTTTGCAGATAGTTGACCCATGAAACCCTTATATCAATATTTATCCCATATATAAATTTTTCTCTATTGGTATCACAATGACACAAATCACCCCAAAAACATTCTTCGTCCAGGTCTTATATTTATTCAATTTGCCCTGGATGCAGCAGATGAGGGAAAATTGCAGGCAAAGACCTGTTGGATAAGGTGAAACACAAGCAGCACATCCGAGTCAACAGAGGTGACCAACAAACCAGACCAGGCTAGCCTGCTCTGAGGTTGCCATCTGGGTCAGGGTAATCTCAGTTGTCCAGAGTAGGAAGAAGGTCAATGACTTTTCCCACTCCACCAGCATAACAGCCCCCATCTTATCTTCAACACCTCACACTCCATTACTGCTCTATTAGTCTCCTTATTGCCTGCACTCTCACTCACTTTCATGTACGCCAACCCCAACAACACTACCCTGCATGCCCTCTGCGCTGCCTACTCACTCGTTCGGGAAATCTTCCCAACTGCACCAACAGCAACAACTGTGCCACCCTCTTTCATCTCCTTTAGTAGCTGTCTCTCTCCCATTGGAGGTGCAAAACAGCCCGCGAAATGTAAGAAAGAGTGGTGGGCTACCTGAATTCAACTCCTCACCCCTAATGAGGAGTTGATCCTGACTCTGACCATCCCGAAGGCTGACTGACCATATCCAAACCCCTGGACTGGTTTTCAAGGCTGCTCTTGGCTTAGTGTGCAAGGACCCACTGAGTGAAAGCTATTTCCCTTGACTTGACTGAGGATTGTTGTCTACCATGACAAGCATCCCGGCTTTGCGTCTGTGTAAATGGCATGGCAATGCAGCAATATTGTGAGCTTGGCGCAAAAAGACAGGGATGCTGTGGGCATGCAAGTAGACTCAAAGTGGGTGAGTGCTAAGACAGCAAGTGAACAAACAGGAGATGCGGCCTAGGCCACTGCATGAGCTGGGTTCATGTCCCTGCTGCCCAGCGTCCCTGCTGCAGCATTACAATGATAGTTGCCAGTGCAACCTGAGCTGCAGCATTGAAGTACAAAGGCATTCTGGAAGTGGATCGGAGATGTGCCGTGAAGGTTTTCAGAGACTGGCACATGTTAGATGCAAAAGTCTGTGAGCATGTCGTGGCTTTGACTGGTGTGCGTGAAGCATGTCCTGAAATGTTTGTGATGTCAAGATTGGCCTTGCTGAACATTTTGCATGATTCTACCACATTTCTCAGCATAGCCCATGCCATTCATACTCCTAAAATGTTCCACACAGAGTGCTGATTCAGGGAGCCTACAATAATGAAGCTTTATAATAACCTACAATAGGCATCTCAACGGACCAGAGAAATAACAACAGTGGTGCCTTGACAAGATCTCACAAATTCAGTATCAATGAAATGTCAGATATTCAGGCAAGCTTCCAGAAGCTTGTATTAGGGAAGTAATGAAACTGCCTTAGCAATCTCTCTTACCTGAATATCATCTTGCTTCTTGGGTTATTCAGCCATAGTCTTCAAACTTTTTTATGTCTTGACACATTTTTAATTTTTTTTTCTAATTTCACATGTAAATGACACCAACATTAACAACATTGGTGCAATGGAGAATTATTTGCAGTGTGTAATAGCTTCATTTGTCCTCAATCCAGCTTCCAAGCTAATTTACCTAGAATCAAAATGTTAATTCCACAAAACTAGTAAGACTGGATGGGACGTATCGTTCTTATGCCTAATCCAAATTTCTCTACACAATATTTGGTCACATCAAGAGACTCCCAGAAGGACAGTGGAATTGCTTTGGGCATCCATGAAGAAGTCAAAAACTATTAATCAACTTTTGGGATACCCTGTCTTGAAAATGATCAAAACTGAAAAAGGACCATTTGGGAAAGCACTGAACACTTTGAGAAGCTTTGTAGGGAATCTGCAGAGAGACCCCACATGTGACAAATATTGCAGAGCAGCCATTTCAGAACTCATTGATCTGAAGTGGAAGCAACACTACCTCGATGTTGGGGCACTGCCTTAGAAGAATAGTGGTCTTATACCATCACAAAGAAAATTAAATACCTTGATTTTAAGTCATCACATTATTTTAGCATAAGATTTCTGTGTTGGATGTGTTTTAGCATGGTTCGCATGAATTGCACCTGAATTTTGGTAATGAAACTCCAACTGATTTAGCACAAAATCAGCCAGGGTCCAAAGTTTTTTAAAAGCTAAGTTTTTAAACTATGTTTTAAAATATCCTGTGATAAATTGAAACTTGGAGCTAAAAATGATTTATCACAAAAGTAAACATTTTTAATTGTAGTGCCGAACTGCTAACTCTGAGTAATACACTATTAAAATACTGAAAATTTCCTTTAAAAATATGCATGTAAAACCAATTGCTCATTATAATGATGTACATCAGTCAATTTCTTAGTAAATGAAAAGTAAAATTATTTCAAAAACATTGAAAACATGCCCAGTAGTCTCCTGGTGACCAAAAGAAACAATTAAATCTTTAGAGCCTCCTTGAAGGTTTTGCAAATGAACACAATACATGGAAACGCCCAATATGATTAATCTCATAGGTGGCATAGCCATTTAATGGACAGGGCTGACTTTCAGAGTATTGATTCATAAACAAGTACAAAAGATTGCAGAAACCTGATTTGTGCTAGATCTAGTTTGTGCTTACGAATCTTTGTTTGTGCTTGTGAATCTTTAGTGATTTTGGACTAATTGTGCTGAAGAAAGTAACATAACCACATGGAAATGCTATCCTGGCATATTTATCTCCCTCATAAAATTATAGACGGAGGCTGCGTTTGTTATCTGATTTGTCTAAAATAGCTAAACTTAATGAAATCTTTGGTGATGAAGCTTGTTTTGGTAACTCCATGATACCCAGTCAATGATGTTCTTGGAACAAATAGCCAACACACCATTCCAAAAACAAGTCCAAACACCCAATGAAAAGAAACACAATTTGTCCCCCATAAAATAAATCCCCCTGCAGAACAACCCATGATATCCAACAAGAAGCAGCTGTTTAAAATAAATAGTATTGCTGAAGTTGCTATTCCACCACAAACACATTGTTACATTTTTTACACGTCATTAATTTTACTTCAGTAGATAGCCAAAGGATCTGTTTATTCCACAAAAGCTGTAAGCAGAAAATCTCCTTTCTGTATATCCATAAATTGAGATAGATATATTCCATCATTCTCCTTAATACCATCTCCTTCAGAATTACTTCCAGGCTCCATTACTTAGACTTTAGACATATTTCTGCCTTTCCCATGTGGCCATGAAGTAGCAAGACTCCACCATTTGCCATAGTCCAATTGCAATCTCTTTCACTCCAGCCCACGTCATGCCCTGCTACTCAAAATTCTCCTTAAGAGTATCTCGCGAGGTCTTCTTTGGCTGGCCCCACCTTCTATTTCCATCTGGTGGTGACTATTCTGCTGCTATTCTAATAGGGCATGGGTCCAGAAGGCAAAATGCATGTCTGACAACTTCAATCATCTTCCTCACATGATGTCCCTTAGATGATTTTGATAAATCCTCTGTATCACATCTTAATCTTTGATAATGTCTTTCCAGGATCAAAACTTGTGAAAGATGTCCAATTTATGAGACACCTTTGATGTTCTTATCAATGTCTTGTTGACATAGATTGCAGTTTGTGCTACTATGGATATATAGAGTCACAGCTTCATGATAGTGCCAGTTGTGTTGAATGCCCACTTTGGATGGAATCACTGGAATCAGTACTACTTTGCCAATTCTTGTGCAGATGTTGATGTCTACATTGCCCTACCTAATTCATTATTGTCATATGAAGGAACTGTAACACATTAGCCAAGCAACTTTATTGTGGTCAGGAAATACATCCAATCTTGTAGTAAAAATAAAACACATTTTCCATCCCTATCTTACCAAATAATTAATATATTCTCATTCTAGTGATCCAGATAGCCTACATGCATTATACGCAAGGCTGTGTTGATAAATTTTTGGACACAAGAAGAAGCAAGGTTCATGTAAAAAAGATAGAAATGTGGAGTTAAGGTCAAAGATTAACCAGAATTTTATTAAATAGTGGAACATGTATGAAGGGTCGTGTGGCCTTGTCTTGCTCCCATTATGTTCGCACAGCCTATAACTTGATGTAAAAGAATAACTTCGACATTCATCTCAACATTTTGCCACCATTTTGACGGAACAGTGCTTGTGATGGAGCTGTTATATGCCATCATTCTAGTCTGGAGCATCCAATTCCTTACATAACTGAGCACTTTACGTTGCCATCTCCCAACTATTAATGTCACTTCTGATTGAATCAGTACCTTGACCTTGTTCAATGATTCTCCAGCTGGAAGTACAAAGAAAGAACATTGCTCAAATAAAAACCATTCTCCTTTCAATTACTTGGTTTGAACTAGGTAGGCTGAGAGTTTGGAACCAGTTTCACACTTTCCATATTTGTGAGTACTTACTGCCATTCTTTTCCATAAGGTCATCGAACTGGTTCTGACATGTTTTATAGCTATTACATTGAAAACTAATTCCCTTGGTTCTGCTAGCCCCAAAGTATTCCATTATATAATTCTTTCAATTGAAGAAATACAAAGGTTGTGAACTCAAGTAGAAAATCTGTTCTATTCTCAAACTATTATTAAGCAGTATTTGTTGATTTTTTATGTTAAAGCACATTTGACATTTTTGCACATGCATTCCTAGTGTTCATCTTTTATACATATGTTAAGGTGCACTCAATATATTGAATAAAATGTGCTCTGATGTGTACACGCATGAGATACCAGAGAATAAAAAACAACTCAAAGCAGCTGCATTTTGACCTATGATTCATCTTCAAACTATTCATATGGCCCTCTCCCCAGTATCTTTCTTTGTAAAATATTACACTAAAACTATACCTATGCTCTATTGTCTGAATAGAAAGCAACATAAAAATATATACCCTGAATAGTCTTCCGACTGTACTCAAGGAAGAGGCGATGCCTTCTTTGCTGTATCATTTCAGGGAGAAAAAATTTTCTGAAAGGCACTGGAAATCCTCAATCAATTCCAGATGACCTTGTATCTCTCAACTGCAAATGCCATGGACAGCTCTGTCAACATCAGTCATCTGACACCTTTCTCTTTAGGGTGACTTTGGATTCATTTAGACATGGTAGGAAGAAAGGACTAGATCTGCAGAGCACTGCGTATTGATGCAGTATGTAACATTAACTCATTCAGTGCTTGAATGTGTCCCAATGTAATTCTGATATTCTCTGTGATCATAGGAAAATGCCTTCAATACTAACAATGGTACAATTGAACTTGCAGAAAAAAGAAACACTGATTTCAGAAAACACTCGGCAAGTGTCGGCTCTTTTAGACCTAATCTGATGATTTCTTCATAAATAGCTTCTTCATAAATATAAGAGATAAGGATAAAGAACCGATAGCTAAAAAGCAAAAGAACAATATCCATCAGCAAATGATAAATAACATTTAAAAGAACTCTAATATACATGTTTCTTATAAAATTACCATTGCGAATACATAACAAATTAAGAAAATATTCATTTATACAAGGTGAAGACAGTATAGACAATAAACGAAAGAAACATTTCCAGCTTTCATGAGTTAAGCCATTTAACCAGCACAAAGCTGATTCAAATTTGCCTGACAGTCAAGGACTACAATTGGTTAATAAGGAGATACCTCTGAAAAAGACCATTTGGAAAATTTGACAATCCAAACAGTACAAGATGGGGAAGGAGAAAAGAAAGAGGCTCAAAGGATTATCAAGCTTCCAATATTTGTGGAAGGAGTGTTTCCTGCTATGGTCTGCCTGAACAACTTTCCAGAAAACCTGCCGCCAAATTGATTGTGAAAGGAACTCATTTCCAAGCCAGCGTACAGGGATATGTTAAAGGAGCATAATGAGCAGCATAAATTAACAGGTCAAGCACACTTGCATCTGCAAAGATCTTTGTCCGAAAGCCTAACACATCACAAAAGTTGTTTAAATTCAATACTGATGCTCAAAATAGTGGAACTTCTAGATCCAGATCCTCTAGTTACTTTGTGGTCACAAACAGTGATAGATGTACTCTAGAACCCCTCAGAGGTTCCACTGCACTATCTTTATGGTAATCATCCAGGAAGTTTACACTTCCAAAATGTCTTGAGCTCTGAGTTCACAGTCAGAAACTTTGAAGTGTTCTGACGCATTTACCTTAATAGTTAGCCAGGATCAGGTAGATCGAATAAAACTTACTCTGCCTTCTGGCTCATTATAACATGAAACCCCCAATCACTCACATTCACACCCTGATCACTCAAACTGATGCCTTACACCCACCATGACACACGACTACTCCTGAACAACAGAGTCAGCTCAAAAGATCAACAAAATACCCCCATCCCATGCCCACCCTGAACAATCAGTTTATCTCATCCCCAATCTGACTCACCTAACATCTGATTCACTCTACTCTCTCACCCACCTGCCATCTGTACTCCCTCACCTACCTGCTATTTGTACTCCCTCACCCACCTGCCATCTGTACTCCCTCACCTACCTGCTATTTGTACTCCCTCACCCACCTGCCATCTGTACTCCCTCACCTGTCTGCTATTTGTACTCCCTCACCTACCTGCCATCTGTATTCCCTCAACTTCCTGCCATCTGTACTCCCTCAACTACCTGCCATCTGTATTCCCTCAACTACCTGCCATCTGTACTCCCTCACCTACCTGCCATCTGTACTCCCTCACCCACCTGCTATTTGTACTCCCTCAACTACCTGCCACTCTCTTTCCTCAATCATCTGCCTCCCAAACATTTCACTCACCTGGCAACCACTCTCTTACCCAGCTGGCACCTGAACCCCTTCACCCATCACCCTACACCTCACCCACTCACCTGCTACCCCACCTCCTCACACATCTACTGTCCTTGTCAAAGAGATTTTTGCCAGAGTAGGGCAGTTTCTGCTGTAAAAAGAGACTGTGATAATTTTTTTTTCTCTCTCTCTCTCTCTCTCGCACTGATCTGGCGTTCTGCTGCAAAGCTCATTAAACAGGTATGCTCTGTTTTTTCCGAAGAAGCTTGAGTTGATGGCTTGGTTCAGAATTCTGGAGCAGGGTAAGTAAAAAAGTGGAAAAAGGCAATCCAACTGTGATTGCCACTACTTGGAAGACTCAACGCTTAGAATACTCCAGATGGTATAGGATAAATTGATAGAAAAAGCTAAGCCAAACAAATGCCTATTTGAGATGGAAATAATTGAAACAGAAGATAGGACGTATGACAGAGAAACAAGCTAGTTGGTTAAACCAGATTGTGTTAATACTCCACTCAAGACTTTTCTCATTGTATCATTGTAATTATTTATTCCTGTCTCTCTTGTATTCATGCACATTATTCACCTCAAACACCTCCAGTTGCAAGCTCCACATTCTCACCACTGTTTGGATGAGGATTTTTTTTCTGAATTCCCTGGTGGATATACTCGTCACTACTAAAGGAAACATTCTGCCCGTCCACTCTATCAAAACATTTCAGAATTAGGTCACCCCTCAAGCTTTTTTCTCAAAGAGAAAAGAGACTTAGTCCTTTTACACTTTTCTTATATGTACACCTACACATTTCAGGGTACCATCCTTCTAAATTTTGTCTGCACCCTCTCTGCCCTCCATATCTTATTTAATATGTGACTACACAGAAATCTCCAGTGCAGTCTAATCAGGGGTCAGTGTAGGCCTAACATAACTTCCCTATTTTTAAACTTTACCACTCGAGAAGTAAAACCTTGTAATAGGTTTGCTTTATTTAAAATGGCATTCCTAACATGTGCTGCAAATATTGGGGGTTGTTGTATTCACCTAGGATCTTTTTGTTCCATTACCCCACCTAAACCTGTACCTTTCAAGGAGTAAGCGACGTCCAAACTCTTCCCACCAAAATATATCTCCTCATATTTATTTGTGTTGAATTTTTTTTTTTACTCATTTATTCATTCTCAAAGTTTATTAATGTCATCCCATGACTGCTGCTGTAACCTCTTCACAATTAGACTGTTCCTCACAAAATGGTGGTACTTTCAAGTTTAGAAATTGCATTGTTCATTTCAACTATTGTAAACTGTGAGCAGCAATGTTGCCAGCATGGATCCTTGATAAATGCAAAATATTATTGGAAGTCTGAAATAAACACAAAGAATGCTGGAAAAGCTCAGCAGGTCTGGCAGCATCTGTGGAGAGAGAAACAGAGTTAGTGTTTTGATTCTAGTATGGCTCATCTTCAGAACACCATTAGAGCCTAACTCAATAGGATTGAACATATACTGATGATAAAATTCCTGAAGCTGTTATGTAATCACAATTTCAACCTGAGAAGCCACCTGATCCGGCCCAAGATTAAGGTACAAGGATTCCTTGTAGGTAAACCTCAGGAAATATGGCATGTCCGCTACTGGTCTGGCAAAGTGAAGGCCTACCTAGGGAAAGGTCTCAAGTAATGGTGTTGCTTACTTCAAACAGCAAAGAAAACAGGCAGCTGAGGACAAAGGGCAAGCTAGAAAGGCTGCAGTCCTGACATAATCAGATAATTCTTCTTTGCCTAAACACTGGAAAAGCACGCAGGTTCACAATCAGGCTGCACAGTCATGTCAAAATGCAGATTTGATAACCTTATATGCACAGGAAACCACCATCTTCAATAATGAAGGGAAACCATAGACAACATCAATCTTTTATCTCTGTCCATATGAATTCTATTTTTGGTCTTTCTGATAGCTGTGTTGCTTCTTTCTGTTGTCATTCTGAACAAGAACACTTATTGCAGCTGCCTGGTTACCTCCATGTCATTTCTAATGATATTACCTACAACGTTTTATTCCTGGTTCTATTCTTCTCCACAGCCATGTCTCAGTGATATCTGACTCCTCCCAATACCAGATCGCCTTGAGCTTTCCTATCACATGATAGATTTTGAGTTGAATATCTGTCTTGGTGTAGAGATGAGTTTTGGCATAAAAATGCATTAACTTTGCCTTTTTGGAGGATTTTCTTCTGCATTCCCAATCTTCTGTAATTGTTCTCTTGCCTTTGTGGATCAAGAATGCCAACAATGCAAACTCCTGTCCCCAATGGAGTCAGATTCCGCATGATAGCATGAGGAATAATCAGAATAATGGGATTTCTTCCTAAACTAATTTTGTCAGGAGTCATGGGATTTTACAAGCTCATTCAAAAGATTCAGAAGCTCATGAGAAAATGGAAGGCTTGCTGAAGAACTTTCTGATAGGTAAGTCTAAAGTTTTTCACAACCTCAATTGCCACTATTGGAGTGATTCATCACAGATAGGTTGACTATTATATTGATAAGCATTGTATAATTGTACACATGCAATACATGACTTTTTCTTCAAAAATTGAAAGAAAATCTACTTACTTGCTTCTGTTCATTGATTGACGGCCATTCTGATTTGAAATTGAAATGAGCACCTTTTTTTTTCATCACAGAGAGTATTCTATTGTATAGCAGCAGCTAGTATGAATGCTTGAATGAATTTCACGTGCTAATTGATTTCAGCATAGTAGATGTTGAAAATGAATGATTGCTTTAAGAGATTGTAATAATACATTGAGCCTTTAATATGGTTTACTTGCTTGTTCATACAAACTTATAACATTGCAAGATCCCATGGGGTTGGAAGTGGTATGTTAGCATGGATAACTAATAGAGGACAGTGAGTTTGGACGAAGGGGGCATCTTTAGGATGGCAATCTGTAACTAATAGAGTGCCACAGGGATAAGGCCCAGGCCCACAATTATTTACAATATGTATCAATCACTTAGATGATGGAAGTGGATGTACTATAGTCAGGTTTATTGGGGACACAAAAATAGCTGGAAGACAAGTAGTGAAGGTTACATTCGGAGTCTGCAGAGGGATATAAAGAGATATGGACAAGTTAAGTCATTGGGTAAAAACTTGGCAAATGGAATATAATGTGGGAAAATGTGAGTTTAATGCACTTGAGCAGGAAGAGCAAAAGAGGTGATTATTTAAATGGAGTAAGATTGCAAAAGGCTGCAGCATGGATGAATTTGGTCGCCCTAGCGCATGAGTCACAAAAAGCTATCACCAAAGTACAACTGGTAAGAAGGAGGGGAGAAATAGAAAATTAGTCTTTACTTCAAACGGAATGGATTATAATAACAAGAAGGCCCTACTCAAACAATATGAGGGACTGGTCAGACCACAGCTAGGATACTGTGAACGGAGAAGATTCAATAGATTAGTCTGAGGTCTCAAGGGACTTTTTTTTATGAGGAGATGTTGCGTGTGTTGGGCTTACACTTACTAAGGTTTAAAAGAATGAGAGGAGGCCTTATTATAACATCTAAGGTTCTTAGAGAGCTTAGAGGGTAGATGTAGGGAGATTCTTTTCCCTGATCACCTACTTAAGGCAGGTTATGAGGAGAATATATTTTCCTCTCAGAGTGGTGAATGTGTGAACTTCTTCATCACAGATGGCTGTCAAGGCTGGGTCATTAAGTATATTCAAGGCTGAGGTAGACAAATTTCCTAATTATGAGAGGAATTGATGGTTATAAGGCATGTGAGTGGAGTTGAGGATTATCAAACCAGCCAGGATCTCATTGAATAGTGAAGCACACTAGATGAGCCAGGACCTACTTCTGCTCCTATGTGTTATGAATTAATGGTCCAACCATTCTTTCCCGCTGTAGTCCTTTAACTACGGGTTAATTCTCCTCATCTGTCTGCTCCTAAGTTAATTTCAATGTGACTCAACTCTTAATACACTTTCAGCAGGATTCCCTCATTGTTTATAACATTTTTCATTCTGACATTGACCATGACAACTGGTTTTACTTCCTCTCTTTCCAGTTTTCTGGCATTGCTTTGAGATTTCGCTTACCCTGGTACCAGGTGGGTAATGCTTTCTTTGGAATTTCCACTCTTGGTCCAAAGGTTGATGGCTATTCCTCCTAATTTTAGAGCGCCCTATTACAATCAGATTTCCATGCTCCTTTTCTATGACCTTGGCCCTCAAGCAGTCTGCTGAGCCATGGCATCTTGGTCTGCATCATTGCTGTCTGCCCTGTGGTCTATCTGCTCATCCTCACAAGTAGTTGTGGCTATGACATCTCCTTCTCAACCTCTCCTCAATTATAACTCCCCAGCTTCCTATCAGTCATATCCTCCCTTACCTGAGCCTGTGTTTTCCCTTGGGGTGTGACGATATTCTAGGTGTGCCAATTCTGAAATGCCTCTTCCTGCTTTATGTGTCAGAGTCTCCACGGCCTGACCTCCAGTATAGAGGGTCTGAGCTGAAGAGATTCAAGGTGGACACATTTCTTGTAGGCATGGGCTGTTCTCATTGGCCACAAACTCCCACGTTCTGCAGTCTAGACACATGACCTGCTCTACCATGAATGTCTTAGGCCACTTTATTTTATTTATTAATTACAATTAAAGTCTTTAATCCATGATTATTTGTAGTATATCAATTGGTTCAACTAGTTCAGTTCTAAATTTTACATGGTACTAATAGTTTCCAAGTCACAGTTTAAGCTACTACCCTGAAAACTCCCCACTCACGGAACTCCTTACCTAATTAATGCCTCTGACCACGAGCTCCCTGACCTGACTGTCTATTGCTTCTGATCTCAGACCATTCCAAACTTTGTAAAAGAACTGCATCTGTTCCCTTTTACTTATCCCAGAAATTCACAGTATTCTGTCACTGTGGGAAGACATCCACTACAGAAACTAAGTGAATTTACAAAGACCTGAGCAAGACCATACCTACTAGGTAACCAGATCTAACTAGCCACCTCATTGACTAAGTGTGCAGCTGTCTCCAGCAGGTGATTTCTTTACCATTAACCGATTTAAACAAACTACAAGCAAATACTAAAACCAAATTAAATGTTAAAAGGGGATTTGACTAGATTTTCAAAATAAAAGATAAACATATATCGCTCGTCAAAATCTCCATAGTAAGTTAATACTCTTGCTGGTTATTGTCTAATGTATTATTAATAACCAGTTACTTACAGCAAAGGCAAAAGGTTTGAGCATATAATGTCCCAATATAAAGCTGCCCTTAATAAGACCAAATACCTGCGGGTTTTTTTGTGAAATTAGTTAGAAATCTCTGCGCTGACAAAAATTAAAATGCATTAATAAGGCGGATGGGGATGGAAACGGTGATATCTCCTGGAAGAATTGAAAGAAAAAGGATTCCCTCAATATGGCTTTACTAAGTTGTCCAAACTAAATAGCATTAAGGAATGCCTTCAAAGAAAGCAGAGCAAGGTAATAATAATTTCGCAATTTTGCAGGTGATTATACAGCGAATATTTGGCATAGGTTCAGTCATACCTTACTTGCCAACTTTAAAAATGCTTTAAAAATAGTCATAAAGAGTAAGCTATTGGTGCAAACACTGAGTGAAAAATGAAGGACAATTCAATTATGTCGTCATGTTCAATAGAGCCTCAGATCAAATTGGGAATATTTTCTGTGGCAGGGAAAAGGAAATGGATAATCACAGGAATTTCACCATGCTAAATCCAAGCCATTGAGTTTTAATTCAGCTCACACTAAAATTCTGTATTAGTTATATGAATAGAGTTCACACATAGCAGGACAGTTCCTTATGAATGTAGCTCACTGCATAAAATTGTCTGAATTTGAACATCAAGTGGTAATCCTACTTAAGAGAGCCTAGTGTGAAGAACAAAAAAACTGTTACAGTCAGTAATTTTTTTGTGAGATTGGTGCCAAAGCAAATTGTTAAAGCAGAGTCGAGGAGATCTGCACATTGTATTTAACCTAGGTTATAGCTGATCAAAAAAATGCTTGAATCTTGTAGTCGAACCTGAAATAGAATTTGTTCTATTTCCGAGTTCATCATCTTTACGTTTGCAACTGGAATATCCTCAGACAATAACAGAAGTAAATCTTCTTAATTGGAAATCCCAGAATACAGCTCTTCCAGCTGAAATTGTAACTTCTTTGAAAGGGAAACAATTGCTGGAGGAAGTAGAGTTTAGTGCCCTTACCTGTGTTTTAACACATTTAAGACCAGAGAGACTTATAAGTCTGCTGTACAGATCATTAAAATGTCATGGATATGTACAGAAAATAATCAAGAAGGCTAATGCAATGTTCACCTTTAAATTTAGAGGGTTGGACTACAAAGAGCTAGAAGTTATGCTACAGCTATTCCCACACTATCATACCACACCTGCAGTACAATGCTCAGCTCTGGGGACCACACCTTAGGATGGATATTGACCTTGGAAGAAGTACGGCTCAGTATTAACAGAAAGATACCTTGACTCCAGGGGGAAAATTTCAGGAGACATTAAATGAAGTTTGCATTTCTCAGGTTTAGAAGATTAAGGGATCATTTGATTGAAATTTCTAAGGTATTAAGAGATATTCTTAGATAGAAAAAAACAAATTCCACAGATTGGGAAGTCCAAGACAGGTGATATGGCCTACAAGTTAGAGTTAAGCCTTTCAGGAGTTAATGTTGTAAAGACTTCAATACACAAAATTTTGGAGTTCTTTACCACAATGACAACTAATGTTAAGTCAATTGTAAACGTGGAAACTAAAGCAGATCGATTTTTGGTAACCAAAGAAACTGTGGGACATGGAACAAAGCTGGTTACGTTGAGTTTATTCGCAGACTAAGGCCGAGTGGTCTAAAGGGACTACTTGTGTTCCTATGTTGCTGTAGCTCACAGAAGTGAGAATGACAAATAAATCATCATGCTTCATTGGTATATCAAGTTTTTCTTCTCTAACTGAGTTTCAAACCTGGGTCTATCTGTTTATCACCAATCTGATTTTTATTAAACCAAATGGTGATCAGATTTTTTCAACAAAGGAAAACTGTTGCACAAGTCTTTATGAGTTAAATAGCCTTATATTGAATTCACAGCATAAAATCAGATCATTTGGTTCAACCAGTCTAACTGGTCCAACTCGTCAGTATTTTGCTCCACATGAGATCCTTCCCTTTCTACTTCATCAAATTTGACCAGAATGTCTTTCTTTCACTTTGTCTATCGAGTACTTATCTTTATGTCCAAGGAGATAAGATTTTAAAATGCGAACTTTATCCTTTTCTTTCGGATAAGGACTTTAACATCTGGTTGTTTTTCTATTTGCTCCGTGTCTTTTAATTCTTCTCTTTTTTTTTAGTTCTGGTTTTGTATTTTGTATTTTTAAGATGGCGCCATAGAATGGTGACTTTGTACATTTTTCACAGTATTCCTGTACTTGACTACATGTGGCAATAAAATCTAAATCTAAAATCTAAAATCTTCTTCTCATTGAATGCATCTGTGCTATCCATCTTACTGAATCAGTATGGTAGCATATTTCATATTCTGAAATTATGAGATAAAAAGATTAAAGAAAGTAGATCATCCTATTTCTGACCAACAGGAAAAAAATTCATTTGATGAAGATAGTGCAAATAGAAATAGTCGGTCCTCTTAACTGGTGAGCAGCGGAGACAATGAGATAGGACTGACACCCAGCACAGAAGAGAGCCGATAGATAAATAAACAGTAAAAGGTTACGTAAACAAGAAATGAGACTGATTAGAGGCCAGAAAGAAAATTTAAACATGGAGGCCGAGGGTGTGAATGAATTACTGAATTGGCATTTTGTACGTGTCTTCGTACAAAAAGAGATATTGGAGTCAAACTCTTCATCAAAAAGGAAGCATCTGATGCACTGAACAGCCTAAGAAGTGATAAAGTGCAAGCATTAAAAAGATTGGAGATAATTAATGCCAGTGGTTCATCAGGACTGAATAAGATACATATGAAACAAAAGTAAGGGAGGAAATTATGGAAGCATTAGCCATAATCTGCTAATTCTCCTGAAATAAAGGGATAGTAGCCGAGGGCTGCAGAATTGCAAATGATGCACCCTTGCTCAGAAAGGGCATTAGGATAAACCCAGCAACATACACCACCCCAGTTAATCTAACCTCTGGGATGGGAAAGCTTTTAGAAATGACAATCGGGACAAAGTTAACAAGCACTGGACAAATATGGGTTAATGAGGGGAAGCCAGAACAGAGTTGTTAAGGGAATCTTGTTTTTAATTGTTTGGATTAAGTTTTTCAATCGTAATAAATGATGAGTATACTAAAGTTAGTTGGGTGTACACGGACTTCCAAATGGCTGTGATAAAGTGCCACAACAGACTTGTCAGCACAAGGAATACATAACCTGCATGAATCATATGGTATGTTTTGTGATACCAACCACTATCGCCTTGTGGTTGAGGCAGTTTGTTCCCATCAACTGAGTTTTAATGAAAAGAAGCTCTTTTCTGAAACAATGAGTAGCATATTGTACGACATTAATTAGGTACAAGGTACATTAGTAGCATTAGTATCATTACCAAGACTATGAGAAGACTTTCTATATTCTACAAGCTGTTCTGCTTTTTCTCCACCCAAATCCACATGATGTCATCAGATTGGGTACAGCTTAAAGCAGTATCCAACATTAACCCTTTCAGAGCCATTATCTTATACAACAAATTCTACAGGGAGATTAAAAACAAAGAGATTTAATTGGCAGCAGTTTAGAAACATGCAAAAATATAGTAACATCTTGATTTGAAGGGGGAGAGACTTAGAAAAAGGCATATCTGTGGAATATTTCAACAGTAAGATGGTTATCAGAGGACAGATGCATAAAAGATACAAATAGACTTGAAAACAGACATGAGCACAAAAAAGTATTTATTCTGTGCGAATTCTTCATCCAAGTATTGGCAAAGACAAACATGGACAGACTATCAATCCAATAGGAAATAAGGCAAAGTTAATAACTTTCATATAAATGAAATAGAAGTCAAGGCAAGCTAAATGAGTTGTAAACTAATAACTTTCATGTGTAGATAACATTCATTCTAGAGTGCAGATAGTGATTGAAATAACTATTCATGAAGTCATAGAGTCGCTATGAAGAATTTGTGTGGGAAGCTAGAGAAGAGATTGCTGGGCCTCTTGTTGAGATATTTGTATCATTGATAGCCATGGGTGAGGTGCCAGAAGTCTGGAGGTTGGTTAATGTGGTGCCACTGTTTAAGAAAGGCTGTAAAGAAAAGCCAGGGAACTATAGACCGGTGAGCCTTACATCAGAGGTGGGAAGGTTGTTGAAAGGGATTCTGAGGGACAGGATTTACATGCATTTGAAAAGGCTAGGAATGATTAGTGTTAGTCAACGTGGCTTTGTGCATGGGAAATCATGTCTCATTAACTTGATTGCGCTTTTGGAAGAGGTGACCAAGAAGGCAGAGTGGTAGATGTTGTCAACATGGACTTTAGTGAGGCATTTGATGTGTTTTTGCATGGTAGACTAATTGTTAAGTTAGATTACGTAGGATCTAGGGGGAACTAGCAAATTGGATACCAAATTGTCTTGATTATAGGAGACAGAGGGTGGTGTTAGAGGGTTGTTGCTCAGACTGAAGGCCTGTATCCAGTCTTATATGGACTGCAGCAAAGCTTTCGAAGACTCTTCATGGTAGACTGCTTAATAAAGTTAGATCACATGGGATCCACGGTGAGCTAGCCAATTGAATATAAAATTGGCTTGAAGGTAGGAGACAGAGGGTGGAGGTAAAAGGTTGCTTTTCAGATTGGAGGCCTTTAACTAGCGGTGTGTCACAAAAATCAGTGCTGGGTCCACTGCTTTTCGTCATTTACATAAATCATTTGGAGTGAATATAGGATGCATGATTAGAAAGTTTGCAGATGACACCAAAATAGGTGGTGTAGAGGACAGTGAAGAAGATTATCTCAGAGAACAACAGGACCTTGATCAGATGTGCCAATAGGCTGAGGAGTGGCTGACGGTGTTTAATTTAGATAAATGTGAGGTGCTGCATTTTAGTAAGGCGACACAGGGCAGGACTTACACAGTTAATGGCAGGGTCCTGGGAAGTGTTGTTGAACAGAGAGACCTAGGGGTGCAGGTACATAGTTCCTTGAAAGTGGAATCACAGGTAGACAGGGTGGTGAAGAAGGAGTTTAGCACATTTGCCTTCATTGATCGGAACATTGAATATAGGAATTGAGACATCATGTTGCAGCTGTACAGGACACTGGTATGGTCACTTTTAGAATACTGCGTACAATCTGGTCGCCCATCTATGGGAAGGATGTTATTAAACTTGAGAGGGTGCAGAAAAGATTTACAAGGATGTTACTGACACTGGAGGGTTTGAGTTATAGGGAAAGGCTGACTAGGCTGGGGCTATTTTCCCTGGAGCATTGGAGGCTGGGGAGTGACCTGATAGAGGGTCATGGATAGGATGGACAGCTAAGGTCTTTTTCCTAGGGTGGGAGAGTACAAAACTAGAGGGCATAGGTTTAAAGTGAGAGAGGAAAGATTTAAAATGGACCTGAGGGGCAATATTTTTCACGCAGAGGGTAGTGTGCGTATGGAACAAGAAGCCAGAGGAAGTGGTAGAGGTGGGTACAATTACAACATTTAAATGGCATCTGGATGAGTATATGAATATGAAGAGTTTAGAAGGATATGGGCCAAATGCTGTCAAATGGGACTAAGTCAGATTTGGATGTCTGGTTGGAGTGGACGAGCTCGACCGAAGGATCTATTTCCATGCTGCATGACTCTATGAGTTGAAGAGCCAGAAGAAAAAACCATGTGAAAGTGGAGCTCATAGTCAAAAAGGATGACATATTAGATTCAAGCAATTACATAACCATTATTCTTACTCCTCTCTCAAAATTGATTCATAATAGATTATAGGGAGAAAACTTCAGTATCATATGTGCAATAATAACAAAATTCAGCAGCATCAGCATTATGAAGCAATGGCAATCTTAGCTCACAACCTCCTCTTTCTTGAGGAGCAACATTCTGAATGGGTGCTGAAATTTTAGACCTTTTAGAGACTTTTTCATAAGTCATTGATTTTGCTAGATTGGTTCCACTTCAATCTTCTCTCCTCTCTGAACCAACAGGTATGAAACAACTGCTAAGTTCTACTCTATAAGTTCCAGCTATATATATCTATATTTCAATTTTGCAAACCTAGGCTTAGATCATTGTTGGATTTGTCAGCGCAATAAAATCACAGTTTTAAGGTATCATCTCATTCCATGACATTAACGAGGTAATTATACTTGTTTCAAGCAATCATGTTAAAAACTAACATTAAAAAATCACATTTAAAATATGATCAAAACATTTAAGTTGTTCTCAAAATCATACTTTTCATTTAAAAAGTGACAAAAAATCTCTTTTGTATGGTTAGTTCAGATTAAGTTTGCCAAATTGTAAATCATATTAAGATAACCACAAGTCTGATAAAGCAAAAAAAAAGCTGTAAGCTCTGACAGTATTTGTGTAGAGAAAGAAATAGTTAATGTTTAAGATTGAAGACCTTTCCTTAGACCTGGGAAATGTTAAAGATATTATAGATGTCTTCTAGTCCTTGTCTCGCAGCAGATGTGTGATATGTCTTCAAGGGACAAGTTTCCGATGCTGTCACTGTATTGTGGCATGTGACCTAATGGTATAAAGCATGTAGTTTCTGCTGAGTCTCTATTCAGTTTGACATGCTGAGGGAAGAACGCTACAGTACATCTGAATTGTTTAGCTTGAGTTCAGACAAGTGAGTGTCTGTGATTGCCTTGTACATATGTAGACATCAGGTGCAGTAATATAGGTTTATTGCATTCTTCAGTACAATGTGATGTGCAACTCATCCTTGTGTAACAATACCTAATGTTAATTTCATAGCATGATAGCAGCAGATCATCACTACATCAGTTCCCACGTTAAGTTATGGTGCCAGTGAGATACCTGCCAACCATTATAAAATAATCCTTGCTGGAAATCAAACAGCCCTGGATTATACAACATTCAGATGAACATCAAATTTGCACGAATACAAATCTCCAAATTAAATCACCAGGAGGTAGACTTACCTCCCTTCTACTTAAAGTTCATGACCTATCAAGCTAAAAGCTTTCATTTGCTGTAGGAAGGAAAATAATTTCAGGCTGCCTCCCAACAAAAAGTTAAGATGCAGCAGTCAAAAAAGATTTTTTACGGGCTTAAAGGCAAAATTGGCAAGCTGAAAGGCTCAAGTAGGCTTATAGCTAACATCAACAGGTCAAAGGATGCTGTCAGTATAAATATATAGTTCCTCTGTTTGAAGAATAGCATGTTAAACACAAAAATGTGATGTTCTAACATTGAACAGCTTACCTGTGTGCAGGGGTCAGTTCTTTCTGCTATTTTTGTCTCTTCCCTTTGATATCTTGCTGGAATATGGATACCAGCATGAAGTCATAGTGGCAGGCCAACAGCAATAATGTGCTTTAGCTGCAGCCAACATGATTGCTATGGTGCGAAATGTGTAGCAAGGTCTATCACAGATGTGACTTGTCATGTGGAAAAATTTGGATTGCAAAGGCAACCAGGAAGGAGGTGCAACTTCATAATGCTGGCAGCATAGAAATTTATCCAAATACACACAAATATATCAAGGACATGAACAGCCTACAAACCAAAAAGCAATCTTTGGAAGGTGTCTAAGAGTTTCATATTGTTAAGCTCACCTACCACATCAATCTCATAAGATGAATAGATGCTTGTAAACCATCTATTCTTAAAAATTAACGCATCCTGAAAGCCAAAATTGAAAAAGAAGCTAGGGCCAACGTATTATCACATCAAAAATATTACTGACTATTCGAAACATTATTATTTTCTAATGTAAAGTGAATTCAAATTGAGTAATAGATTTGATGTGGCTAGAAATTAGCAATACTGAAGGGGATCACGAAAGCATTTTTTAGTGAAAATTAAGAAATAACATTGTTGTATCTTTTGTGATAACCAGAATTAAAAGTAAAACTAAGTTTGCAACTAGGATACAAAACAGAGGTTGATTTTTAAATGTAATGAAATTTCCAAAATTGATCAATTGATAGAACAGAGAAAAAAAATTGATGGACCAAAATTTGGTGAAAGAAATAACAGCTTGTGATCAACGTTTTGTGCAAAAAAAGAGATGACACAATTTGCAAATTACTCCAAGCCTGGATCAAATACTGAATGTGTTGGTCCCATAAACCACCTGGCTCCAAGTCTCTATTGCTCTCACCATACCATTATCAGCTCACACTCACAGCTAATTTGTAGCAAAAGCATATTTTGGATTTGAGGACATAGGATGAAGTCTAACAAGGCAGACTGTGAGATGTCCATTTTGGGCAAAATGTCATGCAGGGTTGTTGCTCACACATTGCATAAAGAATGACAAACAGAATGCAAAGGAGATTTTTCATGGACTCAAATGCACGAAGAGAATGAACATTTTCATGGAGGATCTGAGCTTTTGTGTAGTTTATGTTATTTCCTATTCTTCCATAAAAAACATTGAAAGACAAACACAAATAGGTTTTCTTTTTTTGTCGACTAATTTGTCGACTTTTAAAATGTTGTCGTTGTCAGGACTTTTTAAAATGTTGAGATTCTGTCTGTATATATAAGCACGATGAATGTTAACTACAATCTGAAGATTTAGTCTTCAAGTAATCGAAAATCATATTTTCATAGTAGTTAGTACCCATAGTACAAAATTAATTGATAGCCCCATGAGTGTGTGCGTTGTGTTGTGCGTGTTATTTACACATGGATGACAAATGTCACTTTTAATCTGAAATTCAACATCAAAAATGGCTAGAATAGCTGCAATACCGTTGACTATAAAGAGGGCGAAAAAGATATTAATTCCATCTCGGGCTGGAATTTGGAAGCATCAGATTGCCAAATGAAGATAAGATGAGGATGAACGGTGAAGCCTTCCTTTGTCAAATAGCCATCTATTGCATTCTGCTGACATACGTAGAACAGCCCTTTGGGTAAAGTACAAAAGGATTCCTGGTAGCCTAATAAGCATAACACAGCATGAGTCAGCATCGTAACAAGTAGAAAAAGTTGGGGAATAGAAGTAATCAAATTTCAAACACAATGATATAAAAATTGCAGTGTTGGCACAATTTGCCAGCATATTGATAACTGAAGGTTATCCCTCAGGTTTCATATTCCAGCCACTGGCATCTTTAAAGTGTTTGTAAGGTAATTACTGACCACCTCAGAAAATAATACAAATTATTAAATATTTACATGCATTCATGCATGTATGGCTGTGTACATTTCAGTCAGAGAAAATGATTTCAAATTCTTCAGTAATGCACTGGTGATATTAGGTTTGATCCAATGATATGAATAATCAGAGCATTCACATAAAACATTGATTAACCTGCAATGCTGATCCCTGTATTCATGACAGCTAGCTTTCCATTAATCTCCAACTCATGTTCAGTGAATGCTTACAGCTAGTCCTAGCTCAGTTCGGAGGGTGCAATCAGCTGGGACATTTTTTTTTGTATTTGCATATGGCTAGAGAAAGCTCCAGTGCACATGTTTGGCTTTGAGAGCTTGGATGTGATTTTACTACCCTGTTATAATACTATCAGAATAAAACACCTTGGCAAGATTCAACATTAAAAAAAAAACTCGCACTCATCCAATGTTCTTACTGCCACTGAAGTGCAAAGGAATCACACTGACATCACAATACATCGTTACCATGTGGAAAGTGAGGCAATTTTTAACTTCTAAAGTACCAACTGTATCAATGATTAATGCTTGGCGTGGATTCTCTCCTCTTCTGCTCAGCCGAGCTGAGAATATTCACCAGGTGGGAGCCAGGCATGGTCTAGCCCTGTAATCTGATCAGCATACTCGCTAATGATAGCATTACCTCTCGCCAGCTTTCTGTGGTCTTGTGGGTCATCCTTGGCTTGTATATTTGTTTTAATAGTATTGACCTGGATTATAGCCAGGCAACTGGCTTAAGATTGGCGCAAATGTCTCTTGGCTATCCCAGATGTTTTGGAGAAAAAAGCCCTGGAATAACATTATTTGTTGTTGGTGGTGGTGGTGTTGGTGGGGTGAGTGGGCGTGTTGCAGACACAATTGTAAATGAATTAACACTACAATCTCGAGGATTTGCGATGGCTGCAAACCACTGGAACTAGAATGGACAACTTCCAGGAGTTTCACATTAAAGATGCATTAATCCAACATTTATTCTGGAATTTTTCAAAACATTCCAAGCATAACAGGGACAGAGTCTTTAACGTTAAGTGTCTGACTTACTGGAAAATATCTCTGAAGTTCCAAGAATTTAACAACTTGGGTTTAAGCCTGAGGTAGTTTGTAATCATAGGAAAAATTTTATTGAATGCAAAGCAATTCACTTCTAACTGGGAGATACAGATTCAAAAACCATTCGCATCTGACATTGATAGCTATTCTTCCTCCAGACGATGAATTTGTACTCTAAGCCAAGCATACCTGTGGGGAGACAGAAGAGGTTCTATGAAATAAATAACTTCCTATATTATTTGAGTATGAGTCTTTGTTGGCTTATCAAGAAGTGTTCTTGAAGGACACTAAGTCGTGTACATTCTGAGAGTGAATAAAGTACAGTGCCAATCCTACAAGTTACATAAGTGAATAAAGGGAAAATGACCAAACTAAAAATGAAAAAAATATTGGTCGCTGATCAGCAACAAATGTTGTCTGAAATGCACAGGCAATTTTATTCTATAACAAATAGATACATAATACATTGACGACTATTAATCCCCGCTTCACTTTCATTCATTATTATATCAAGGAATCTTAAAATAACAATGTCATTAGCCTTAATTAGGCATAGATTCTTAGGTGCACCTGACTGTTGCTCATGAATGGTTTGGTGGATAATTGACGTAACTTCTTTGCTCAACAAGAGTGGAACAAATAAACTACATCAAAGGATTCAAAAACTGAAGTAAATAGAGTCTTAGGTAAATTAAGGATCAACAGTCTGAATTTTTAAACCCAATTGGTGCATTAGTTGACATTAATTAACATTTATGAAGGAATATTGAAATGTTTTGATTCTAAAACTTGAAACTTGTCTATTACATTATGGCACACAGCATTAAAGGAAACGTGACATTGGTAAAAAGAACAGAAAGTACTAATTAATGAATATTTTCTGAACTATAAGGTTGTAAACAATAACGTTCCTGAATAGTCAATGTTAAAACTATCACTCATCTCAACGTAAATAAAAGACTTGGGGTCAGGGATAAAAACTATTGCAATAAGCAAAAGGAACATAAACCGAAAGGAGATACTACTGTGCTCAGTGGTGTAAATCGGGCATACCCAAGTACAATCCTAACGCTGCACCGTGGTTCAGTGTTTATCACTGCTGCCTCACCGTGCCAGGGACCCAGGTTCGATTCCACCTTCAGGCAACTGTCTGTGTAGCGTTTGCATGTTCTCCCTGTGTCTACTTCAGTTTCTTCTCACATCCAAAGATGTACAGGTTAGGTGGATTGGCCATAGGAAATGCAGGGTTGCAGGAATGGGGTGGGTCTGGATGGGATGCTCTTCAGAGAGTTGGTGTAGATTTGATGGGCTGAATGGCCTGCTTCCACACCATAAGGATTCTATGAAGTGAGGAAATCAGTTGAGATGATCTTTCTGGTAGCAACAGCTTGGAAAATGATGACTGATTGCCCCAGTTTCCCACCAAGTCAGTCAGATAAAAATGACCACTTAGTATGAACAATGGCTACAAAACAATCAGCAGAATTGTGAATAAATAGGAATTTAAGTGCAAGCCCAGCAGGTTGGCAATGGAAATACTATACTTATTGAGCCTTGACACGATGACGATATAGATGAGAAGCAACAAAGGTTAAATCAGAACATAAGGAGGAGATGTTACAGGATTGGAATTTGGCAGTTTCAGCATTAGCCTGAAAGAGAGATTTGAAATTCAATTGAACATCAAACAGAACGCTGAGGGAGAACCTCTAGCTTTTATTCCATTTTCAGGAAGTATGCAGGTTATTTTCATTTCTGTTCCATCTCTTGTCCCTGCTGAGTCACAAATCTCTCCATTTTCTTTCGGATGCTTCAACATTCACTGCTGGGTTTGCTGTTTTGCATAAGTTAATGGCTCCAAGTGCAGCTGCTCAAGTTATGTTTAGTTTCTTTTGCTTTATGATCAGGTCCATTTGTTTTTATCTCCTGGTTTAGCTCGAACATCGTCCCGCATCCGCCTCACCAATTCCCCTCAGCATTTCAAAAAAGCTTGGAATGCTTTCAGTTGGCCTCGGCACCTCTGGGCAAGGGAATCGAGAGGTCAGCCAGGGTTCCCCTCCACTGTAATCCTGCACGAGAAAATGTACTTATGTGGATGCTAGATATGGATAGCATAAGCCAACCACAATATTCCTCTCACCATCTCTAAGCTCAGACTTAAAGCATGGTCACTTAAATGAGGTATTAGAGATGGCTGACATCCTTAAAATCATATCCCATTGCACATCTACTTATTCCAGGATGGAGGGGAATATATTTTTGGAAGTAACAATGAACGAACTTAGAAAGCTTCTACTTCCCCAATCTCCTCTCAAACAGTATTTTTATTCTTTCCAACAAAAACATATTTAATTCCTTTAGCATCTTGTCATAGATCCATTGATTTAAAACATAATAATATATTTGCTACCCTTTCTGAAACATTTTCCAGTGTCCCAGGAGTTATAAATATGCACTAAATCTAGCAAAAGTATTGACACAAGTATGCAGCAAGGAATCACTCTGTTAAACTTACAAATACCTTTCCTCTGAAATTAGAGAATGGAAGAAAACAAACCTCTAGAATTCTTTTCTTTCTTATAGTATATTATCAGTTCAAAGTGATATCAAATGTAGAGATGCTTTCCTCATATTCTTTCATGGAATGAGGAAGTTATTGACAAAGTCAATATTTGTTGTCCATTTCAAATTGCCCTTAACCAAGAGGAGTACTTGACCATGTCAGAGAGCATTTAAGATCAACCGTCCTGTCGTCGGTCTGGAGTTGCATGTCGGCCAGCCTGAGTAAGAGCAGAAAATTTCCTTCCCAAAAGAAAATTAGTGAACAATTTGGGATTCGCAACAATCAATGGTAGTTTCATAGTCATCGTTACTGAGATCAGCTTTCAATTCTTTGCTACTACGGTGGGACATGAAACCATTTCCCCATTGCTTTCATCTGGGTCTCTGAATTAATTGTCCAGTAACATTATGACTATATTATCATCTCTTCTTGAAAGAGTTTAACATTTCAGTACCACATGCGAATCAGAATGTTGAGTCCTTCAGCGACAGTTGAGAAATGATGGTGAACCATTCTTTAGGAATCCCTTCACTGGCTTTGGAAAGGGTTTGAGCAGTGTTTTATGAAAACAGGAACCAAAAGGCTTCTGTACCATTGCTCATCTGTCAATTTAGACAAAAGTAATGAATCACTTTTCTGGCATCTAACAATACGTATTAAGCTCAGCATTTAGATGAACTGTAAAATGAATAGCATAACTAGCTGCATCTTTAGGTTAAGTTTTTTATTCAGTCAGTAACATGATTATCAGATAATAGCAAATGTCATTCCGTTTGGGTGGCAAGTTGTGCTCATACAGTGAAAATACACTGATAAAATAGTAGGAATAAGGAACATATGAACAGAAGAAGACTATTCATCCACTCAAGTCTTTTACAATATGCAGTTAGGTCACTTGAACTGATCTGTATATCAACTCTATTTCCTCACTTTGATTCTATGTCTGTAGCCCAATAAAAAAATGAACAATGTTAGTTATGAATTTTCCAATTGACCCAATCTCCACAGCTCTTTGTTGAAGGACAACAGTAAGAACCATTTCCTGACATAAAAAATACAAAAGAAGTGCAGATTCTGGAAATCAGAAACAAAAACAGAAATTGCTCGTAAAAATCAGCAGGTAGTTCTGAACAAGGGTCACAGGACCTCAAAACATCAACTCTGATTTATCTCCACAGATGCTGCCAGACCTGCTGAGTTTTTACACCAATTTCTTTTCTTGTTTCATTTTTTGACATCACCCCTGAAGGCTCTAATTTGCATTTTATAGTTATATACAATTAATAAGCTGTAGAGGAAATAATTGATCCACCTTATCAAATTCTTTTATATCACCCCGTTATTTTCTATTCTCAAAGAAATATAAGCCTAGTTTATTCTACCTGCGTTCATAATTTAATCCTTTAATTCAGCAAGATACTAATGAATATGTTCTACACTTCCACCAGAACAAGAAATTATTTTGGAGGTGCATTGGGCAGAACTGAAAGCAATGCTAAAGGTGCATTTTCACAATTCAAGCAGAAATTGATTTTAGTTTGCAATTTTCTTCCAACTTTCCTGAAGCTGCTGACTTTTTCAGGAATGTGGGGTCATAGGCAGCTGTTTAGAACAAAAGCACCTAAGAGATCTTTTTTTTTGCCCATTCGTTGAGTTCCAGTGACTAATGAATAGGATAGGATAGGCAACTTCAATACTATTCTTGTTAAGCAGCTATACACAAGCTCAATGATACCTTTAAAATGATATTGGTTAAAGATTAAGAGAAGAAGTGGCAGCAAAATGTTTCACCTAGAGATGATGAGCTCAACTGGAGGACCCCAACTGCTACCAAGTTGAGGCCAGCTTATTTCACACAGGAAGTACAATTGTTCTGTGGTACACCTTCCTTCAGACAGTTAAGTAGGCTTCGATGTACGAATTAGAAATTCATTGGAAAAGCCTTCAGGTAGCAGAGCTTGACAAAATTCCCTGCATTAACGGTAGATCTTATTGTTAATCAGTTGGTCTGATGGATGGTTTGTTGATGAGTGCCCAGACGTACTGTACATCAAACAGTAAAGCTCATTATCAAAATATGTTTAAAACAATAAAAGTCAGCCATTCTGGATGACTGCCACAAACTGAAATGATTAGTACAAATGTTTGTGGTTATCAAGGTCAGGAATGTGTTTTTATTCATTTATTTTTGATATTATTTGGTAAATATGTAAACTGGGTTATGATTATGATCTCATTGTGATGCAATTGCAGGTGCATTTTGAAACTTCTCAATAGATGCTAACATATTTCTCCTGCATGAGTGAGAAATGAACTATATGTGTGTGATGAGTAACATTTTAAGAAGACAAGATAAACTATCGAAATTCATAATTAAAGCCAATACCAACGCTGAAAAGTGCAACAGTAAAAGAAAGGTAAATTAGAAAATAGCTTTTCAATGATCAAACACTTGTTCTTTAATTCAACAAATTATAGAAGCAAAGCAGGACTAAGACAGCATAGAAGTTCAAAATATCTGAAACTGTGGTAGTAGCTAGCTCAAATGACAGAAGAAGTATTGAAATGCCTGTGTGGTATATGTGCTTACATCTATTATTCTACGTAAAACAAATTTCATTTGCCTCCATGAACGGTAATCCCCAAAAAAAAGAGGTAATAGAGATTGAGATAACTTTGCCTAAACTTTAAATTACAGCAAAGTCCTGGGGAAGTCACCATTTGCACACTGCCTCAGTTGCAGAATATTTACAAAGCAGGTAAACATATTTGAGAAGGGGCAAATTTACAGAGGGGAATAGATTTAGGAGTCTGTGAAGAAAGTATAGAAACATCACAACTCTTTAAGGGAGAAATTAAACATTATGGCTCAGTTAGTTGGCTGAAAACTATGACGAGAGGGAGTTTTCTCAGGTAGAGATTTCCTTTGCATGATCACCTTGGAAGTATGCTAAAGCAGTCTGATCCTAATCTTATCCATCATCCATACATGTTCTTTCCAGAAGGAATCACTCACTAATAAGTAGGAACTTGAAGCATGGGTATTATCTTTCTTTCCAGAACCCCGAGTTGTTGACAACAATAGCACTACATTTGAAATCATCAACAAAGATTGAATCTAGAGTACTATGCATTTCATATCTCAGCACTACAACAGCTGGAACAGTTCACCATGAGCCACTATAGGAGTTTGTGGAAATCCATTCTGTTTATGCACTATCAAAGCAGAACAGGGAGATAAGATTTTAAACAAGGGAGAGCATGATTCTGAAATTTTGAGACTAAGATTCTGTCCAAAAGTAAAGTGTTACAGACAGAGAATAAATTCAATGTCAACTCAGATGCATAGATCGGAGAGAAGAAAAATTGGATTGAAAGAGAACAATAAAGGCAGAAAGAAAATGATTTTCAAAATTAATATCTCTAATATTAATTAAATCTGAATAACTCTTCCTTAATAATAAATTGCAACATTTCCTCTGATGACTGATATCAGGCTGACTGGCCCTGCAGTTCCCTGTTTTCTCTTTCAAGTTTTTTTACCAAATAGCAGCATTAAAATTTCCTATTTTCCAATCTATTGGGATCGCTCTCGAATCTCAGGATTTCTTGGAAAATCATAACCCATGCATTCATTATCTTTGCAGCTACTGCTTTTAGAACCCGTAGCAACTTTTACATTTTCACATTAATCATATATTTGTCCACACCTGAATTTGATGTGACATTTTTACATAAATAATGGCAAGCGCTATCAGCTTTGACATTATTTTGACAGCAATTTTTGAGTTAATGTATCATTTAGAGTTACACATAATAAAATGGAGTAATTTCCTGTATTTTATGGATAATTAAATGATTACATTTCTTAGAAGTGGATACTTCTTTCAGTTCCACAATATTAGAATAATTACCTCAATGATGAATAACAGATGGTACCATTTCTTACAAATGTTCAACATAGGTAACTATAAGTTCATTGGTTTAATTACCATATTATAAAATAAGTTTTACCATATTCTTTTCTGATACTTCCTTTCATAACTAAAAATTCATTTTTCTTCATGTCCTAGACTTTAGGAGTCTACGTTTTGACTTTCATCTGCACCATCCCCTGGCTTGTATCTCAGTTATCAAAACTAGGCACAGTCACCAAGGCGTAATTTATCTAGTTTAATATATATTGTTTATTATCACATCTTGCAACTTATCCTCACCTAACTGAGCAATATAAGCCCAGATCCTCCAGTCTCCAGATGGTTGGGAACCAGATGTAACCTCAAAGATGTATGTTAGGCCCCTTGGGAAGTCCTGATATACTATAAGGGGACTGCCCAGGAAATTTAAACTTCTGAAGCAAAATTCCCCTATGTATCTTTTGAAAATGTTTCCAGCTCTGAGAAAGAGTTGGAAACTTTGGAAAAATTATAACTTCCCTTCTTGACCCACCAACTTCATCCAGATTCCCCAAATATACTCCCATCAATCCAACCTGATCCAACCTCCTGACCCAACCCAGCCAAACTGGACACAACGCTTTTATTTTATTTATTCACAGGATGAGGGCATCGCTGGCTATGCAGCATTTATTACTCATCCCTAATTGCCCAGAGGGCGGTTAAGAGTTAGCCACATTGCTGTGGGTCTGGACTCACATGTAGGCCAGACCAGGTTAGGATGGCTGTTTCCTTCCCTAAAGGACATTAGTGAACCAGGTGGGTTTTTCCAACAATTGACAATGGATTCACGGTCATCATTAGACTGTTAATTTCAAATATTTACTGAATTCAAATTCCACCATCTGCCATGGCAAGATTCGAACCTGGGTCACCAGAACATTATCTGGGTCTTTGAATTAACAGTCTAGCAATAATACCACTAGGCCATCACCTCCCCATCATTCATCTAACAGCTCCACCAGGAGAAAAGAACCAGCCTGCTCAGTACCAAACCAGCATCATAAATATTCACTCCTCCGTGACTGATGTACAATGACAGCAGTGTATACTACATATAAGTTGCACTGCAGCACCTCACCAAAACTCCTTCAATAGCATCTTGCAAACCTTTGACCTACCACCTAGAAGGCCAAGGCCAGCAGATGCATAGAACACCACTCTCTCTGGACTGCATTCCAAGCCACGTGCCTTCCTGACTTGGAAATATATCACTATTCAGAGGGTCAGAGGGAGTGTCAGGGCATCAGGAGGGAGTCAGGTAGCAAGGCTGGGACTGGGGAAAGTCTGGGCTGCACTGGGAAAGTCTGGGGGGATCATTGGGGATCAACTTCAGGTCAGGTCAGACTAGAGGAGTTAAGGATTGATCAGGGGATCAAGACTGGAGTTGAGTGGTCAGTGTGGGTGATTGCAGGATTGGTTGTGTAATTTACTCAGGACTTTTCCATCTAACATGCAGCATCCACAGCAGGATAAACATTCCCATTATACAATGGACTTCCGGCAGTACTTCCCTAGCCTGACACCACGTCAAGCTGACTTGACTAAACCCCATTAATTCCTGACTCTTGACCAATACAAACACCGACCTGACAACACTCCCACCATCCCCAGCCAAACAAATTACCAACTCAATTCCCTGATCAAATCTAACTACTCCACAAACCAACATAACCCCTCACCCACCTGTCACTCTACCCCTCATCCATTTACCTTACCTATTTTCCTAGTCTTTGCAGCTTCTTAAATAAGTTTTTTGACTAAAGGCAACTCGTGTTGTAAAAATGGAGCATGTCCTCTTTGAAGATTCTCCATGCTGCTGCCTGTAAGCAATTTTTTAATACTTTCATACGGTGTTAAGTATGTATCTGCAGCAACCATCATGGGTGACCTGGGATTACAATGTGCCAGCATGTCTGACAAAATTAATTTTCTTTTTATCTTCTGAAATGCTATGGTTTTCCTAATGCTCCAAACCCACTGTTGACTCATTCTCAAAATATCCCTTAAAGGATCTGTGTTGCCAAATTTGGAATAAATTTCCCTAAATGAGTTTGCCCATTCTCAGGCATCAGTGCCACTCTTTGGATATCACTTATGGCTTTTGTCTTTCACAGATCTATTGTTATTGCTCCCTTTTAGAAGGCATATTCCAAGAATCTAATTCTTGTTCTTGCAAATCTGCACTTTTCATGCAATGTGAGACCTGTATGCTGTGACAATTCCAGGTCCAACAAACTGTGTAACCTGTATGAGCTCCCCTTATCTAAGAATAAGCTGTCTAATTCTAGTATGTATCTGCAAGCTCTTTTATTTTATTGTTCACTGTAAATGTATTTCTCACAAATGGAGTCCTTTCTTCGCAGTCTCTTGTACATTACTGCTGATGTTACTGATACGCCATGTTATACATCAATATCTGAAACAATCTCTGTGATTTCAGATTTCTTAAATATCATTGAAAAGTCAGTGAAAATCTAAGAACCCCACATCTTTTTCACAGTCTGTTTGGGGCGTCACTCCTTCAAAATTAAGCCAAGTCTGTTTGTCATTGAGGAACACCTTTCCCAAAATTGTATTGATTTCTATTTAATAAATTATTCTCACACAAGTATTTAATGATTCTTATACAGGTGCTCTTCAAGTCTCTTCCTAATTGTTGATCCCATTAGTTTATCGGGTATTGATGTTAAACTGATGGCTTAGAATTGTCACATTAAATATGCCCTCTTTCCCGAATCATTAGTTACCAACAATCTTTTCTTCTTAATAAAATCCAAAAGTAACATTCATTGCTTCTTTCCTGATGATTGTTATTACTCTTTAAGTTTCATCTTTATTATCTCTCTTACATGATGTTGCATATGTTCTTCACAAGGCAATCTTAAAGGAATTTATTTAATGTCCCAGCTATCTCTGCTCATCCACATTATCTTTGCGATATCTCATCTCTTAAGTATTCTCTTGCCGATTAGTTATTGGGTAATTTTCTTTTGGGTGTGTTTAGCATTTGCAGCAATACTCATTTCCAGCTCCCTTTTGTATCCCTGACCATTTTTTCTTTGACATGTTGGTGCAATTTCCTGTACTATTGTCTGAGGATTCCCTCCTTCTTCGACTAACTGGAAGTCTTAAAAAAAAAGAACTCCCTTTTCCCCAGCTCTGGACTTGCTTAAAAGCTGTTCATCTCTGACATTTTCCAGTTCTGATGAAAGTTCATTGACCTGAAACATTAACTTCTCTTTTTCTCTCCAGAGATGATGCCTGACCTGTTGAGTGTTTCCCAGCGTTTTCTATTTTTATTTCAGATTTCCATTATATTCCAGCAATGTTTTGGATTTCAGTTTGTCAAATTTGACTTATTTATACAAAAAAAAGTATGATTGTTTATTTATTTCTGCACACCCTGGTTACTAAAGTATGATTAATATTTATTGATTATATTGTTAGACCTACATAGAGAGGCAGATGGGGCTCATCAGCCTAAGTTGGTAGTCTATCTAAGAGAAGAAAATTCTGATGTCAACTACCCAGTGAAGGACCAAATGGTAGAGCCTTTGTTAGCTGATGTGTGCAACAGAAAGTACAAATGGCTGCATGATAATATAACAGGAGCAGCTGAGGCTCTGCACTTGCTAGCAGCTCATCCATGACAGCTACTCAAAAATTAAAACCTGCATTCCTTCATCTGATACGTTGAGGTGTATATTTCAGAAGTGTAGTATTAGTGTCTTGGACAAGGGATTGGGAGCAGTCTTGCACAAACCTCATCTCCTTAAATGTATTCAATGTGCAAGTGATTCAACAAATGACAGTGCACAGTTGATCTCCTTGATGAAAATCATCTGTAAAATTGCTGAAATAATCCATCACATATAGAAATAATTACATATTAATATCCCTCCCAAAATATTAATTGGAGACAATTAAGAATTTTGATTCATGCAAGAGTTTTCATTATGGCAGATGGGTATGTTTTGTGACTTTTTTGTAATTGCTGCAGTTCTCTGACTTTGATCTTAATAGAATGCACTTGATAAATTGGAAAACTTTTATATGTTGGACAGATATGCTTTTCACTCTATATGATCATTGAATGAGTCAAACGTTCTTAGTTGTCTTTCCATGCTACGCGCATATTTTCCATGCTGCCAGTAAGGTTACTGCATCAAAGCAAATGAGACAGTGGAAATTTTTTTTTTCAAAAGAACCAGATACCTCAAAGTATCTTCAAGTCATTTGTTCCAATACATATCATTCTTGAAAAATATGGTCTCATTTCAAACTACTAGAAAATAAACAGATGTCAAGCTGCTGCAATAAAGAAACAACTTCAAAATTCAGTTGCCTTGCCCCCATGCCTTTGGTACTATGGGTGCTCTTTTGTGCCCAAAATGACATCTACTGTACACGTGCACACTACTGGAGTGGGCTACACCAGATGTCATTTTGTGTCGATCCTTAAAGTGAGTGCAGAATGCCAGTGTGAGAAGTATGCTGAGCAGCCAGATTAACACAAATTTGAATTGAGCAATCTAGTGTTACAATCTTTAACCTCAATGCTCCAGCTAATGATTTCGTTTAACTTTGCACAGCTGAACTTGCACCCAGTAGCTGCAAGGATCCCCAAACATTACACTTTAAATAGATCATTTAACAGAAAGAGTATGACTTCGCTGATTCACTGCTGATAGATTCGTACGGGCTGTGGTTGAGTACTCACAGATTTATACAGCTTCTTAACCTAAGTGAAGTCTACAAGGAATGGGATGGTGAAACATATAATTCTCCCACAAAGGGTTCAGTTCATTACAAATTTTGCTTCCAGTTATGTACTCTGTCCTTTCAATCCACCTTTGCCTGGAGCGTGACAAGAAAAATCACAAGATGTGATACAAAGTTGGACAAGTTGTTTGAAAATGGAGAAATGGCAAAGTCAAGTGTAAAAATTAAGCTGAAATATATACATGTGCAGGAGGCATACTGGATAATTACATATAAATGGACAATATTTACAGTGGTGGCGGATTGCAGAGCTAAAGGATATTTTTATAATGTTTCAATTTTCATCAATTCTAAAACTAAGAATTGGTTGACTGCTCCTTGATCTCCTCCTTCACCAACTGACTGTCAGAAGTTTGACAAAGTGTCCTCGAAAGGAGTCATGTCCAGCTAAAATGAAGCTTACATGCTGCCTTCATCAGCAAAAACAGGCACAGCTAATCAGGCAACATGATCTCTGCACCTTTTTCAGTCTTTTTGCAGCCACAATCTCCTACTCCAGCAAACACCTACAATTAACTCAGTCAGCTGGTTGAGTAACAAAATGAAACAAGAAGTTAGAAGGCAGTAATTCAGTACATATTCATGGTGGCTCAGTGGTTAGCCCTACTGCCTGACAGCATTAGGGAATAGGGTTTGATTCCACTTTCAGGCCACTGTCTGTGTGGAGTTTGCACGTTCTCCTTGCGCCATGTGTGCGTTTCCTCTGGGTGCTCAGGTTTCCTCCCACAGTCCAAAGATATGCAAATTAGGTGGATTAGCCATGCTAAATTG
>NC_063359.1:13801186-13877560 GCF_021869965.1 Rhincodon typus | reverse complement strand
GGCCTGCTGTGTTCATCCAGCTCTACACCTTGCTATCTCAGATTTTCCAGCATCTGCAGTTCCTACTATCTCTGTAGGTTAGGTGTGTTAGCCATGAGAAATGCAGGTCATAGGGTACAGGGGTGGGTCTGGGTGGGATGTTTTTTAGAGGGTTGGTAACAGTAGCCTGTTTCCACACTGTATGCATTCTATATGAATTATATATATCTACGTAACAGTCAGTAATGGTGGCCTGTTTCCACACTGTATGCATTCTATATATCATTCTACATGAATTATATATATCTATATAACAGTTGGTAACAGTGGCCTGTTTCCATACTGTATGAATTCTATATATCCAGGTGCTAATTGTGACAATTTCTAGTGTGCTGGTTATTTATTAACACCGAGGACAGAATTTTGTAAGGGTTGAGTGACGTGGGCTATGGTGAGATATGTGACAGGATCAGGTGGCAAGTGGGCAAGGCTGATCTCAACATCATCTCACTCCCATCTTTTACACTTTTCTTCAGAGCATGGCAAGATTCTCACCATGCAAATGTTGAGTTGCCAACTGACAGTGACTGACACTTGTTAAACTATGGTTGACATCCCAACTCACCTCATTAATATTCAGGTTCTAATCTTACTAAAATCACCCAACAAATTAGACATCAGGTAATCTCAACACGGAAATCAGAGAGCGTACCTGGTGGATGCAGCTCTCTGCTCGGTCCAAATGACCTTCACGTTGCAAACTGGGCACCAGCATTTCACAGCACACATGTGGGGAGGCAATGGCCTAATGGTATTATCACTAGATTGCCAACCCAGAAACTTGTCTAATATTCTGGGGACCTGGGTTCAAATCCTGCCATGGCAAATGGTGAAGTTTGAATTCAATAAACAATCTGGAATTAAGGGTCTAATAATAACCATGAAACCGTTGTTGATTGATTGTCGTTCACTGATGGCCCTTTAAGGAAAGAAATCTGTCATCCCCAACTGGGCTGTGACTCCAAGGCCACAGCAATGTGGTTGACACTCAAATGACCTCTGGGCAATTAGTGACGGGCAATGAATGTGAGCCTTGTCAGAGATGCTCACATCCCATGAATGAATAACAAAATATGAGCACTGGTCACATGCACCTCACTCCACAGTCATTGCCATCCAAAATGTGTCGACACTCACAAGGCACATCTTCAATCCATTATAGAACACTTCCACAGTTGAATGCTCACCTCCGTCTACACCAGCAACTACCATTGTAACACTGCAGCAAGTGCTCTATGCATTCATGTACTCGTTAAGCTCCTAGTTGACATCCCAATTCACCCCATTCATATTCAGGTTCTAATCCTACCAAACAAACTAGACATTGGGAAACCTCAACACGGAAATCAGAGAATGTATCTAGTGGATTCAGCTCTCTACTTATACCAAATGACCTCCATGTCTGCATCTCCAGCTTCTTTGCTTGGTCTCATAGCACTCACCCACTATGAGCTTGTTTGGACACTCACAGCCTAATACTGCCTTGGCTTTTTGTACTTTAACCCCTCAGCCAGAGATTCCAGCACTACATTACAGCTGTCTTGCTCCGCAGTTTTTTTTTCGTTGAGCATTCCTAGTTGCTTGTGAGAAAGTGAGCGTGAGCTGCCTACTTGAACTGCTGCAGTCCACGTACTGTAGGTTGACCCACAATGCTGTTACAAAAGGAATCCCAGGATTTTGACCCCTCCACAATAAAGGAGTAGCAAAATATTTCCAAGTCAAACTGTTGGGTGGCTTGGAGGGGATCTTGCAGGTGGTGATGTTTCCATGTATCTGCTGCCTTTGTCCTTCTGCATGGAAGTGGCCGTGGGTTTCGAAGGTGTTATGTAAGGATCTTTGGTGAATTTCTGCAGTGCACCTTGTCGATAGTACACACAGGGTCTACAAGCATTGGTGGTGGATGGAGTAGATGTTCGTGATGTGGTGCCAATCAAGTGAGCTGCTTTGTCCTGGACAGTGTCACATTCATGAGTGTTGTTGGAGTTGCATCCCTCCAGGCAAGTGGGGAGTATTCCATTACACTCCTGAGTTGTGCCTTGTAGATGGTGGACAATTCTGGGGAGTCAGGAAGTGAGTTACTTAGCGCAATATTCCTCGCCTCCAATCTGCTCTTGTAACGACTGCTCAATGGTAACTCCAAGGATGTTGATAGTGGAGGAATTCTGTGATGGCAAGGAGCAATGGTTAGATTGTCTCTTAATGGTGATGGTCATTGCCTGGCATTGGTGTGGTGTGAATGTCACTTGCCACTTGTCAGCCCAAGCCTGGATACTATTCAGATCTTGTTGCATTTGCACACGGACTGCTTTACTATCTGAGGAGTCACGAATGGTGCTGAACATTGTGTAATCATTGGCGAACATTCCCACTTCTGACCTTATGATGGAGGGAAGGTAATTGATGATGCTATTGAAGATGGTTGGGTCAGGGCACTACCCTGAGGAATTCCTGGAGCTGAGATTACTGACCGCCAACAACCATGACCTTCTTCCAATGTGCCAGGTATGACCTCCAACCAGCAGAGAGTTTACCCTCTGATAACCGTTGATTCCAGTTTTGCTCGGGTTCCTGGATACCAAGGGCTGTAACTCTGGAATTCAGCTCTTTTGAACTGGTGCTCCATGTTTGAACTGAGTCTGTAATGAGGTCAGGAGCTGAGTGGCCCTGGCAGAACCCAAACTGGGCAACACTGAGTGGGTTGTTGCTGTGTAACTGCTGCTCGCTCTTGATTACACCTTCCATCACTTTACTGATGATCGAGAGTAGACTGATGGGACGGTAATTGCCTGGGTTAGATTTTTCCTGCTTTTTGTGTGCAGGCCATACCTGGGCAATTTTCCACATTACATAGAAACATGGAAGATAGGAGCAGGAGACCATTCATCCCTTCGAGCCTGCTCTGCCATTCTTCACAATCATGGCTGATCATCCAATTTAATAGTCTAATCCTGCTTTCTCCCTATAACCTTTGATCCCATTCACCCCAAGTGATATATCTAGTCGCCTTGAATGTTCTGGCATCACCTACTTCCTGTGGTAATGAATTTCCACAGGCTAACCACTCTTTGGGTGAAGAAATGTCTCCTCATCTCCATACTAAATCGTCTACCTCGAATCCTCATATCATTGTCAGGTAAATGCCAGTGACGGAACTGTACTGGTAGAGCTTGGCTAGGGGAGCGGCAAGTTCTGGAGCACAAGTCGGCAGGACAATTCTGGAACGCTGTCAGGGCCCATTGCCTTAGCAGCATCCAGTGTCTCCAAGCGTTTCTTGATATCACCTGGAGTGAATCAAATTGGCTGAAGTGGTATTGGAGGAGACCGAGATCGATCATCCACTTGGCACTTCTGGTTGAAGATTGCTGTGAATGCTTCAGCCTTATCTTTCGCACTGATGTTTTGGACTCTTCCGTCATTGAGGAAGGGAATATTTGTGGAGCCAGTGAGTCATTTAATTGTCCACTGCCTTTCATGACTGGATGTGGCAGGGCTGCAGATCTTAGATCTGATTATTGGTTGTGGGATCACTTAGCTCTGTCCATCACTTGCTGCTTATGCTGTTTGTTATGCAAATAGTCCTGTTTGGTGGCTTCACCATGTTGACACCTCATCTTCAGGTATGCCTGGTGCTGCTCCTGGCATTCTCTCCTGCACTCTCTGAGTTGATCCCCTGGCTTGATGGTAATGGTTGAGTAGGGAAAATGGTGGGCCATGAGGATTGTGCTGGAGTACAAGTCCGATGCTGTTGATGGCCCACAGTGTCCCATGGATCTTGACTTGCTAGATCTGTTCAAAGTCTGTTCCATTTAGCACAGTGAGAGTGCCACAATACACAATGGAGAGTATACTTAATGTGAAGGTGGGACTTTGTCTCCACAAAGACTGTGCAGTGGCCACACCGATACTGTAGTGGACAGATGCATCTGCAGCCAGCAGACTGGTAAGGATAAGGTCAAGAATATTTTTCCCTCCTGTGGTTCCCTCACCACCAGCTGCAGACCCAGTCTAGCAGCTATGTCCTTTAGGATCTGACGAGCTCGATCAGTAGTGCAGCTGCTGAGCCACTCTTGATTTTGATTATTGAAATTCCTCGCCCAGATTACATTTTGCACCCTTGCCAACCTCAGTCAAAAGAGAACAGTACATGGTAATCAGCAAGAGTGAGCAATGAAGTGCCAAGTGATATTTATGCTAGGGCTTGTTCTCATGGCTCACTGTCACTGAGTATGTAAGGGCTGCAAAGACATATTAAAACTGATATGCAGATCCATTGATGATAAACACAAGAGATGATCACAGAGCTCGATTATGACTTTACAGGGTCCAAAACAGCTGGGGCATTGGTACTCATATGTAGCAACATGGACAGATGATGCTCAATGACAATGTTCACAGCCAGCAGTGAGACACTGATATCAAAAGTCACAAAACTCAATGGATCAGGGCTTCCCTCTGAGTTCCTTCTCAAGCTGCTTCTCCCAGCTGCTTCAGTGTGATGCCATATAGCTTCAGGTTTTCCTTAAGTGTATCTTTGCAGCACTTGCCTGGCCAACTTTTGTTTGTTTTGCTAGACACTAGCTCTCTGTACAGCAACTGGCTCAGAATGTGATGGTTCACCACTCTAATTACATATCCAACACACTTCAGTAGGGCTTTCAACAGCATTGCCTCACTACTCAATATTGACTGGACTCGCGCTAAAATTTCAAGATTTTTGCAAACCCATCTTGACAACTAATGCTGAGAGTAGACAAAATGTAGATCAGGGAAATTGTTCCAATTGTCTTATGTATTTAAATCCAGGACTCAGATCCATAAAAGTTAATGCCAACAGGATTGCACATCTGATCTTTGTGGATAGTCTAATGTTGTGATGGTTGCATGCTCTGGTTGTGAGTACCCAGCTCACTTTCCTGATTCTGGCTGGTATCCTTTTTTAAGTAAATCATTGCTGATAGTTCCAAGGTATTTAAAGTTTTCAACATTCTTCAACTCTGCATCATTATTCTAGGTCATTGACATATATCAAATAAAGCAGTTTCAGTACCAAGTTCTCAGTGACACTACTCCAATTTGAAGTTGATGAACAAACCCTACTACTGCTCAGCCAATTTCAGACACATACGTAATTTCCCCTTTTATTTACAATTTTTGCTAATAAGCCTAGAAAGTAGTATCTTTCAATTACCTTTAGAATGCCCAGAAATATCAACCTCACTAGCCTCATCCACCATTTACGTTACTTTATCAAAAAAAAATTCAATCAAATTAGTCACTGCAAATTCTAGTTTTCATTTATTAACCCGAGGTTTGCCAAGCGAAAAACAATTTTAGCTCAAATGAATGTCCCCATCTCTGACATTAAACTAATTGACTTTCATTGTCAGGTTTATCCCTCTCCTCTTCATTAAACCACAGTGTGACATTTGTAATCCTCCAGTGCTCTGGCACCGTTCCAATATCTACAAAGGATTGGAAGCTTGTGGCCAGACCTCCACAATTTCTATGCTAATTTCTCTTGGTAACTTAGCTTATTCGGCTTGGGTGACTTTGCTACATTTCAGTATTGTTAATGTCTTAGGTGTCTCCCTATTACTCTATCTTTTTTTACCCTACCAAGATCACTATTTATCTCCTTTACTTCTACATTGGCACCATTCTTCTGTATGGGGAAATTCAGATATAAATACTCACCATGCCCTCTATATCCACAAGGAGTTCTCCTTTCTCATCTCCAGTGATGCCAAACTTGCCTTCACTATAATTTAACTATTATGATTCGTAAAAGACTCTTTAGCTTGTTTTTAATCTTCTTGCTATTTACTCCTCGCTCTTCTTACTTCATTCTTCAATGATGCCCTGTCTTTTTGGATGGATTTTTTAGTGAATTATGAATTTGGCATTTACAATAAATTTCCTTTCTCTGTTTCATTTCAAGCTCTGTATCATTTGCTGTGCAGAGATGCAGATCCTTTGCCACACAAGATAATTTGTCCTAGCCTGTACTTGAAATATCTATTCATTTGGCTTTTTCATAATCCAAATCTATCTCAGTGTGCCCTGCACTTCACTTCTCACACCCTCACCCCATCTGATCCCTCCGATTTCTGAGCGACTCTTCATTCTGATACTGTTCCCCTCTCTCAGACCTTGGTGCATTTTCCTGTCTTATACTCCATTCTGGTGTTCAGCCCCCTTCAAATTATTTTCAACTTTCTCAAGAGTACCAGGTAATAGCATCGCAAAGGTATCAAGTCCAGCCATGTTGCAGTGTAACTCATTTGTCTTGTACAGCTCCCTCATACCCCAGAGTTATTTACCTCTACTTCACAAATCTAAAGCCCTCCCTGCTGCACCAATTCCCTGCCACACATTTAATTGTCTTCTGTCTTTTTTCATGTAGCATCGTTGATGTCCTTGGGATTCTAATCAATGCTTAATTGTGCAATGATATCACATTGGGGCAGGCAGAAGTGGCAGGTACCAAGAACTTCTTTAATTGGAACAGGAACTAAAGCTGAGCTTTTGGTACCATCAAGCAGCACACTCTTAACCATCTAAGCAAACCAGATCTTGTCCCATCTTATGTTACTGATCCTATACACACAGACACATAACTTTGGAAGTAATTCGGAGATTACCAACTTAGAGGTCATGTTTTTCAACTACTTCTTTAGTTCCTGAATCACTTGCGTGTTGGGAACCAACCATTTTTAGAACTTCAGCCTTGGTTCCAACATGGATATTGACATCAGAATGTACTCGCATCCTACAACATGTTCTGCACTGTTTAAATAAAATCCTTTCCCCAGGCACCAAGGGAGTAACTCATGAAGTGAGGCTAATATTGCTGGTTGTAGAAATACCTTCCTGTCCTCCTTGGCTATTGATTTCCCCATGACCACAGCATTTCTACAACTGCATACTTGTTTCTTCTTGTTTTCTGTGCCTCTCTTTGCAATTTCTTTTTGCTCCTGGGCACTGTGGATGTGCTCTTGACTATATTCCCCAGAGGTGTTATCACCTTAACCTGTATGAAGCACTGAAAAATGGTTTGAGCATACTCAGCCCTGTAGGATTCTGCATTTTTTTTTTACCCCTTTTGACCCTGCTGCTTGGCCACTCATATCTTGTCATCCTGGACTTCCTTTAGTTCAGGGATGGTCACCTCCAGGAATGTGCACTCCAGGAAATCATCAGCCTGTATGTCTTGGAGTAAACCCCCAGGTGCTCCCCAAGCTTGGAATTCCTAACTTGACTTCAAGTGACTGGAGGTACTTCCTACATTCATGGCTGTCCAGGGCATTTCAACCACTGTGGATGGCCTATAAAGTAGAAGCCCATCATTTTGCTTCAGAGTCTGTCTGGTTTTAAGTATAGTAAACATTTTTTTACTCAATACTTTAGACTTCTTGATGCAAATGGTCAATGCAAACTCATTGCATGCATGAAAGAATCTGTCCATTTGCTGCTGAATGTGTTCCTTAGTGGTACAATTAATCAGCATTAATACTATGATGCTGAAGATCATTGTTGGTTTCACGTATCAAAGCTCCACAACTACCAGTAATCTGTCACTTATTGCTGAATCAACATGTACATTGCAAAAGCTGTAACTGTAATGTCCGGGCTAGACAAGGCAGCATGGAACAACAACAAACTAATAGAAAACACCAAACTGTGGGCCTACCGGATCGACATCCTTAGTACACTCCTCCAGAGGAGTGAACCCTGGACAACATGTGCTTTGCTTGAGGCAATGCTGAACAGTTCCAACACAGTGTGGAGCTGGAGGAACACAACAGGTCAGGCAGCATCAGAGGAGCAGGAGAGTCGACGTTTCAGGCCTAGACCCTCAGGATGATGGGTCTAGGCCTGAAACATCGACTGTCCTGCTCCCCTGATGCTTCCTGACCTGCTGTGTTCCTCCAGCTCCACACTGTATTCACTTCAACTCCAGCATCTGCAGTTCTTGCTGTCTCAAAATGCTGAACAGTTTCTGTCTTCCTACTTCAGACATAGCTTCAGCATCTCTTGGTGAGACCAGGTCAACAACTCAGTGGTCTTTGAGTATGGTACATCCATCAGCATGCACTCATAATGACACCAACTGTGTCTTTACTGACCCCACCACATTCATTGAATGGACAATGGCCGCACATGCAAAGGCCTACATGTCATCCAGCTCTACACCTTCTGTAGGTAACCTGGCCATTGGATCACCACCTGCTGAAACTCCACAGCTGCACTCCAAAGACACTTGCAAGATGTGAAGATAATGGGTATTAACACAGACAACTGGAGACAGCCAAGACCTTTGGAAGCTGACTGACTGCAGGGAAATAGAATGGAAAGCTCAGCTGACTGAGAATAGGGTCAATAGAAACCAGACAACAATTAATTCTGCATCTTGTCAGCCCTCTGTTAGCATCACAGTGAATGTAGCAGAGATTGTCAGACCAGAGCAGGCACCTGAGCCACATGAGGTGGTGTTTAACACAGACTTGGTGAACAAAATGAAAAATATTCTCTCATTATTAGTAAGGCTGCCTGAGACAGAAAATTCTTATCTGTATTATTTAATAGGTTCTGTATCCTTAAATTTTATTTAATGCAATTTGACTCCCTTTAATGTTGGTGTCCTGTCATTAGTTAATTTTAATTAATTTTGGTTAATTATTCTGATTATTTTTCCTGTTGCCCTTGGTTTAAATTACTTAGTACCTGCTTCCCACAATGACCAAATGCCCAATCTCTTGTCAAATTTTTGTTGCCACCTTGATAAGCGACCAGTCATTGAGAACATCTGCTTCAGCATATATTTCTGTAATAATTACCTTTCAGGAAGGCACTAGCCCCAACAGGTCAGCTACAATAATTAATGCCTCATCAGAAACCCAGTTGTTTGATGATTTATTGCCACAAATTTGGAGTTTAGTAGTTAAAAATGTGAATACCTGCACTACTCACCTCTTACTTCACCATGAATTCTAACTCACAATAAATTTCCCTGACATGCTGTTTAGCAAAATCTTTCGGCTTAGCAATTTCACCCAGTTCAGTGCATTGACCTCTGATACTTACTAATTACAATATTACATGCAAACATATAATCATTGAAACTATTTGAGTGACTTGATCCAAAACAGCAGTCATTTATTATCCAATCCAAATCCACTGGTATATGTAAGATTTAGGGGGTACCGCTGCCAATTGAAAATGTTTGGCAAATCTGTTTATAGCACTGCTACAATATCCTGAAATGGACTGAAAAAGATTACTGACATGTACCTGTTGGCTTGGAATATATCATCCAATAAAAAAGAGCTGCAAGCACTTCTTCCTCCCAAAATGATGACATTTTGTCTTTAAAGTTACACTTAACTGGCTGATTTAACTGATTTACTGGCATTCACTGATTAGCATTTCACTTAATCAGTCAGCGTTCCACCATCCAGAAAGTGCTTATGAAAACAAACTAAACATTATGTATTATTTAATTTAATTTAATTTAATTGACCACTACAGTTAATGATGTGAATCAATTGGCTTTCCATCTAAATTCTAAGTGTTCAGTTTTATTTAAAATTACATTGTGCATGTCATATAGAGGAGGAAAAGAATTCTCTTTAATTTAGCTAAATAAAACAGCATGAAAGAAACTTTGGGGGTTAATTACTTGTAAAATTAAGTTTCCCATCTTCCCATATTTGGACCGTAGAGTGTTTTTATTTTGAGCGACTTGTGTGAAAAGGGAAACCATTAAATTGGGAAGCAAACACTTAATTTTATTTTTACTCAATAAAATCGATTTTCCACTCAAGTTTTATTGATTAGATTTTAAAGATTTCAATTAATTTTCATCATCTGCATAGTGAACATAAAATGTCAAGCTGTAATCCCACACCTTTGCTCTATTTTGATTTTCTCAAACTTCAGCATAGTGAATCCATTCTGTACTTAAAATATTGATACCCTTTTGACTAAGATGGCTTTAACTTGTTCTGATGTAGAGTTTACCTCTGAAAGAGGAACTTGCCTCTGCATTTCAAAATTTTGACTCATTTTCCATCATTGTCAATTTTCATCTCTGGATGGCTCCCTGTCTCCAACAATGCCTATTACACTAATCAGTACAAATATTTCTTTGATAGGGTTTGCTTAACAAGAATGATTTGGTAGAAAGAATGTTTTGGGAAACACACAATGTAATTTTGGTTAAGCTTCTTCACAAAGAGTGAGAAATTTGTAAAAGGTGCTGTGTCCCACAGGCAGATTGCAGAATGAACGGATGGAATTTACGCCTCATTCAAAATCAATGAGTGGAATTTTCACTTCCATGTAAAATTAATAGATGGAATTTTCTACTATTCATAGTCAAAGGTTGAAATCTTCTTTTCCATTCGTAGTCAATGATTATAATATGCCTTAATGTTGCAAGTGAATGGAGCCTGAGCTCTAACACATCCCTCTTTTATTGTTTGCTTCCCACCAAAATGTATCTTATCTATCTCCACTAGGAGTTATCATGCTATTCCTTGGGCGGGGTTATCAGATGCATAACTATCTCTGTAGCTGTCATCAATGTCACTTAATGATAATCAGCTGACAAGAAATCCAGTTTATCCAGTTAGAACAAGTCTTGCACATTTTATGTTTGCCCTTCCCCCTTAATTAAATACTTTTAATGTGTCACCTAACCACATGTTACTTCAACTAATTCATTCAGAAAAGTCAAATCTCAATGTAAATTGAGAATGAGCTCTGATGGGGATCATCGGAATGGACACCTAATGTCCTGTCACCTTTGGCACAAAAACATGCCTCCCTCAGCATTGGCCCCAGTACCGACAACTTCATTGTCACTGCTTATCCCCACCATGTGAATGAACGATTTCATCTCAAGCAAAATAACCTGAGATGCGGTTGCTACATAATGTCTAACAGCATGATAACATGTGTAACTTCTACTACACATTTTCAATACAAACCTCCACAACCCCAACTTACGATTTTAGCAGGATCCACAAACTCACCTTATGATTTTACTCCCAGACCAAGTAAAAATACCGCATTCTATTGAGGTAAGATGCAAGCAAGGGAACATTCTTACAGGAAATGGACAAATAAATATTTTCTCTGGTCAATGGATGAAATTTTTACTCCTATTCATGATCAATAATTAGACTATGAATCATATAAAGTTAGTATGTGGTTGCACCAAGTGATGATGAAGGCAAATAGAATGTTGTTGTTTTTTGCAAGGGGGATAAAATATAAAACTAGGGAAATTTTACTGCTGTTGTAGAAAGTGTTGGCAAGACTACAAGTGAAGTATTACAGTTTTGGTCTCCTTATTTGAAAATATATAAATAATCACTCCTTATGCAGTTCAAAGAAGGTTCACTTGATTCTCTCCTAAAATGAAGGGCTGATTTTAAAAAGAAATGTTTAACATCTAGACCTATACCCATTGGAGCACACAATAAAGGCAGTGATGAGAATAATTGTTTTCTCGTAGTTATTAGAGTGTGAAATTCTCCACAGAAGCTAGTGGAGGCTGGCTCTTTAAATATATTCAAGGCTGAATTGAATAAATTGTTGGTAGACAAGGAGATCAAGAGTTACATGTGCAGACATGAAAGTGGAGCTTAGAGTCCACTCAGGTCACCATTCATACTGAATGATCGAGGAGTCTTGAAGGGCCAAATTACGTACTTATGCCTCCTTCAGTGCTTACTTCTGTCAACATATACCTCATTTACCTCCACTGAAATCATCATTCTATTCTCAGGGTAGGGTCATAACAATTATATCATAAACCACAAATATATCACAAGTATTGAGCAGTTTCCTAAAAATACTTGCTGTAAGAAACCATTGTGGTTACATTTCTTTATCTATTATTTATGGAGCATCAATCTCTGAAAAGAAACTTTTGACATTATTCTTCTCTTGAATCCAAATGGCACTTGTTGTATTATCACCCAAAAGACAGTGGCAATTTGGCATTAACATTCATTTTCTCTTCTTTTCTTGTGTCAGTTTCTTCTCCAAAGATGTTATATTCAAATGCAAATGTGGTTTCCATTAATGTACTTTAAAAACTGAAACCTGTCCCTTTGCTTTTACTCCTACAAACATTATATTTGACATATATACTACAAATTGTCCCAATTGCATCATTTATGTTCTGGAATCTATATACAATTTCCAAAACGACTTTAACCTCATTGGATAAAAGCAACTACACACAGCCCAACGAGTTGACAGATTAGATGTATAATTATATAATTGATAGCATTTATGTTGGTAGATTTATAGTAAGAGCAATACAAATTGTAGATGGATGAAATTAGGGAAAAGAGCTTTGTGATAGCTAATACGCAGAATAGAAAAATTAAGTTTTGGATTAGTTGAGTCAAACATAGGACAGCAGCACAGAGGACATTGGAAAATACAAGGTGACAAAAATACGTGAAATCTTGGCAGAACTTGGCAATTAGCTGGAGTTTTTGATGTTTCAGTGTACAAATAGACATCTTTAATGGTGAACCAGATATCAGTCATGAAACTTCGTTCAGAGTCAAGTACAAGATCAAAGTTGTGCACTTTTGGCAAGAGCTTCAGCAGGCATTCAGGATGGGGAATTTGATTGGGACCAAACAAATGGTTTTGATCTACCAGTATTGAGTTGCAAGAAGTTCTGTCTTGTGCATGACTTCAATGCACATATGAAATACAATAAGTTAGGCAAATATTTGAATACCACAAAACTAAGGTTTACAACAGAGTTCTTTTAAGCTCATATGAGCCCTTCTCAAACATATTCAGAGAACTGCATGGCAAATATTAAAAGTCTAATATTTTAATGCTCTTTGGGATGGTCTTAAGTGATGAAAATATCATGGAATGTAAGTCCTTTTTTTTCTCTTTACTTCAATTAGCGACTATCAGTTAGAGTATATTATTTGGAATACATAGCATTCTTGAAACTCCTCACCCTGAACATCATTTAGAAAATAGTTTTTAGTTCCCTGAAGTGGGAAAGTATGCCTTCCAAATGAATAAGTGAATATAACTTTAGTACAAATGCCTTTTGGTGCAAATTAGTCTACTAATTTTAATAATAAAATACGACACTCGATTTGAGTCTGATGTTGCACGGTGATGATGTTTATGTACATCTTGCATATTCATATACTGTGTGTTGGGGCCTGTTGTTACAATTTTAATCTCTGAAAGGTGGTTGATGCTAGCATTACCAAATCAATCAGATAGAGACCAAGTCAGTACAAACCAAACTAACCCACCTCACAGAACAAATGCAACATGATTTCTTGAAAGCAGAGGAAATCGTTATTTGAAAAGTCACTTCAGAAGCAAGCTAATAACAAAGTACAGGTCAGTGCTTATATTTGTGAGCCTGCCACTGGTTGACAGTTGTATTTTCTACCTTAGAGGGCTTTAAATCTGATGTGAATCCAATTCTCTGTCAGGATTCACACATGTGCAATGTCCAGCAGAAAGTCCATGCCACATTTAGCCCTTCACTGCTCATGATCACTAAGGCACAGTCACATTCTAATACCACTCCATTCCGGTTATTTAATTTGTATTTGAGACCTTCCTGATCTGTCCCACTCAGCCACTTCTGAGGAGTCTAATAGTTAGCATAAACTGATCAACTTGAAATAATACAGTTTCAATGTTGCACATTGCTGCAAACTCCGTCCTATTTGTTATGATTACCTCCTCAAGGCAGCTCTGAACGTGATATTCACATGTTTAGGAAATTACTACTTGTAACTGAATTAAAAGCTGTCCCCTCCACCTGTTATTTCAGTTCCAAAAAAGCTTTACTTATTGAATTTAACTTAAATGATATCAACCTCAAATTACTTTTTCCATTGGCTTTGTTCTGGATTTTCCATTATAATTTAAGTTTTTCACTCATTCAATGTAAAATTTCTCTCATTCTATTCAAGTTGCAATTCATATGCATTTTTAAAAACATAAGTAGACCTTATAGAATTCAATCTTAGCTTTAAAAAAAAGTTGAAGAGTCAGCAATGTGCTATTTCAAAGATTTGTTGATCTAAAATTGGTGTAATCATGACACATTTTCAAAACCTTTTCAAAGACAATAATACGAACGCTGAATATATCCAACTTAAATCAGAGCCGGGACTCCTTCACCACAGATATGTTGTTTACACAGTGCCCGCCTCCAGCCTAACAAATATGTTTTCTTAGTTCAGCCAAATTGACAACTTCCAGGTCAGATCCATGCTGAAACGATTTGTTTTGTAAAACGTACTGCGTATTTGTCAAGTGACCTACTTGATATGTGTCACCTTATACAGTGCACTTTGATTCACTTGAGAATAAAAACATGTACTGTACACATTATTTTAACTACCAGACATACTGGAATGAAAATAGAAAATCACTTGGTTTGCCTATTTTTCAGGTTGCATTGCAAAAAAGGAGTGTTGGGTGTTTCGTTCCAGTTTTCTGTTTAATACAGGAACATTTTTCTTCGTATTTGCCTATGTCAGACAACAAACTTCAAACAGGCCCCTCTGTATTCTGATCTACTAATCCAAGTAACCGAATTTGTAAACGCCTTTTGTCAGCTTCGTGCTGTCTTTGCCAGAGGGGCAACGGGATCCCACCGTATAAAAGTAGTCCAGATGTTTAGTGTACAAACCAAGCACATTTCAAGGGGAAACAAGGCAACTTTCGCTGCGCCGAAGTCATTCCCTGTCAGTGGGCAAACCGTCAAAAGCTCTTTCATTGCAAGTGTTCCGCCTTTGGCTTGCTGGTGAAGACTTTTTAAACAGATGTTAAAATTATTAATGCAGTTTGGAATTTTTGGGGGCTTTGCAAGTTTTATTCTAAGTCCCAATATCCTGGGAACTCTGTCGAAGAGCTAACTTTGTAAAACTACTATTTGTATGCTTTTTTAAAAAATAAAATGCATAATATCCATAGCCCTGTAATTTTCATTGCGCACTTTCAAATAGTTACATGACAGTTTATTTAAGCGCACTATTGCTGTAATAGGAAAGGACATTTGTACTTCAGATCATTCATGCCTCTTAGTCAAATTTAGCCAGATCAATCAATTATGTCCCGTTTCCAATTATATCCAATAAAAAGTGAAAGATTTACAACCAACTGCCCATTCAAACTTACAGTGTGCCAATGGCTACTAAGTCGTTTATGTTGATAATATTTGAGACAAAATTATTATATTTTTCTGTCATAACCCATTAAAATCCAATGTATAGTCCAATCTACTTACTGTAAAAGGTTTAAAACTCTTACAAGGAGTTCTACAATTTGCCTGAAATGGCGGGAAATCATGTGAGCAAAACCACTTAAACACTGGCATTCGGAGTATCAGCCAGGGGCGATCGATAAAACGTTGAATATCCTAGAGAACAAAAAAAAACGCTGCTTTCCTAAATTTTATTTTGAAGCACTCAGTGAACTACCGTGTGGTAAAAGTTCTATGTCAAACAAAATCTAAAGTGTATTTTACTCCTCACTTAATGGTATTGATAAACACAACACCTGTTACTCCTTAAAATATTCGCTTTTCTCTCGCAGATTATTAATTCAGTTGTCCCAAGCTCTTCATTGTCGCACCTAAAATAAATGATGATTTTAATGTTGATCAACTTTTGAAGACTTTGAGGAATCTAAACCTGTGAATATTCATTTGTCTTTCATTCAAACTGTCTCTCTCCCTCCTCCCGAGCAGAGAGACAGTTGCCTAAATCGTACGGGTAGCGTCTCTAATGTTGTAAGGGATCTGCGAGGTACACTTTCTTCTATCATCGCAGACTTCGCCCCGTGTTTGAGCTCTGTGTTGAGATCATGTTCAAATGGCGCTGAGTAAAGAGGTGACTCACTGCAGGGGTGGGAAATGCGAATTGAAGCGAACGAGAGGGTGCAGTTCGTATTTTGCCGTTTAAAAGTCTGCGTGGGAGCGCTCAGAATTCTGCCACTTCCCAATTAATGATCAACTCACTGAGCAGTCAAGGCCTACTCATCACTGAGATAGCTCAATGAGCTCAACCTAGCGCGCAGCGTGAATGCCACCACATCCCCGGCACAGCGCTGTGTCCAGCAACAGCAAGTGGCTGTCGCCAGCAAAACGCGCACGATCTGGACACCAAGTGGGTGTGAACGGGGCTGTTTTCATTCCGTTAGTTCGTTATAGATAGTCAGCTGACTGGGAAAACTGAAATAGTGCTCCTTTTTATTGACAGCAAGGTGAGTGAGGGGGTGGACAACGAAGGAAATAAATTGTAGCGGTGTTTATAAACAGAGCTCATTCACCAAGATGACAGGTGCTGTAGATGATTCGGCCATTTAGAATTCTCTTCGGTTATTTTGACGAATTGCTGGAAGTGTTGGGTCAAAATCCTGGAATTCCATCCCTAATGGCATTGTGGGTCAACCCACAGCAGGTGAACTGCAGTGGTTAAGAAGGCAGCTCACCACCACCTTCCCAAGGGCAACTAGGGATGGACAATAAATGATGGCCAGCTGGAGACGCCCACATCCCACAAAATGAATTTTAAAAGTGTGCGCGACTATAACGTTGCAAGTTTGTGGATACTTGGCTTAATTATCGAGTTTTGTCCATTACTTCCTTTATTTTTTTAATCAGCCAGTGGTGTTAATAGCTAACAATTATTTGATTTTTTTGTTTATGTTTATGATATAGATTTGTGTAAGACAAAACGCGGACTGTAATGACATCATTGTAGAAGCAACTGGGAGGAGCTAATAATCTCTTTCTGGGGAGTAAGTTAGTCCTTTCCTTTGAAGAGAAGTATTTCTAAATTATTGCACAATAAGCTCGAAACTCTTTGTAACTCGTTTCGCTTTATTAAAAGGCACCATTGCAAAAATAAACATTATCTTGTTATCAACCCTGTGGAAACAAATGAGCTGTATTCGGTCCAGAAGATATCGCCATAGGAAACGATTAACTTCTGCTCTAATCATATCACTGGCACTCTTTTACATGTTAAGACAGAGAAATATATGCTACCGCTGCCTCTGTGATGCCCACAACAGCCAACATACAACTGCCATTAAAACAAGTTGCGAAGCCAGAAGTTAAAGTGCTAGTTTGAGATGCGGTGTTGAAAAGGTAGCGAAGCAGAAATCACAACAGGTATTTGTGTTGTGGCAGGAAATGTGAATAGCTGGAAGCAGCTGTGCTTGCGACTATCAGTTACCCGGTTCGGGAATAAAAGCGCGCTGATTACTTGATTTGTTAAGGTAAATATGTTAAGAGAATCTGAAGCTTGAGAAAAGATAGCCACACACCTGCGAGTAGGTGTTTGCACTAATATTGACAACCGATATCTAATTGGGGAACCCCTCGTATTATTAGCTCAGTGCAAATCCTATCGGCAGAAGTGTTCTATGAATATAAACTGACAGCATCGTTAAAAAAGGAGACACCTTCACTCTTATTTATGCCGCACCTATTGGCGTGAAAACGAAATAAGTTCGAAATGATGAGCATATGGGTTTACAGAGGCAATGGGACATCAGGAAAAAAGATGCACGCGTTGAAGGGGAGTTCTGAAAACGAACCGTTACTAAGTATCCCGAATATCTCTCTCCCCTCTCCGTCGCTGCAAGTTCCAGCACTTTTTTTTCGCTTTCTCAGCCTGTTCTAGGTAAAAGGAGAAAGGCTGTGACATGACGCAAGCCTCATTGGCCCTGGTTAATTTTGGTTTCACTTCTTCCTCTGTATTGGAGGGCTGGCGGTGTGGGAGGAACACTAGCCTGACCAATGCGGTGCGGGAGGACCCCGGGAAGGGGGTTTCGACATCACACGGGCGCTTTCCAATCTTACAAGTGCTCTGAATTCACAAGCTAGTGGCAACTCTCATCCATTCGCGGTTTCTGGAAGTCATTACAAAGTCCCGCAATTCACATAGTCGGGCGAACCCAGTGCAATATTGCGGCGTTTAGCTCGACCTGAGGTGGAGTTGGGGGCGGGTTAGTGCTGGTAGGCAGTTAGCTGTCAAAAGGCTCCGGCACAGAACAAGAGTGAACTCAAACTAGGAGGAGGCCCCAGTTTACACACACACACATAAATCGGCGTTAAGATTAAACCTGAAAACCTATTCCTCCCCCTACCCAACTTGTTCCCCAGTAATCAGATCATACGAGAGACCAGAGAAAAATCTGAAATCCGGCTAAACTCGCAGCCCCCAACTGAGTTCTCAGAGAAAACGGAGCAACCTCCCGTTTATTTTTCTGTCTCGCCGTTTTGTACATTATATCGAAATACTATTGCAATGAGTTTTCAGGTGGAAAAATACTGGTAACATCCCACTGGTCGGTCGCCCTCTCTCACCATTGTGAGGTTAAATCACAGCTTCAGTGAAAAGGTCTTTCACCTGAAAAAAACACAAACATTTTCGAGCAAAAATCTCCCTTTTCCTCTCAGTCCCGAAACTTGTCCCCGATCGGATGAAAGCGCTCTCACAGATCAAGCCCGGATCGGCGTGTTTGAAGTGAAATTTCCAGCCATAACATCTGGAGGAGCTAGCGTGCACCTAAAAGCCCAGAGAGAGCACTCGTCCCGAATCACACATTCATTTATGTGTATATATATATATATACACACACAGAGGGAACAGGCAACAACATTCGCCGGTCACCTGTGGTTAAAACAACTCCATCTGAAACCACACACCGTCCTGCGCTGCGAAAACGCGCGAATTCAAAATAATAAATATTTAACAAGAAGCTTTTTTTCAAAATCTCTCCCTAAAGCAAGCAAAAGGGGGGTAAACGTCATCTCTGCTTTATAGCCGGTCTCATAAATCGCTGGGTGTTACCTCAGGTTAAACACTGTTTAAAAAAATAAGTTTTTTTAAAATTTTTTTACATTTAAGTTTGACTTCCCCACTCGCAATTATGACGGAATCTTTCATTGGAGAAAGTTATACGTCTGAAATGAGCACCAATCTCTGTCTCTCTCTCTGTCTCTGCGTGTCAAGGCACCTAAAGCTGGGATCCAAGTGGGAAATTTGATGTTTTCAAACTGATTGATTAGTCAGCCTTAATGTTACTAGAATCCTTTCAATGGGAACATTAGAAGGAGGTGCTTTAGTTGGTGCAGGCTGATAAATTAGCATATTCTTGTTTATACATCTCTGTTGCAAGTGCGTGTTTGGGGGGGGGGTAGAGGCAAGAAAAGGGGTCGTGTCTTATTAAGAAAACAGGTTACTCTGTAGCGGATCATTGTGATTGAGGCGGTAGAAGAGGAAACTCGTAAGCGAGCGAGAGAGAGCGTCTAAAGAGAGAGAGAGAGGGAGAGTGAAAGGGGCAGAGAGACTTGAGAGGGGAGCGAGAAAGACTTGCCTGGAGAGAAGATGCAAGTTTTCAGTGTGCTACCCGCCCTCTGTCTCTTAGCTCTGGCTGTGGGCTCGGAGTGTGACGGGCAGATGGCAAGCCGGCTCCGGCGCTCCAAACGTGCCCTCCTCCTGGCCCGGGATCACCGGCATGGCCCCGGGGCGGACTCCCCGGGATCGTGTGGCACGAGGCTGCCCCGTGGCAAGCGGGCAGTGCCCCTAGCACCTTCAGACCACCCTCCCCGGCTACAGCAGCAGCAACAGCCGGCACCGCACCACCACTACCACCAGCAGCAGCACAGTCAGGCCAGGCTGCTGTATTTCACCGGGAAGGGAAACCAGCTGCGCCTCCGAACCAGCACCGAGCTCCCCAGGCGGAGGTTCACTGTGGAAGTAAGGGTCAGACCTGAAGGGGGGCAGCGATCTCCAGCTGTCATCGTGGGTAAGTGTCAAGCGTTCGGAACAAAGCATCAACAAACAAAAACAAAAAAAATGTCAACCCAACTTTGTCCGCTTGCATAGTGATAACACGCGGGTTTATTTTGTACACAAGTTTTGTTTCGACTGCTTTTAGATTCTGTCAATAATCTCCCATTTGTTAAAACGTATACAGCAGATTTGACTCACTGGGCTATAGAGAAACCGAATTTCAAATTGAAAATTGAAGCGAACTTAAAAATCTATTAATCCACCACTTAACCCTAAATGTAACCACCACTGTCACCGTGACACGCTGTAAATTGCGATCTGGATAGACCTCCTCCCGGGATTAAGAATAGGATGCTGTCCCTTCAGTAATCATCAAAGTTTGATTGTCGTCAAATGCATCTTTTGCTTGATGTGACTTTCTCAGCCACTCCTGAGCCCCCTCCCTCTCTCTCTCACACACACACACAAACACACATACACACGGCGCGTAACGGGGCCACTTTAAGCCTCCTGATTCTATGAATGGTTTAAAATATAATTTTGAGTGAGGCGCGCCGTTCTGCCCGCGCTCACAGTGAAAGTGCTCGGCGCCTTTGATCCCGATCGCAGCCAACAGAGAGCGTAATCCCTAACTGAAAGGATCGCACAGTTACACACACACATACACCGGGGACAATGTTTTGCCTTGAACTCGTGTAAGCGATAATAAAAACAGTCACAAACCGTACTACTACGGCTATTGCAAAGGCTGCTCCCCGGCGCTCCACAAAACAAAAACAGGGAAGCGGAGATTTCGCGACCCCTCCCCCTTCCGATGTATTAATCTAAGCACCAAATAATGGAGCGAATTTTGAGGATCAGCACGTTGTTTTACAATTTACTGTCTTAGCCTCCCCGGTTATCATGGGTTTGAAGGAACTGACTTTTCTCTTGCACTCTTAACCCGGCGTTGTTAACTTCCATTGCGATTAAAGATGAGATTTGTCAAGCGACAGCATTAAAATCACGTTCAATTGAGGGAGGGGGGAGAAAGAAATCTCATCTGCAAGATAATCTGAGGTCAGTGCCTAAGGAGTGAGTTGTTCATGCAACGAGTCATTTGGGAGGTCGGGAGATGATCTGTTATCTCATCGCATGTGTAATCCTGTTTTCAATGTGACATTATTGTTTACGTCTGTGTTCGTGCGATACTATCTGCGAGACGAAGGATCGCGCCTCCTCCCCAGCCCTCACCCCCTCCAGTGAAGATTTCCCTCACGTTCGGACTCTCTCCCATTCCGCCCCCACCCCCCGACCCCACAACACCACCTCCCTTCTGTTGTGTAGGAGAGACCAGCTAAGACCCCGTAAACACCGGCATTGTACACACATCCCATCTCTCTTTTCACACGCAGAGCTGTGGGCATTTCTCTCGTGTTTCATTCTCCCCCCCCCCCCTCATCCAAAAGCGTGTGTTTCCAGCAGTTGGCGCGAATGTAGTTCGTGTTCGACAAGAGTTAATATCCACCTTAAAACGAAACGGTCTTCTAGCTCCCACCCACCAACAACAACAGACACACAAACCAGCCACTCCCCTTTCCTACGGAACGGTGACAAATACACCGACGGGATCTGAATCCGTTTGCAGAATGATGTCATGTTCCAATGAACAGCCTCGTACCTTCCACGTCCTGTTCTGATATTGCGTTAGATCTATTTAGATTCGCATTGGGTGGCCAGATAAAGTCGGTGGCGTGTGAGAAGAACCTTTTTTTTCAAAATTGTTTGTTAGTGTACAACTGAAATTGTCAGCTTGCTCTCTGAAAATCTGTCAGCGAATCATTAGAAAAAAAACAAAACTGCCCTTTTCAATAGCAAAGTAAGGCTGGATTTCTTTTTAAGAACACATCTTACTGACAAAAGGGATTCATAATTGGCCAGTAAAAGTCTGAGAGGCAATGAGTTTATTTTTAGTCAGGATTTTGTTTTGGCTTTGTTCAGAAAGGACTGTCAGCTGGGCGCTGCGCAGTTCAGTTTTTTGAGGATCGCCCTAACGTGTTTGCTTATTTTGAAGGGTTTGCTGCTTTAAAAAAAAAGTGTCGGGGGGTGGGTGCTGCTTTAGATCTGAACGCGAGAAAAATCCAGTCTGTTTTGTATGTGCCGTCCGGGATTTGTTGCTCAAAGCGAGGGCATTTGCTACAAGCGTTGACACAGACTGGATGGCGGTGTTGCCTCCTATCAGGGTCTCATCAGGTCGCGGTACCACAATAATGCAACAGCCCTCGGCTCGGCGGACCCGGTTGGTAGGTGTTTCGGGAAGATTCAGACCTGACGTGGTGGGATATTTGGAGGGAAGGGCTCTCTGCAATGCTGCGGAAAGCAGCAACCCCAATTCCCGTGCTTGCAGCTGGTCAATTGAGGAGAGGGAGTGGGGAGGGGGAGCTTAGTGGGCGTGACCATCATAAACCATTGAATGTTATTTCGCAGACCCGACGGGGGAAGAAAAAAAAATGAAAGGAAACGGATTATTTGAAACGCCAAGTGCCCAAAGCGCACAGGACAGGGTAGCGCCGACTGCAGTGAGCGCTCAGTAGTATCCTTTCAGTCATGGGGAAGGACACTTGCTCTGCATTGCGAATAATCCGTGCATTCTCAGGCTCGGCTCTTCTGCAAACCTGGGGTCGGCAACATCTGCTCCAGCCCACAGTGACAGTGTTTGAACCCGGGTCACGGAGTTGGGGGGGGGCGAAACGATCAGCACAGGACGCCGGCTGTCTCTGAGCAAGACACAGAACGTGTTGCGTCCACACCAAAACACGGAAGAAAATGAGTGCCGTGACGGGAGAGTTCCCTGTTTGGGTCAACGTTAGAAAAAGGGACATCCAGTCTTCCCCCCCCCCCCCCGCCCCCCACCATGTCTCTACCAAACCTTGCCCCTCCCCAGTTGTCCCCCCTCAGACAATGAGAAGCCCACCCTTCCGGAGTGAGGGATAAAGCCTCCTCTTTCTAGCCCCCACTCCCGCACTGGGTATACACACGCGTTCAGCTCCGGCCGATGGTGTCCAACCCGCTCGCTTTCTGATGGGCTTTCCCTTGGTGGAACCACGGGCGGAGCCAGACGGCCATCAGGCTCAGGGAAAGGATTGTGGTGGGGGGGGGGGGGATATGGGGCAAACCCACCTCACCTAACCCCTCTAGAAAAAAAGAGCCCCTCCTTAGAGAGAAGGCAAAACCTCCTCCTGATACACAGCGCGCAACTCACTCAGTTACACATACACACACATACAGAGCCTTTTAGGAAGGTGCGGACTGACTGGCGGCCTGACCGGGGTGGGATTCTCGCCGAATTTCCACTACCAAACACAATGCTGCTGAAATAGTCATAAAGAGCAAGAGAGAGAGAAAAAAAAGACTAACATTGCTGGAGAAACTCAGCAGGTCTGACAGCATCTGTGGAGAGAGAAACAGAATTAACGTTTCGAGTGCAGCACGACGTGGTGAGACTTGCCGAGTTTCTTCCGTGGAAGGGTCACTTGACCCGAAACGTTGACTGTAATTTCGCTCCACAGTTGCTGCCAGACCTGCTGAGCTTTTCCAGCAATTTCTGTTTGAGCAACTTTCCAGCAACTCTGTTTGAGTTTCTTCTGTTTGAGTTTCAGATTTCCAGCATGCGCAGTTTTTGTTTTTTTTATCATAACACGCTGGAAAGACTCAGCAGTGCCAGTCTATGGAGAGAGTTGATTTTTCAGGGCAACACACACTTCGGTTCCCCTCCCCACAGATGGTGCGAGACCTTTATTTCTTTTTAATTTCAGTTGTTCATTTGGTATGCATTGTTCAGTCCGTGCTATCGGCTTTAAGCAAGGTTTCCCAAAACTGGGGGAGTTGGGACACAAGTCGTGTTCTGATCAAAATGCAAAAGCCCTCGTTCTCACTGTTGCAACCATCAGTGAGAATTAGATATAAGCCTCGAAAAAAGGGTCACGGTGGCAGTAAGTTTGCGCATATTTAAGACTTCACCACGAAGAAACTGCTAAATCCCGCCCATTACAGAAATAAAGGTAAATAAAACATGCCAGTGAGAATTAAAGAGAGAAAAAACTGGACATATGTCATTACCTGGCTTACTGCCTCTCCATTATCTGCATTTTCTGTTTTTATTTCCCGGTAATTAGGGATATATGACTGTCCACAGGTCAAATCCAATCCAGTTAACTGCTGTCCCACCAGCCTCCCCAGTCATCAGTAGTCGTAGAATCATGGAGATGTGCAGCACGGAAACAGACCCTACTGTCCAACTCGCCCATGCTGACCGGATATCCTAAATTAATCTAGTTCCATTTGCCAGCATTTGGTGCATATCCCTCTAAACCCGTACTATTCAAATACCCACCCATTGCCTTTTAAATATTGTAATTGTACCAGCCTCCACTAGTTCCTCTGGCAGAAGTGGTGGAACATGTAATAGTGCTATGAAAGTGCCTGCACACAGCAATAACCTGCTGACTGGTGCTCAGTGTGGCTTCTGCTAGGACCATTAAGCTCCTGAAATCATTACAGCCTTGATCTAAACATAGGCAAACAGCTGGACTCAAGAGAAGTACAAGTGACTGCCATTGGCATCAAGGAAGTATTCGACTAAGTGTGGCATCAAAGAGCCCCAGCAAAACTGGAACTAGCAAGGGGAAGAACTTCCCAAAGATTGGAGTCACAGCTGGGTCAAAGGAAAATGGTTGTGGTTGTTGGAGGTCAGTCAGCTCGGTGCAGGACACCACTGCAGGAAGTCTTTGTATTCGTGTCGTCAGCCCAGCCAGGCCCTGGGACAAGGATGTAAATCAAGGTCCAACAACTGAGGTCTGGGGTTCAAGGGGGCTTGCTGTGCTCGGTTTGTGGGTGGGGTCACTGTGTTGGGGTTGGGAAATGGAGGCAGGTCCAGGGGCCTAGATCAGGAGTAACACTAGGGCCTGTGATTACTGTATCTACCCTGGACCCAAACATCTTGAGCTGCTTCATCAATGTCCTTCCTTTTAGATCAGAGGTATCGTTGATGACTGCACACATTTAATACCATTTACAACTTCTCAGACACTGAACCAGTACATATCTAAATTCAGCAAGACCTGGACAATATTCAGTCTTGGCCTAATTAATGACAAATTACATTCACACCACAAAGGTACCAGGCAATGGCCATCTCCAGTAAGAAAGAATTTAACCACCAAACCGTGACATTCAATGGCATATCTTGATTGAACTCTCTACTGTCAACATCTTGTGGTTGGGGGTGGGTTTAACTATTGACCAGAATCTTAGATAGACCAGCATATAAATACTCTGGCGACAAGAACAGGTCAGAGGGAAATCTCTGATGAGTAGCTCACTTCCTGACCCCACAGAGCCTGACCACCATCTGCAGGCCACAAGTAACTAGTATGATGGAATACTTTCAGTATGCATGGATGAATGCCGCTCCAACAACACTCAATAGGTTCAACACGTCAAAGTAGTCCCCTTGAATGGTACTCCATCCACTAACTAAACATTCACTCCATCATTCTCTGTTGCAGGGTGGCAGCAGTGTGTACCATCTGCAAGGTGCACTGCAGCAGTTCACCATGTATCCTCCCCACAGCACCTTCCAAATCAATGATATCTCCCATCTAGAAGGACACATAGGAATAACATCATCTGCGAGTTCCTCCCGCCAAAATCAGACACCATCCTGGCTTGGAACTATATTACCATATAGAGCCATACAGTTGTACACACAGAAACAGATCCTTTGGTCCAACTTGTCCATGCTAACCAGATATCCTAAATTAATCTTGTCCCATTTGCCAGCATTTGGCCCAGATCCCTCTAAACTCTTCCCATTTATGTACCTTTCCAGATGCCTTTTAAATGTTGTAATTGTACTTCCTCTGGCAGCTCATTCCATACATGCACCACTCTGCATGAAAAAGATGTCCCTCAGGTCCCTGTTATATCTTTCCCTCTCACCTTAAACCTATGCCCTCTAGTTTTGGACTCCCCTACCCTCGGAAAAAGACCTTGGCTATTCACCCTATCCATGCCCCTCATGATTTTATAAACCTCTATAAGGTCACCCCTCAACCTCTGGCGGTCCATGGAAAATAGCTTCAGCTTATTCAGCCTCTGCCTATAGCTCAAACCCTCCAACCCTGGCAACATCCTTGTAAATCTTCTCTGCACACTTTCAAGCTTGACAACATTTTTCCGATAGCAAGAAGACCAGAATTGGATGCAGTATTCCAAAAGTGGCCTAACCAATATCCTGTACAGCCACATCACGACATCCCAACTCCTACACTCAAGGCAGAGATCAATAAAGGCAATCATATCAAACACCTTCTTCACTATCCCGTTTACCTGCAACTCCACTTTGAAGGAACTATGAACCTGCATTCCAGGGTCTCTTTGTTCAGCAACACTCTCCAGTCCCTACCATTAAGTGTATAAGTCCGGCCCTTATTTGCCTTACCAAAATGCAACACCTCACATTTATCTAAATTAAACTCCATCTGCTCTGGGATCACATTCTGGAACTCCATTTCCAATAATACTGTGAGTAAATGTGGACCACAAGGACTGCATCAGCACAAGAAAGCAACTCACCACTTCTGAAGGCCAGCATTTGGACAACAAATGCTGGCCTAGCCAGCGATATCCAAACCCAATGAAAGTATAAACAAATAGATAATCAATAATCCCAGTTCTCCTCTTTTTCCACCATTAAATATATTTATGGCAATTAAAATAACCAGAACTAATGGAGACGAATCCAATTTATAGAATCAAATTTGAAGTAATACAACAGACTAACAGAGGAAAAATGAATTCCATTCAAAATTAGTGTTTGCAATTCATTAACTGAAATTGCATAAGAAATGGGTGACAGACACAGTAAGAAATACTGCTTGAAATTTAAATGAGGAAAGTTCTTTCTATATTGAGAACATATCGGATTGTGTGTTTGGCCTTAGTGCCCCTTGGTAGGAGGGGAAGAGACGGGCTGCACTGCTTGCGTTAAGTAACATTCCATCTTGCTAACCCTGTCCAGTATTCTCCATAAGTAGAGATAAGTTTATGTGCAATTTTGAACTGGCCTGTCCAGTTTTTCAGGGTGAGGAGTCTGTTAATCTGGTTTGCAGTTACCCAGTTGGAGGTTTGCAAATTACTAGTCAAGGAAGGAGGGAGAGTGAAAACAGGGAAAATGCTGGAATCTATTATTAATGAAGTAATAGCAATGTACCTAGAAAACCATAAAATTATCAGACAAAGCCAGCATGCTTTTATGAAAGGAAACTGTGTTTGACAAATTAGATTCTTTTGAGGATATAAGAATTGGAGTGGATAAAGGAAAACCAGTAGATGTTGTATATTTTGATTTCGAAAAGGCATTTGATAAACTGCCAGAAGTATAATATATTTGGGAGATCGGAGATTGTTTAACAGATAGATAGCAAAGAGTAGAGATAAATTAGACATTTTCAAGTTGAGAGGTTATAACCCATACATGCGTGTGAAAAAGTTACCCTTCAGGTTCCTTTTAAATCTTGCCCCTCTCACCTTAAACATATGGCCTCTAGTTTTGGACTGCCCTCACCCAGGGAAAAAGACCTTGGCTATTCACCCTAACCATGCCCCCCATGATTTTATAAAACTTTATAAGGTCACTTCTCAGCCTTCAATGCTCCAGGGAAAATAGACACAGCGTATTTAGCGTCTAAGTGTTTTTACATTAATTGCAGTTACAGTTCCAACCCATTGTTATATTCCACGTGTGCAGATGTTAATGAGGGCTGTGATGACAGCTTCCAGGAATCATTAGCTGAAGGGTAGGGACTGAAGAGGTAAGGAAAGCATATATGAGCATTTACTTGCCTCCCAAAAAAAAAGTAACAGACTGTTTCATTAGTGTAATAATTTCCATTTCCCACACCAACAATTCCGCAAACTTTCTGGATTAAAATTGTCACTTGGTGCCAAGTTAAAGATAGTGTTCTGCTATAGGTCCATTCACGTAATATCGGATTAGAACTTTACACTAACGGAGCAAGAAGATATTGTCTGTATAAATCCAAATTTAATGTAGACACAACAGGCTTCTAATCTAATTCATCAGATAAAACCTTTTTAAAAAATATATAAAGGGAAATGGTGAGATAGGTCACATTAACCTACCCTTCAACAAGAGCATGGCTTAGTTGCAACACTTCCCAGTTAGATGGATAACACATGGCCATGAAATAGTGCAGGGATGAATAACAGAAATAACATTTAGTATTGGAGGACTGAGTCATTGGGAAAGGTTGGTAAAACCGAGATCCTTCAATTTGTAAAGCAGCAAGTGAGAATAAACCTCATAAAAAGCAGAAAAGTGAAAGTTAATCTGGTATACTGTTTCAATTATAAAATACAGCTATAGGATAAAGTGACACAGGTATAAAGAAGTAAAAGGCAAGTTCAAGTTCCATGTGTGAAATGTGTTTTCTTCACATGAAGAATGATTCTAGTCACGATTTTCTGGATAGGGGAACAGAGGAGTGCACTTTAGAATTGTCATGAAATAGTTGATGTTGGGTGGGAACATAGTCTTCTACAGAAGGATGAATGAGATAGATCAATTGGCTTTCTTCATTTGTATTTAACTTTGTGAAAGCAGAATAGCAATATTTGAAAAAAAAGGCCCATAAGCTCTCTTTGAACTTAGCGAAAAATTGTCAAAAAAGGTATTAAACTCTAATGGGATTCAGTTAGATGATATTGAAAGTTTGAAAACTATGTCATTTTTCTCCTGGGATCCTGAGCCATTTTTGTAAGTTAGTTTAGTATTATAAGTGTGATAAAACACAATGCTGTGCTATTAATGTACTGGAGTAGATAATACTGGGATTTAACTAAGAGACAAGGTGAAGAAGATGCTATGACTCAAAACATTTATGTAATATTGGGCAATTTTATTGAAAATGCCAGGCTTTGGGTGCGCTTTTACAAATTGTTGCTTCTGATCCAGAAAGTAGAACCTCACATGTACATTTATCAAGTCAGCACTTTTCTGCCTTCATAAATTAGAAAGAAATAATTCCGATTATCAGTTGAACTCGTGTTTATAATGGTTTTAGACCAGTTCTGATTCAGACTGTAAGCAAAGCAAAGCCAAAGTGGAGTGGATCTATCTCCTTCAGGAAGTCTTTCACTACTGAAAAAAATGTTGATGCTAATTGGTTTTCCACAGCAACTGCGGTCATCTTGCATCATTATATCAAAAATTCATTGCAAATCTAAACTGCATCAATAAACATGGTCATACAGAGATGCTGTATTTTGTTTCCTCTCAATCTTGAAGAAGAAAGACAGACATTTACATTCTCTCTTTCACAACTTCAGTATGTACCAACGTGCTTTAAATCCAAAGAGTTACTTTTGATGCATTATCATGGTTGTACTGTTGGAAATATGGCACTCAAATTGTGCACGGTGAGCTCTGCGACTATATAATCAGTTTTAGTGATATTGATTGGGGATAAATATTGGCCAGGACAGTTATGATAATTTCCCTGCTTTCTTTCAAAACAGTGTTATGCCCATCTCAGAGGATAGAATCTAAGTTTAACATCTCAATCCAAAAGACAGCACAGCACTTCCCTTTTCTGCAATGGAGGGTCAACTAAGAGTGGGACTTGAACCTGCAATCACTTAACTCAGATGCAGTAACTCAGCCCTGACAATATGTTCTCCCTTATATATTGTTTCTAGTCTTTTTGTTGTGAAGCAAGATTTTCCTTTGCTGTTGGTGCATTTGAAAAATCTTGCACTCTCACATGAATAACATACGTTATCACCTGAGCATCTTAAAATAATTTGCAACTCACTTAATCTCTCCAGAATCTAAGTTATTTTGCAAAGATCCCAAAACATGGCAGAAAGAATTTTTATCTTACACAACAATATCACATTTGGATATCACAATATCAATCATATCAGTTCATTTTTTCTTTATTTTATTGCTAGTTTAGATTTAAGGGATGGTTTATGACAATAGTTCAATTGAAACCCTTTAATGATAGGGACAAAAGGTTAATTTGAGATTATGATGTGTGTGTGTACTGTTTTAACTCCAAACTGTGTTTAACTTGCCCATTATATGCCTAGTTGGATACCTTTTGAACCATCTAAAAACGTTTACTGTTTATAAAAAGCTAACATAATTTAGATTTTAAAGTGTCATTGTTGCCATGGTAACTTGGATCGCAAATATACTTTAACCAGCTTTGGTGTGGAGTTGTTAAGTTGATTAGCATAGATGCAATTAAAATGAAATTCAATCCAGTGGATGAGACGGAAAGGAATAGATGGATATATTGATAGGTAAGATTAAAAAATGTGGGAGGAGGTTCATATGGAGCATACACACACGATAAATCTGTTGTATTGAAAAAAACACAGCACAAACAGGCAATGTAATATTAATATATTAAGGAGGGAATGCCCCATTTCAGAATGGAATATTGTTGCATCAGTTCGATCCAATGTCACAATTTAGTTTTATCTTTTGTTTTAATAAAAGATAAGCTAAAATTCAAATCTCAATTGCAGAAGCTGCACTTGTTGGAATGTTAACTTTCTTAAATGAAGTTCTATACAGATGAATATGAGGTGATGTATTTTGATAGTAATTCATAGAATCCCTATAGTGTGGAAACAGGCCCTTTAGCCCAACAAGTCCATACCAAGCCACCCCCCTATAACCCACACTACAGGCAGTTTAGTCATGGCCAATCCACCTAGCCTGTATATCTCCAGACTGTGGAAAGAAACCAGAGCACCTGGAGGAAACCCACACAGACACAGGGAGAATGTGCAAACTCCACACAGACAGTCACCCAAAGGTGGAATTGAACACAGGTCCTTGGTGCTGTGAGGCAGTAGTGCTACCCACTGTGCTACCATGCCACTCCTATTAGATGGCCTCATTAATTAAAAGGTGCAAGTCTGTGTGCAGCAAATTAAAGGATCTTGGTACAAATATCCCAATCACTAAATATAGCACCACAGATTGGCAAGGTCATAAAACAAACTAAATTAACCATTTTCCTGATTTCTAACAGGGTGTTACTGAAGTTATTACATTTAAGATAAAATTGTATCAAGCCTTGGTTAGATCACACTAAAGCGTACAATGTGCAGTTCTGGTCATTATCTTATTAACAGGATATGGAGGCACAAGGGGGCAGAAGATTTATCCTGGTTCCCCTATGGGCATTCAACACCTGACTTCATTACAGCCTTGGTAGAAAATAGCTGATGTGAAATTGACACCAACACATCATTTGACAGAATGTGGCATCAAGAAGCTCGAGGAAAACTGAAGTCAGTGTGACTCAGGGGGGTAAACTCTGCACTGGTTGAAGTCTTAATGAGCACAAAAGGATGATGAACGTACGAACAAGGAACAAAAGTAGGCTGCTCGGCTCTTCAACCCTCTCCATCATAAATAAGATCATTGTTGATCCCATTTTTTGCTGCAGCTCTATATTCCTTCCTAACCCCTGAAATCTTTCATCCCCTTGGTAGTCAAGATTCTATCTACCTGTGCCTCACAAAATATCTAAAATTTCTGTATCTGTTGGCTTTTGAGGAAGGGCATTCCAAAGAATCACAGCCCTCTGCAAGAAGAATGTTTCTTTCCTTCAGCTCCATCTTAAATGGACAAACCCTTATTTTAAACTATAATCCCTAGTTCTAGATTCTGCCATGAGAGGAAACATCCTTTCACATGCACCTGGTCAAGTCCCCTCAGGATCTTTTATATTTCAAATAAGTCACCCCTGACTCTTTTAAACTCCAGAGGATACAGGCCTACCTGTCTGGCCTTTCCTCATTAGGCAATCCATTAATTCCAGATATTCGTCTAGTAAACCCTCTCTGAACTGCTTCCAATGTATTAACATACTTCTATAAGTACAATGACTACTGAATGCAACACCCCAGATGGGGTCTCACCAATGCCCTGTTTACCTGAAGCATAATTCCCCTACTCTTGTATTCAATTCCCTTGCAAAAGACATAACATTCCAATAGCTCTCCTGATTATTTACTGTACCAGGACACTAACCTTCTACGATTCATGCAGTGTGACACCCAGATTTCTCTGTATGTCAGAGCTTTACAACCTTTAACCATTTAGACAATGTGCTTCATTTTTCCTATTTCCACCAACTTGGACAATTTCACACTTTCTCACACTCCATTGACTAGATATTTGGCCTTCTTCACATCTCATTTCCTATCTATCACTCCTATCTGTCATTTAAACTATTCTTATAAATTGTAAAGAGTTGAGGCCCCAGCATTGACCCCTGTGGCACACCACTTATGCCATTCTGCCAGCCTGCAAAAGACCCAATTATTTTATGTTCTGCTTCCTGTCAGCCAAACTTCTTTCTATGCCAATATGTGACACCCTACACCATGAGCTTTTCCCTTTGGCAATAATCTTTGATGTGGAACCTTGTCAAATGCCTTCTGGAAATGATGGTTGTGGCTGTCAGTCAATCATCTCAGTCCCAGGACATTACCAAATAAGTTCTACAGTGTGGATTTCTCTACCTAATCATCTTCAGCTGCTTCATTAATGACCTTCCATTCATCGTAAGTTCAAAAGTGGGGATCATTGTTGCTGAAATTATAATGTTTAACACCATATGCAAATCCGCAAATACTGAAGTGTTTTATATCCATATGCATCAATACCTGGAAATGCATGGGTTGATATGTAGTTAGGAACATTCACACTACACAAATGCCAGGCAATAACCATCTCCAACAAGAGAGAATATAACCAACTCCTCTTGATATTCATTGGCGTTACCACCACTGAATCTTCATGATCAACATCCTCAAGGATACCATTGACCAAAAACTGTACTGGATCAGTTTCATAAATGCTATGGCTACTAGAGCAGGCCAGAGGCCAGGAACTCTGTGGGAGGCCAGGAACTCTGTGGTAGTTAACTTACTTCCTGACCCCTTCGAACCTGTAAAACTTGTCCACAAGGCATAAGCCAGGAGTGTGTTGGAATGTTCTCCATTTGCCTGGAGGAGTGCAGTTATAACTGTATTCAAGAAGCTTGATGCCTTCCAAACAAAACAACCTGCTTGATTGGAACCCCATTAATGACCTTATAACATTAATTTCCTCCATAACTGATGCACAGTGGTTGCAGTGTGTACTATCTATGAAATGCCCTGCAGCAACTCATCAAGGTTCCTTGCATAGTCCCTTCCAAACATGGGACCTATACTACATAGAAGGAAAAGGACAAGATACATAGGAACATCATCTGCAAGTTTCCCTCCAAACTATCCACCATCCTGACTTGGAAATGCGTGACTGATACTGTGTCGTAATCTTGAAAAACCCTTCCTCAGACCATTTATTGGCTTTTGCAGTGCTTCAAGAATGTCGCTCCTCACAAAGCAATTAGAAATGGGCAAGGCATACTGGCCTAGCTAGCAAGGTACACGTCCTGTGAACAAATAACAAAAGAATTATAAGAATAATACCAGAAATGTGTCAGTACACATATTAAGAAAAGACAAGCAAAGTGTGTCTCTTGAAAAACGCTGAAAGTTAGAGCAAAGACATCTTTAAAATTATGAAAGATTTGGATACAAATGATACAAAGACAATGTTTCCAAATGTTAGGAAGAGCATGACTGGAGGTCATCAATCTAAGATCGTCAATAAAAAAATACAATCAGGAATCTATGACTGACATTTAGGTCTTAGTTCAGACAGAACGGTTGCAAGTTACCTTTCTGTGTTGACTAGAATCATTATTAAAATAAGTTTAGAAAATTTCCATCTCAATCTTGATAGCCATGTATCTATAACACAAAGCCTCTCATAATTACATGCTAAAAGCATTAAATGGTCAACCAAAGTGTCCAGAAGTATATGATGTGGAAAATGAATATTTCACACTGGTTCCCTACACCATCCTTTATTATCCCCATCCTTCCCACTCTGTTAACACACACCCCCTCCCCACCCCAGGATGGTGCATTGCTTGGAGACCATAAAAGGTTGTTTATCCAATTCACGTATGACTTGCTGAAACAAAAGAGAAAGTGCTGCAAATGCCCAATTGCTTCAGGTAACTTATGTGGAAGAGAAACAGAGTGAATGGCCTGGAGTTTTTGATGGCCAGAGGGATGTAATGTACACGGGAGTTGTGTGGTCAGACACTACAGAATTCCCAGACCGGCAGATTCTGAGGGAAATGAAGGTTCAGATCCGCAGTTCTCCTGTGTCTAGAATTCTTTGAAAGTATCCATTTAGGTTGGAAAAATCGGAGAGTTCAGCCTCTCTTAAGTAATTAGTTATTCAGGAAATGTTGGACAGCTAGAAACCTTGCCTTACTCCTGAGCAACTATTGAACTGACCCCAATTTACCACACTTCCCCATCTGACTACACCTCCCTGATTCCTTACACACCCTGCCTCGGGGATCCACATGCACCTCCTTACTCCATCTCAGCCCACCCACCCTCACAACACAACCCCCTTCCACGCCACCAGATTTGACACTTTACCATCTTCCCAGAAGCCAATACTCCACACATCACACACCATCCCTTCCCCCACATCCCCAGTCCCATACCATTGGACCCGATATTCCCGCCACCCCAACCTACCCTAAACGTTCCATCACTTGTCGGGCCTCCTGCTCAGCTTGCATCCTGATATCCTATCATGTGGCACTCTACACAACTGGCACCCTAACCTCATATTACTTAGCCTTTCATTGCAGTTGACAAAGTGCTTGTCTGTGATGCTGCACATTTAAATCACAAAATATGTAAATCACTGCTGTGAAAAAAGAGGCACAGTTTGACCTCCCCTGACTATCTTGCAATACAATGGACCTGCCAAAATTAAAGTATGAACCACACTTATGAAAAGGCCTGATCGAAATTTCCTGTTAGACATGTGAAACTCCTCCGCAACATAAAAAAAAGTAGGAGCGAAGTGGCAATCTGACTGTGATCGCCAATTTTCAGAAAATATGGCGCAGAATTTCACATTGTTGGCTTTCTATCAGAAAGTTCTGATCTGATGTCAGTTCATAGACCTGAAATGCTAACTCTATGCCTCTTTCCCCCAATTGCTGCTTAACCCACTGAGTAATCCCATGTTTTGTTGTTATGAATCTCTGTAGAGTTCGCAAAATGACGACTTCATTCTGAATCACCTAGAAATGGAAGGTTTTGCTCGTTCCCTGTAATTCTAGTGCCACTAATGATGTGACTATGCTTCAGTATTCTTGCCACAAATTCATTGCTTTCTTCACACAGTTACATGTTCCAAATTTCATTCACTTTGCTACCTTTTAAGAGGCTTATCGAAAGTATAGTACTTTTCAATTGAACTGTGGAAGGAAAATATTGAATTATGACAAAATATTAAAAAAACCAAACAAATCGACAAATTATTTTGTTATATCTTTAGTGAGTCTTATATATGTTCGATAACAGTTAATACCTCTCCCTGTACGCTGTATCAATGTTTCAATGTAGCATTTGCTGAAAAACAGTAGAATGACTGTTACATATCATGCAATTCAGATTATTGACGTGGTTCCAATACAAGTTGGCAATATCATATAGCTGAGAATAGAGTTTTCACATTGTCTGCAATCAAGGAAAATGAGCACAAATTGTGCTTAAAAATGGTGTTGTTTTCCCACAGTGAATTTGCAGTTCAAATTTCCAACAAAGCATATTTGCATTATCATAAAATTTTCCATGAACAAGTGTAATCAGTCAGCAGGATAGAGTGTCATTTATTTTTATTTTGGAAAAAAAATGACATTCATTGATGTATTTGGAATGGTGAATTGGTGTATGGACAATTGAAACTGGTTTTATCATAAGAAGAGACTTTTCGATAAGAGTGTACAGTGTCCTTCCATGATTAATCTGATTTTAAAATCACTTGAAGTGCTGTAAAGATGTTATACATGGACATTGAATAGTTCATGTACATAAATCATCACGTGCATCTGGAGGAAAGCTGCAAGCATATTTTTTGCCGTTTTTTGGGGTTGGGGGTGAATGTTGACTGGCTTCTAGCTTGAAGTTGTTTAAGCCATCTCTAAAGATTGTGGAACCTCAATTTACACTTGATACAACCTGCATTTAAAAATACAGACTTTTGCGCTGGTTTGGCAAATGAATGGCAACTCAAGGCCATGTTATATTGGGCTGTATCCCTTCAGTGTATTATAAATAATATCAATCATATTTTTCTTGACAAGTGTGCTACAATAGTGCTACAAGATATCATCACCTAGGTCTCCTTAAAAAGCTTCTGATCTGAAATCCTGTACGATTCCAATGAATACATTGAGGAGCCCAAGGGATGCTTGTTAGGATTTAATAAAAATCTAGTTGGAAAATTTCTAAATGTCATACTTTGCTTTTTAAGGCCAATGCTTCAAACTTTGGCTCATGCAATTTAAATTACGTATTTTTGAGAGATTCCTTTACTTTAAGAGAGGGTGAACTTTAGGTTATTTTAAGCTAGGGTGTGTCAATTTTGGGAATTCCAATATTTGTTAAAGCGAGCTCTCCCTGATCAGGTACGATATTCACCAGATAAATGCTGAGATAATCTGCATTAAATCCAATTTCTACCCTAATCACCAGTATGGTACATCATTTCTATTTACCACACCAGTCATCCTGTAGTCTCCCTGAATCAGATAAGTCATGTCGTGCAGTGTCAAAGTTGTTCTTAATTTTTTACTGCTAGCCCATGATTCAAGATTACACATACCTATCTTAATAACTAGAAGAGACGAGGCTTCTGTTCCATCTATGAGTCTGTGTTACAAGTAATGAACCTCAGCCTATAGTATATTGCTAGATCTGGCTGCATTTTTCAAGCAGCTTAATGATGTGAGCTTGAATCTGGAAATTACACTATACATCATCTTTATACAATATTCTACTTACTGATTTCCTATTTTCACTATTTTACAGCAGTGTTGACCTGTTTGCTTTAAATGGGTCAACATCTCTAAACATGACAGGCAGAGGAATTTGATACAATAATGCCAATCAGGTTAATCTCCAAGCATTGGATCTTATACTCTCCTCTCCCCTCTGCACATTTGGAGCAGGAACTCAGGTCTCAGGTGGTTTGGCCGATGAAAAGACTCCCTGAGGTGCTTTCTTCATTCTTTAAAAACAATGTGTGAGTGTGCTTGCATGCACACATTCTCACACTTTCGCAGGCATTTTTCCTGCCTCTTGTCTATGGGAACATATATCAGGGTGTATTATAAGAGCACATGTGGACATCTGACTTGGGCAAAAAAAAACTGTGCAGTGCTAATGGACAAGTGGCAGTACAGTACTTTTAATGGTTATGAATAGTATGAAGAAACCTTTTACAAATATCAGCCTATATGATTACTGTGTGTTGGCACTGAACCATATGTGAGAATAAGCATAGATTCAATTGTAAGCTTCTAAAGTAATTTGTTTGAGAGATTGCCACTATGCCTATTATGAATTCAAATATTCATATAATCTAGGTCAAGTGAGTTACAATGATATCACAACTGGAGAAAACAGGTTATTTATAGCAATGACATATTAATTAAGCACAGGAGGTGACACTTACGTGTGTGTTACTACGTGCTTTTATTTTTGGACATGTGATATCAGACTCAGATGCTTCATTGCATATTAGCATATTAATGTTTACTATAGACCCCCAGAACACTTTACTCTGAGATTCAGGTGTCAGTACTCTGTTTTCGGCTGTTATGGATATTAAAGGCCCTTTGGCTGAGGTAGAAGAAGGAGAAAATTAGCCAGCATCTGGGCTGCTAATCATTGTTTAATGATTCCTGTCAGAAAGTACACAGCTATAAACAGCAGGCCATGACACACAATCAGAAGGAATAGGAGCAAGAATAGGCAATCAACCCCTTAACTCTGCTCCGTCATTAAGTAATGGCTTAAGCAATTGTTACCTTCACTCCACTTTCCTACCTGCCCCATAACCTCTTACTCCTTTGTTGATCAGCAATCTTTCTCATTCAGCTTCAAATATATTCAATGACACAGCCTTCACTGCTCTCTGTGGAAGAGGATTCCAAATACTAAAGACCCTTTGAGAGAAGTGATTCTTCCTCATCTCTCTCTTAAATGGGAGATCCACATATTTTACATCTGTCCCCCTCAATTCTAGATCCCTACACCAGAGAAATTATCATTGCAGCCTTCATGTGTGTCAAGACTTCTCAGAATTTTATATGTGTTAAACAGATCACCTCTCGTTTTTCTAAATTCCAATTTAAGACCCAACTCACATAGTCGTTTTCATAGAACAACCTCTTACTTGCTGGACTCCGGCTTATGAACCTTCACAGAGTTGTTTCCAATGCAAGACTAAGTAAGGAATCCAAAAACTCAACACAGCACTCCCAAGATGTCATTTCACTAATGCCCTGAATAGATGTATAAAGACTTCCCCCTACTCTGTGTTTTTATTATTTACTCATGGGATGGAGGCATCTTTAGCGAGGCCAGCATTTATTGCCCATCCCTAATTGTCCAGAGGACAGTTAACAGTCAACCACTTTGTTGTGGGTCCAGAGTCACATGTAAGCCAGATCAGATAAGGATAGCAGATTTCCTCCCCTAAAGGGCACTAGTGAACCAGATGTTTTTTTTTTCCCAGCAATCAACAATGGTAATATGAGATAAATAATACAGTGATAATGGTAATACTAGACCCTTAATTCCAGATTCAGATTCCACCATCTGCCACGTGAGATTTGAACCCGGGTCCCCGGAACATATTGAGTTTCTGGATTAATAGTCTAGTGATAATACCACTATAATATTCCATCCACCCAGCAATAAATGCCAACATCCTTCTTGTTGTACTAATTACTGACTGTACCTGCATGTTTTTTTTGTGATTATTGTAACAAAGACACTTAGATTCCTCTGCATCATGTTGCAATCTCTCTAAATTGCAGGAATATTCTGCTTTGATATTTTTCTTGTCAAAGTGAACAGCCTTCTTCTGTTTTCTTGAATCTGCAAAATCATTGACTATTCACTTAACTAATCTGTATCATTTTTCAGGCTATTTGTATCCTCTTCACAAACTACTTTTCTCCTATCTTGGTTTCATCAGCAAGATTCAGCTACAGTACGGACTGTCCCTTTAAACGAAGCATGAACATAGATCATAATAGGAAATGGTCCAGTACTGATCCTTTTGGAACTGTAGATCTCTGTGACTAAACAGTTACAGTTTACAAACCTATAAATAACCTATTTATCCTGCTTCTCTCTTACCTGTGCAAATTCTTTATCCATTCTGATATGTCATCCTCACATAATGAGCTCTTAACCTTTTACGTGACATTTCACCAAATGCTTTCTTCAAATTGAAATAGATCTATTGGTTCCCCTTTATTCATCCTGCTTGTTACATCCTCAAAGTTCTCCAGTAAATTTTTCAAATGCCATTTCCATTTCACAAAATCATGTTGACTCTGCCTCATTGCAGTGTGATTTTCTAAGTGTCCTGCCATCACCTCGTTAATAGCAGATTCTCATGTACCAACATGACAAATATAAGACTAACAGGCTCTAGTTTTTTGCTTTCTGTCTCCCAGCTTTCTTGAACAGCAGCGTTGCAATTGCTGGTTTCCAGTTCACTGGGACACTTCCAAAATCTAGGGAATTTTAGAAAATAACAACCAATGATCCACTTTTGGAGATAGATTCTTTAAGAACGCAGAACACAAACCATGAGGTTCAGAGGACTTGTCAGCCTTTAGTCCTAACCATAGTCCTCATACTTCTAGAAATCATGGTTATGAGAATTTCCTCCCTTTACCCCACAGTGCTCTATTTCTCTCGGGAAGCTTCTCGTGTCTTCCAATTTTTCAAAACTTTACAAAGTAATTTTCACCATTCATTATTTGATCATTGGCAGCATTGCACATTTCTCTTGCAAATTTCATACCACACATACCTCCCTCGGCCAGCCACAGATGATGCACTCTTCTTGAAAATTTTTGCTTTCTCAGTGGAATATATCTTTGTGGAGAGGTATAAAATATCTCCTAAAGATCTGCCACATCTTTTCCATTATCTTACCTTTTAACCTGTCTTTCAATTCCACTTTAGCCAACTCAGTTTTCAAGCCTTTGAACAGGCTTTTATTTAAGTTTAAGACTTATTTTCCAGGCAACCTTTGTCAGTTAGATTTGTCTAATCTCTGTAATGATTAAAGTCTCTCACGATTATTGAATTGTCTCTCTTACAAGACCCATTTTTAGAAAAATTATACTGTGTCCAAAGTGCAGCTAATGCAAGTGAACCTATAAATCACTTTCACCAGTGGTCCATTTCCTTTGTCATTTCTTATGTCTACCCAAACTGATTCTACATGCTCATCCTCTGTCCGAGATCATTTCTCATTACTGTACTTGGCCCATCCTTTATTGACAGAGTTCCAAACCTCTTCCTTTCTTGCTGACCATCCGATATTTCAAATACTCTTGAATATTCAGTTGCCAGCTTTGGTCGCTTTGCAAAATCTGTTGACTCTGCCTCATTGTATTATGTGGAATCTCATGAAAGTGACATGTGTCCTGGCTGTTGACTGGAGGCATTTTGAAAGCCCCATGGCTATTCTTTTAGGGAAGACCAATCACATCTTGTCATTCAGGCAGTTTAAGCCTTCCTTTGGGATCAAAGGCCATGGGGCAGAAAGCTGCTGGCCAATCAGAGATCAGCAACACAATTGGGAAGCCTGTGGCCACTATTGGGGCAACACGCACCTGAGGCCTAGGACCATGGGTATGGGATTGAGGAGGGTCAGCAACAAGGGCACCGTTGGCTATCAGCAGGATGCCCTCCTTTTGGTACCAAGTCCCTGAATCAGACACTGAATGGTTTGAACGAAGAATACCAAAGAGCCTGTAAGCAACCCAAATGGTTTTGCTTGTCATCCTTCACACTTGACAAGGCCATCTGGTCACAACTGGGATTAATGCCAGCAGTAGGATTAGGCTCTTCAGTAGTCATTTATTGCCCACTTCAGGGTCTCAACTGGTGCCAGGTCCTTCAATGGACCAACCCACCTCAGATGTATGAGCAATGAGCTATATGGAAAGGCTGAATAGGCTGGGGCTATTTTCCTTGGAGTGTCTGAGGCTGAGGGCTGACTTCATAGAGGTTTAGAAAATCATGAGGGGCATGGATAGGGTGAATAGCCAAGGTATTTTTCCCAGGGTAAGGGAGTCCAAAACTGGAGGGCATAGGTTTACAGAGTGGGGGAGTCCAAAACTAGAGGGCATAGGTTTAAGGTGAGAGGGAAAAGATATAAAAGGGACCTAAGGGTCAACCTTTTCAGACAGAGGGTTTTGCGTGTATGGAATGAGCTACCAGAGAAAGTGGTTGAGGCTGGTACAATTACAAAATTTAAAAGGCATCTGGATGGGTACATGATTAGGAAGGGTTTGGAGGGATATGGACCAAATGCTGGCAAATGGGACTAGATTCATTTAGGATATCTGGTCAGCATGGATGTGTTGGACTGAAGGCTCCGTTGCTGTGCTGTACAACTCTATTACTCTAGGACTTAGTGGCCATGGAGATGGAAGGTGGCAGGGTTCTCACCTGCCACCTTCTCACCTGATCATATGCCCTCTGGCATCAAACGCACCATGGTCCATACACAAGATTCCATCCCAGGCCACTGCAATGGCTGTAGAATCATACTCAGTGATTTCAATTTAAGTACCAACTAATCCTTCTTATTACAATTGCTACATGCATTCAGAGAAAGAGCCTTTAATAGTGCTCTTTTGCCATTTTATTCCCATACCCTGACCGTATTTGCTGCTGCTGCATTGTTATATTTGAGGGCTGTGTCCCTTTCTGTCACACTCTTGTTCTCCTTACACACTTTGTTGCCTCCTGCAACATTACATTTGTCTCTCAACTTTCCACATCTCCCAAGAAATAAAACTCCTACCCTCCACTATTTAGGTCACTCGGGGGAAATCATGGTGTGATGGACTTGATATCACCCAGAATTATTGTATGAGAACAGAGATTCAAATCCCACTCCAGCAGGTGCTGGAATTTACGTTTATTAATGAAGCTGGGATTGAAAGGTAATCTCAGTGAGGCTGACCATGAAACTATCAACAATTGTTGTAAAACTCCATCACGTTCACTAAGGTCCTTTAGGGAGTGAAATCTGCTGGCCTTACTTGAATTGGCCCATTTGTGATTCCAAACCCAGAGCAAATGTCCTTTGAAATAGCTCATTAAGCCACTCAGGTGCGAGGGCAACTTGAAGTGGACAACAAATGCTGACCACCCCAATGATGTCCATACCCTATTAGGAATTTTAAAGGTCCCAGACCCTGGTCTCAGTGTGATTCAGGAATTCAGAGAGGGCTCTGTCATCTGCAAAGGATTCAGGACCTTACGTAATCCCTGTAGGTTGTGTAGGCTGAAGAAAGAATGTCAGTAAAATGTGTTGCAAAGCATTTGATGATGTTCTGTCTTAGCTGAATAGCTAAGAGGCAGCAAGAGGTGGGCGTGAGGCTGGAAACATTGCTAAGCATGTGAGGGAGGTGAAACATCTGAATGTTAGGTATGCGTGTTGGTTGCTGCCGGGACAGTGATGGGGTGGTGGGGTGTGGGAGCCCATTAAGTCATGTGGGAGTTTGTTGGTGCAGAGGGTATGAATTATTCTTCAAGGATTTATTCACTGACCTTGACAACCTCAGGAAGATCATTAAACTTCTTGCACTACTGCTGCCAGATCCTCAGGGGTAGTGTCCTCGGTCCAATTTCTTTCCCAGGATGTATCTTGAGGATCTCCGCCCTCCCTGTGGAAACATGGCGTCCCTCTTCCTTTCAACTTGTCACATCCAAAAACTTGGCTGCCCTCCCTCTGGTGTCTTGCTCCATTTCCTGTTCTTTCACCAAAGTCTGCCTGAGGCTGCTCAAGGACACCGTGACGCACACATACAGACCCATTAAGAAGGGCAGGGTAGCCTTGCAATGTGTAAGCTACATGTATACTCTAGTCTCCTGTAGAATGTGGAGTCAGTCAGCAGTGTGTTTTACCTTGAAATACTTGCTGGAATTGTACAGATGAATAGGCAACACAGCCTCTGCGTGTGTCCCATACTAGTCAGGAACACTCATGGAATAACCATGTTTTGTGATCCCTTTGCATATATTGGGCTGAATCAAACTTCCCAACACTATTTGGTCCAAGGGTTCTCGCCGCTCCTTAAAAGATGAGAAAAAAAAAGGTTGAGTTGTTATAAGGTCATAAGCAACAATAATTCAACAGCTTAGCCTCACATTTTCTGTTGTGAAAGATCTACCATGTGTTTTGCAATATATCCATTCAAATAGCAAGGCATGTCCAGCACTAGTTGTTCTGTAATCAGCTGGCAGTGGTGATGCATCTTTGCATCTCTGTGTGGATGGAGGAATTTTGAATTTTGTCGCGGAGACCTTGACTTTACAAGGAAGTTCCATATCCTTGTGAATGGTACCTCCTAGGTGTAAACACTTTGTTTAACTTCCAGAAATAGCACAACGCTTATTATCACCGGTGCATTTATGTGAACTGTGAAGTTGTTGGAAGCATTTTACACTCTGCAAAGTTGCAGGCAGTGCTGCTTTACAACCTACAGAGCATTTGAGGGAACAGATTTTTTTATTTGCAAGTGGTGGTTCAGGCATGGTTTTCACATTAATTTGCAATGTTTGACAAACATTTTTAAAGTCCATTGATAGTGGATTTTTACTGTGCCTCAAGCTCACACATAATCCAGCGCAGGTCTGAAGCCAAAGAAAGCATTTTGTACCTGTACAGCATGAGGTCACCATTAGTAATTTGCCAAATACAGTTAGTAAAAATTTGAACAAGTTTTATTTGCAGAGGAAACTATAAATGCAACACGGTGCATTAATAGAACATACTGTACCTGTTAGATAATAGTTATGTATAGTGGCTGTAATATTCATTAGCTATGGTACATGATATCCTTACTGTACCCTGATGACCAGATGCAACTGAATAATGTACCCACCTTTTTATTAACTGATTGATAGAAATTTCAGGAACCGTTAATTCTTAAGAGAGATAAGTTACTTATTTCATTCCTTTTCGTTATATTTATGTCACTCCCCTCTTCCACCTCCCACCCCCCATCACACTTCAAGGCATAAAGTGGGTCACTAGATCCCATGAAGGATCTTTCCTCAGAGCACCCCATAGCTGTCTACTGGGAGATACAAAGAAGCAGCGTGGGCTGATACTTAGTGAAAATGGGGTGAATTAGGAAGAAGGATTAGAGAAACCTGACATTTTTAATCTGCTAAGATTCAAGTTGAGGAAAGAGCTTCCTTTATGTATATTACAAATATTAAATAACAGAGTGGGATAGTGGTAAGTTAAATATTACTTCAAAGTAATCCAGCATACTAGCAGCAAAAGACGTGGATAGAAAGATATGAAAAACACAGAAAACACAGACAACTGTAGAGTGATAAATGTTTGAAATAACCTGCCAGGCTGAACAGTGAGAGTTAGAAATATTTTGGATGATTCCGAATGCATTTCAGTCGTATAATGGGAGGATACCAGAAGATGAATTCTGATGAGCACATTGGCCATTTTCTATTTCTCACTTTTCTTGCACTCTAGGATTATCATTACCCTTTGAAAAAAATGTCCTTTTCTCAACCTGCACCACTCAGTATTGGAATGGGCGGAGGTGAAAGGCTTACTTTGTGGGTATCTTTAATCAACGTTGAAGAACTCTAGCTCAGTAGCTCGCAAAACCCCCATAATACCCCTTACCTGAATCCTGATCCAGCATACCATGTCTCTGTCTCCCAAGTGCTGTAGATCTGCCAGTCTCAGATTCATCTGCACCTCTCCCCTACACCTCCTCTCTCGCCTCTGTCCAAGGCTCCAGACAATCTTTCCAAATCCGACAGGAATTCACCTGTACATCCTCCAACCTAGCCTACTGTATCCGTTGTTCCTGATGTGGCCTAATTTATATCGGTGAGACCAAGTGCAGACTCGGTGACCGATTCACGGAGCACCCGCGCTCCGTATCCTATAATCAACAACACCTTCTAGTTGCTAATCATTTTAATTCCCCCTCCCACTCCCTTGGTGACATGTCCATCCTGGGCCTCCTCCAGTGTCACAATGATGCTACATGCAAACTGGAGGAACAGCACCTCATATTCTGCCACAGGAGCCTACAGCCCAATGGCCTAAACATATAATTCACCAGTTTTAAAATCTCCTCACCCCTGGCCTCATCCCACGTCCAACCCTCCCTCTCATCCCCGCCTCCTTGACCAGACACAACCTGTCCATCTTCTTTCCCATCTATCCGCCCCACCCTTCCCACTGACCAATCTCCACAATCCCCTACCTGCATCTACCTATCAATATCCCACCTACCTTCCCCCAGCCCCTAGCCCCCATTTATTTCTGAGCTCCCTTCCCCCTCCCCAGTCCTGATGAAGAGCTCCAACCTGAAACGTTGACTTTCCTGCTCCTCTGATGCTGCCTGACCTGCTGTGTTCCTCCAGCTGCACACTGTATTGGCTCTGACTCCAGCATCTGCAGTTCTCGCTATTTCTGCACCTCTCTGAAACTGGATGTCTTGTCCTGGATAGGTGGAAATTCCACCTTCAACCTGTGAGCCCAGAATTGGTGGACTACCCACCTACCCTATAGCCTACAGGGCAGGGAATCCTGTCTTCTACAATCTTGTACAATTCAGCCCTATGATAACTAGTGGAGAGAACTTCCACTTAAGATGTTGGATGTCCATTCTGTCGCCTCTGATACCATTACATGCTGGCTTCTATTCTCATGAAAATTACGGCAACTGTTAGGATTTTAACATGGAATTTTCTTTTTGAATGAATTATCCTGAGCCTGCTGCCAAATTGGACAGAATAAGACTAGATAATCTGCTTAGGAAGTGATCCCACTGATCTTGGCTGTTGAAACCATTAAAGCCACAAAAGGAAAGAAAGAATGAGCAAGACTAGGTTTTTGAGGTCCAGGGAAATAAGGAAATAATTAAGTTGGGGACTGTGCATCGATTCCTGATTTCAATATTGCGAGGTTGAAAGGTTAATCTATTTGCATTGTCATTGGTCTCAATAAAATCTAATTCTGATTCTAAGTACAACAGATGTAAACAGCCTAATATTCAATTGCCTCAAAGAGATATGCCAGTGAACATTTACTGTCATAGTTACTTGCTCATAAAAAATTGAATTCCTAACACTCATATCCCTTTGTAAATTGTCAGATGAAAAATTCATTTTTTTTAAATTTTCAGACATAGGACTCTCATAGTTCAATTGGCTTGATACTGGCATCCATATCTCTGAAACTCATGACTCCTGGAAAGTAGGTTTAACTTTTATCTGTAGTGAAGACTTACGACTGATGCAGTGTGTACTGTGTAGTTGTTGAATCTTTACTCAAAGCAGACATATGAAAGAGTTAGCAGTTAGATTCAAGTGTAGAAATTATAACACTTTTGATTCCCAAGGGACGTAGCTTGTATCATATATCTGCTGTTCCTGGGTGTATTTTAGTGTAGTGATAGATAGCCAGGAGTGGAGAACAAGAGCACACAGGGAAAATCAGAGCAGATCTGAGATTCTGTTAAAAATGATCCTGTTTGCTAATATTAGCAGTTGTGTTTTACCTGACCTTATGATGCAGAGTTGCAGACTATGGTCATTTGCTTTGAGGCTTTATCTCAAGTGGTTGTTTACTGATTGAGAAATCAGTCTCCCAGCTCAATTCCCAATAAATCGGTGTTTTAATGGGGGAATGCTCTTAGGAATTGCCTGAGGAACCTTGAAGATTTAGAAGACAATCCATTTTACCTCAATCAGAATATTGTTTTGTGTGATTATTTTGTACTTGCAATATAGCAAACAGACTAAGAATAATATACATTTTTTTTAAAAAAAAGGGCATTACAGAAAGCAACAACAATGACCGGTTCAGGTTGTGTGAATTTTATAGCCCTTGGAAGATAGGGTATGGGGTCACCATTGCGTGTGCATTCTGTAGCAAGAAAGCAAACAAGGAGAACAAGAAGGCCAAGGCTGCTGAACCATTAAGAAAAATTGAAATTACAATTCTGTTCTGTTTTTATTCCAAAAAATCTCATTAAACTATTTGATGGATTTGTTATGTGGAAGGAGACTTGTATTCTTTCATTTGCATTTTAGGTAGGTATCCTAACAGAATTGAATTACCTTTAAACTTATTTACTTGAACACTTATAATTAGGCTTATAATTACTTGATCAATTTTACTCAGTGCAGAAAATTAACACAACAGTATGAATAGTTACTTTTAATAACAAAGATATCTAAGAGTTTGCTATACTAGGCATTTTAACACTGCCATGTCTAAACAGATCAAAGACTTTACATGAGTATGCGAGGACTATATTTAAAATATCCTAGACAAGCATTACAGAACATGTAATCAATGCATGACTTTTTTAACTAGTATATTCAAGTTTTTTTTTGATTGTACGAAAATTTTCCTTCACATGAATAAACACGTTACCTTCCTGAACTTGACATCTGCTTCCAAAGGAAACAGGAAAAGGGGATTTTAGAGCCCCTAGGAAAATAGCACTTTGCAGAAATGTACCATTTTGCTTTTCACTTTCCCATCAGTGAGGTAAATTTCAAGAAAATATAGCGAAACATTCATGTAACCTTTACTCTGTTGATATTATACTATGCTACCAATGACTGATTGTTAGCAGATGGCCTCTGCTTTTAAGTAAAAAGCAACTTGCTTTTTGCAAAATGTTTACAAAATGAATTTACTTTTTATAAATCCAGTTGATGCTTTGGCCGACCTAAACACTTTCTTTTTCTTAAGCTCATCACCATTCTGAATTGCAGTGATTCAGATGGTGAGAGTATGTTGCAGCTAACAGCACAATGATGCACAACAGGGAAGTTTTGGGGAGAGAGAGGGGGAAATCCTTAGCTGGTCGTTGGTAGCATGGGGTTATATTTGGATTTCCAACTTTATAAATCCATAAATGCTTCCATTCAACTTAACGCGCTGTCAAACAAAAATTGGTACAAATTGCTGACTGTCTAGTTAATTAAATGTGATGTAAAAGTACATTCCCTAATTTAACTCTTCCACTTGTCCTATGAGTCATAATAATGCATGAAGAGCTTGCTTTCAAAATATCTTACAGCTTTTTATGTTTCTTGGATGTAGGGCTTTACGACAAATGTTTTTCATCCCGGGACAGAGGATGGTCTCTTGGGATTCAGTCCGTGAGTGACTTGGGTAACAGGGATCCACGATTCTTCTTCTCCCTAAAAACAGATAGAGCTCGCAAAATGACCACCATCACAGCCCATCAGAAATACCACGCTAACCAGTGGGTACATTTGGCAGTAACATATGATGGACATAAAATGAAATTGTACGTCAATGGAGCGCAAGTGGCCGTGAGCAGTGAACAAGTAGGTGATATCTTCAGCTCATTAAGCAGAAAGTGCAAAGTATTAATGCTTGGTGGAAACTTCCAGAATCAGAACTACCGTGGTTACATGGCTGACTTCAGTTTGTGGAGTGAAGGAAGAAATCAGGGGAAAATAAGTGAAGACATGAAACACCATGCTAAGAAAAACAGTGAGTTAGTCTTACACGACAGCTTTCAGGATGTGGAGATTCACTGGCTAACTGTGAAGGACAGTAAATATCCTCATGTGGAACTAAAACATCACAATGGCTGGTTTTCAAATGCTAATCTGCAACCACCTCCTTGTGGCCAAACTGTCTGCGATAATGTTGAAGTCATAACAAGCTACAATAACCTCTTCAATTTTCGCAAGCTAAAGACTGTCCGCTACAGGGTTGTCAATGTTTATGACGACAATCATCAGAAACCTACTGTTACAAAAGAACAAATAGAACTTCAGCACCGACATTTAAACAACGCCTTTCGTAGGTATAACATCACCTGGGATCTTACAGTTTTGGATGTCAAGAATTCCTCTCTGAGAAATCGCCTTATTTTGGCCAATTGTGATATAAGTAAAATTGGGAATGGGGATTGTAACTTGGAATGTGACCACACACTAACAGGAAATGATGGTGGAGATTGCAAACCATTGCGACGTCCAGCTTTGTTAAAGAAGAAAGGAGATGGGGTGTGTGATATGGAATGCAATGATGAACTGTACAAATTTGATGATGGTGATTGCTGCAATCCAAATGTGACTGATGTAACAAAGACATGTTTTGACCCGAAATCACCCTACAGGTAGTATTAGTTATTATGTTCAATCATCCACTGAATAATTTCTATGAAATATATCTATTTTGAGTCTCAAAACAAATAAATGCCTCTGAAAGTTAATGCTTTTTTTTAAAGATTAATACTTTTTACAGTAAGGAAATGGTTCAATTACCTATTCATTCAATTCTTTATTGTTTACTTGATATGATGTAATTGTTACAAGTAATTATGCATTGCCTTTTTAGAAACTTTAGCTCCCATCTAGACAAAAACTAGATCTGTAGTTCCTTATCGTAAAAACTTGAACGTAAGGTGAAAAGCCCTGTGGCTAAGTAAAAATGAACATTTGTTAATTCTTTACACTTCTGTTTCATGCTTAATAATCAACAGCAATTAATTCCAAATTTGCCTTTCAATGGACAACGTCAATTCACTTACTTTTCCAATGAGAAAGGGCTTTTTCAAGCCTTTTAATATAAATTTGTCTGGGATATTGTGCATAATTTTAATTATATTTCCTTAGGGATGAAATTAGTCCAGCCCAGCAGCGCATATCAGGCTCAAGTAAATTGGCAGTTTGGTTTCTTATTGCACCCGATCTCCCTTCCACTGAAGTTTATAGTTTTAAGTTTTCCACGTCAATGGAAAATAAAAACTAAAATGGTGAACATTTGGCTGCCAAATCACCATGAGAATATTTTGCACTGCTGGTGTAGACCAATTTCAACATCATAATTGAAATAAATGTATATGAGTGTCAAAATTAAGAGCAAGAGTAGAGCATTTGGCTATTCAATCAGATCATCGCTGATCCAATTACTCTACATTCCCACTTACCCCCAAAAGACTTTCACCCGCTTCTTCATCAAGACTTTATGTATCTCTGCCTTAAAAATAGCCAAAGGCCTCCTGTCATCTTTTGAGGAAGAGAGTTTTGAAGATTCCTGATTCTGTGAGAAAAGAAAATCTCATCTCGGTCTTCATAGACAGTCCCTTATTTTTAAGCAGTGACCTCTAGTTCTAGATTCCCCCATAAGAAGAAACATTCTTTCCAAATCCACCCTGGCAAGACACATCAGGATCTCCAACTCTACCCTTTCAGGGTTTTTCAGAATATGTACATTTTGAGGAAAGGTGCTGCCTTAATCACTAGAGATAAAGAATGTGGCTTTGACTTTGAGATTGCAGGATGTCAAATGTGATCCAATATTATTAAGTTATTCGAAACCAGTGTAATTAATCCCTTGGAGATTGGTGAAGTGATCTGTATCATCAAGTTCTCAGCTCATTGTCTATCATAGGCTTCCACTTGGATAAAGAAAATATATTTTAGCAACAAGATGTTGTCTTACATTTTCTGATGCTAGGCAATGCTAAGTTTTCGCTGGTTACTTCATTCTTTGTGAATGGTGTGCTGAAGAAGTGGTGGGCTATATAAGAATCTTAAGGGCTCTTCTTCTGTGTCAGTGAAAAGAAAAACAGCGTTTGTGCACTTAAGAGTCTTTCATACAACTCAACTTGGCTTAGATAGTAGAACTGCTACCTGACTTGCAAGGCTTTGAATTTAAGCTCCACTGCAGGACATGAGTTTTTCATCTAGATTGACATTCGGTTTTAGTACGGGGGGATTGCTGCATTATGAGCAATGGTATATTTTGGGTGAGGTAACAAACAAAGTTCTTGCATGTAGGTTTCTGCGAGTGCTAAAGATCCTGTAGTACAGTTGCATGAAGAGCCAACATTCTTGTTGGAATCCTGGCCATTACCTCTCCCCTCACAGCAAGACACACTAATATATATCATCATGCTATTTATAGGATCTTGAAGTGTGCAAAATTCCTGTTCTGTGTCTGTAACTGACAACTGTGAATGGAGTTTTTTTTAATTGAGACTTTTCTGAGATGTTTGTTAGAGGTAGTGTAGATGTAAATCAATTTTTATTTTGTTTTCAGAGGAATTTTACATGTCCAAAGGCTCAAAAAAGTTGTAAAAACTTAGACTTGATTCATAAGAGGCTTAGCAAATGAAGAATTGTGAGACCTGTTGTTATGGTTCGAAATTGTTTCTGCAACTGGAATTTGCCAATGCAGACTGGTGCTGGTCTTTTTTGGATAAATTTGGACTTTTGGTTTGATTTTGGAGGCCAACTCTGTCCCATTGAGCAAAGTCCAGTGATAGATAGTATGTTGGACAATAACAATGTTGAAAATGACAGCATCTGGAGGAAAATTAGACTCAAATTCTGGAAGGAAGATTAAGATTCTTCAGTGTGTTCAAGTCACCTTCAAGCTACCAGTATCTAGGCTCTATAAGAGACATGCTGCATATTTTCCAGCGGCAGTCCAACACCCTGGGCTAGATTCCAAATTACTAACAGGATTGGGAAGGCATGAGGGCTCGACTTAAAAATGTTACCAAAGCTTCTGGGATGCACTTCAGTTTTCAACCTGAACATCATCCTGATGGCTTATTTCTTCATAGCCACTCGATCAAAATCCTGGTCCTTCCTTTCTAACAGTACTGTAGGTGTGCTTACACCACATGGCCTGCAGTGGTTCGAGAAGGTGACTCATTACTATCTCCTCAATGGCAGTTGAAGACTCGCAATATTCACCTCCCCCCAAAAAAAAGGATAAAGGGAGAAGGAAGAGAGTCACAAACTGTCTTGCTTCCAATTGTCATCTGTTATGTTCCTTGGGCAACATGGCTGGTTAAGGCAAAAGTGGAATTTTCAATTTGGAAAGTAAAAGGTGGAAGACATAAGGATTTGGTGGATACATATGAATTAGGAGCAAAGGGGGCCACTCAGCCCCACCAATCTGCTGTTCCATACGATAGGATCATGGCTGATCTGTTATGAGTTTTGAACTTTTCATTCTCATCTACCATTGATAATCTTTGATTTCCTTGCCTAACAATAATCTATTTACCTCTAGCTTAAAAAAAAATTAATGACCTGCCTCCAGCACCACCTTCTGAAGTAGGGAGTTCCAAAGTTGCACAAATCTCTGACAGAAATTTTATTTCTGACCTAAATTTTGAAATGTGCTCCCTTGTTCTGAAGTTACCCACAAGAAGAAACACATTTCCATTATGCAACTTTTCAGGATTGTTCAGGATCATAGTCATCCCTCTCCCTACTAAACTCCAGTAGAAATAAACTTAGTCAATCCTACAATTCTACATAAGACAACCAGTCATTCCAGGTATCATCTAAGAAACCTTGTCTGAACTACTTCCAAAACATTTCCATCCTGCCTTAAATGATAAATCCAAACTACACACAGTATTCAAGATGTAGTTTCACCAATATCCTATACCTCTTCTGAGGGGCTATAAAAAGCCAAGGCTCCATTTCTCTGCAGGACTCCATGCTATGACCTGCCAATTAGTGAAAAAAAAAGGATCTACTTTCTATTTTCTTCCAGCTAGTCAGTCTTTTATCCATGCTAGTACACCATGAGCTTCTACTTTGCGTAATAACCTTATGTTGAAAAATTGTGAAATGCTTCGGAATTCCATGTATAGTACATCTATAGGCCCTTTATCATCCACCGTGCATTTTACTCCTTCAAAGATTGTAATAAATTGGTTAAACATGACCTCCCTTTCACTAAACCATGCCCATTGCTTCCTGATTACCTTGGAATTTTCTAAGTACCCTGTTATAAGCTCCTTAATGACCATTTCTAACATCCTCGCCACAGCAGACATCAAGCTAACAGGCCTATAGTTTTCTGTATTCTGCCTCTCTTCCTTCTTGTATGGAGCAGTTACATTTGCTTCTTTCAAGCCTGATGGAACCTCTCCTGAAACAAGTGAATTTTTGAAAATTAATACCAATGCATCTACTGCAACATTCATCGTCCCTGAAGACCCTAGAATGAAGACCATCAGGATATGTAGACTAAACAGCCCACACATCCATCAGTTTGCTCAGTACTACTTCCCTATTGCTTGAAATTTCAGCAAGTCCCTCTCTTTTCCACTTCAGGATTTACAACTATTATTGGAATCCTATTTGTATCCTCCATGGAGAAGGCAGAAGCAATTCTTGGTTTCTGTATTAGTTTTCATTTAGAAAAGCTTTCATACAGAAAAGATTTACAAGGATATTACTGGGACAGGAGGGTTTGAGTTATAAGGAAAGGCTGAATAGGCTGGGACTTTTTTCCACTGGAGAGTTGGAGGCTGAGGGTTGACCCTATATAAAATCATGAAAGGCATAGATAAGGTGAAGAGCAAATGTCGTTTCCCTAGGGTAGTGGAGTCCAAAACTAGAGGGCATAGGGTTAAGGTGAGACGGTAACATTTAAAAGGGACCTCGGGGGCAACTTTTTCATAAAGAGGTTGTTATGTATAATGTATGTACAGCCAGGGAAATTGGTAGAGGTGGGTAAAATTACAATATTTAAGAGACATTTGGGCAGGTACATGAATAGGAAAGGCTTAGAGGGTTATGGGCCAAATGCAGGAAAATGGGACTGCTTCCGTTTCGCAAACCTGGTCAGTACAGACAAGTTGGATGAAAGGGTCTGTTTCTCTATAAGTATGGCAACTTTCATGTCATCCTTGAACCTCCAAACTGCTGCCTGCTGTCTGCATCAAAATATTGATAGACCTCACATGGTTATTGGCCGTCTTTGTTACTCACACTCTGTAGGAAGTTCTTGTTTGCTGGTAACTTAGTGAAACAAAGTGGCTACTAGGTTCACCTCCAGCACATTTAGAACATCTACATTTACGAGTAATCTCTTGCAAGTGATACAATTGCAACATAAGGTTGAGGTACAGAAATTTTTCAGGCATCATGTTCCCCACCCTGTTTTCTAAATCCAGCTCCCTTTATGATCTTTGTTATCTTCTGTCTCCCATTTCTTTCTCAGCTCTAAAATCATCAAATCCCTTAATCTAGTTTTGACTTTTTAAAAAGTGAATATTTTGGAAATACAGTTGTATACAGTTGTGGTATTTTCACTTATCTCCTCATGTCTCAATCACCATATCATGTGGTTATAATCTCAGTCATGTTTCAGTTGTTCTTTCAGTCCATTAGAAGAAGTGAAACAGACAGAAGTGTATCTGAATATGCCCTTAGATCTAGCTTTCCTAACACTTTCTGTGTTAGTCATTGGGAAGCAAGTTTATGTAGATAGAATGTAGGAAAGGCAGTCTCAGTATGGTGCCTAAGGAATCTATTACATTACCTTCCTTTGTGCATAGACTGTCAAAGGCAAAACACATTCAAATGCACAATAGACCTATCTTAGTATAAATCTACATACTACAGAGGTTTATTGCATTTTATCGGACTTTTACTTCAATTGTATGTTTTTGTGGAATTGTTATCAGTCTATCCTAGTGATAATGCTGGTATCAAAGATCTATGCAAAATGATGGAGTACTCTTGGACCCACTTTAAATGATCGGTGATAAGATCAGTTCTGAGAGAGCAGCAGACTGTTAACAAGGTGCCGTTACCTGTAGACATAGCCTCACCCCCTACAGAGTGATGATCGAATAACAGGACAAAACGTTTCCTAGTCAGCCTCCAGGTAACTCTTTTATTGTGAGCATTATAATTAAATATTGTTCTCACCTTTTGTCTGGCATTATTGGCAACATCCCACAGTCTCGATCCTGATTTGTAAACTTTGCATTGATGGTTTCATGCAGAGAATTCACAGGTTAGAAGAGAAAGAGAGAAAAATTGATTTCTTCCCCACATCATCTGCATTTGTCATAGTGTCAACTCTATAAGCTACTGAAAAAAAATCAAAATTTATATGAGTAATATGCTCCAAATGCAGAATGTCTGAACTCCCTGCCATGTGGATATAAGTATAAAAAAATTAGACAGATATGAAATGGTCACGAGTAAATCCGATGTAGAACTTAGTTCAAACTGCTTTACCCAGAAAGTAATTAAAGTGTGGAACTTACTACCAGAAGATATAGTTGATGGGAATATCCCCCATTCATTTAAGAGAATCTGGATCAAGAGGCCATGGTGACGTTATGCAGAAAGGGTTAGAACAAAGGGATGAGAGAAGATTTTGGTGGAATATAAACACTGGCATGGACCAATGGGCCAAATGGCTAATTTCTGTGAGATATCTATGTATTCCTATGTAATGGACAGTGAGTTATTATTTTGTCTGTGTTCTCAAAAGTAATTGGAAATTCCAAAATAGTTTCACCAACTGTAATAACTCGGGAAGGCTGACTAAAAAGAAACATTGTTTATTGTAGAACACCAAAATGGCTCCACTACACAGGGCTTACAAAGGCTGGTCCTAGCTTGGGATGGACTGTTCTTGTGACCTGTCCCTGGAACTGCTTTATTTGTTTTGAGTCAACCTGTTCAGAATGTTATGACACATCTCTGGAGCAAGTGGGTCTTGGACTCAGGCCTTCTGGCTCAGAGGTTGGGACACTACCACTGCACCACAAGAGCTCTCTGGGTCTGCTTTATAGTTATTTTCAAGCATCCTGTTTGGACATGCTATGTCACACATGCAGGGAAGGTGGGACTTGAACCTAGGCCTCCTTGTTCAGGGGTAGGGACGCTACCATTGCACCGCAAGAGTCCTTATTTTTCTGGGTCTGCTTTATAAATAAAGGGGTCAGGTTAGAAGTTTCGGTTAGGCAGGCCTTTGCATGTAACCAAAGGAACTCATAGTCAACAAGCTCAATAGGGAGATTAAGTACTGATTCCCCATGGGCCTTGTAGGGGTTATCACACCAACATTATACGATGTAATGCCACCACTTAGAATTCAAGAAACACAGTACATAGTGGAATTGAGAAAAAACTATTTTATCCTTTTATGAAAATTTGCTCTCAGCTGGTTGGACATATTTTCAGTAAGATTTGGTTGGGCAAGGGTGAGAGGGAGATAGTGGTTAGTTTAATAAATTGTTTTCTGAATGATTCTTGGAGAAGAGCAGTCAGATCCTGTTTAGCTGGTTATTTAAGAATCTCACAACATTGAAGACTATAATCTGATGTGCAATTTTAATAATTGTGCTTTCATTCCAACATCTCAACTTAAACTAACTTGGGAGGAGACACTATCCTAATGTATATGTTTGAGAAATTGGAATACAACTACATTAAAACTAAAATTTGCTCCATTGCACAGGATATTTATTCAGTCATTACACATTATTGCATTTTTGAAGGTTGAACTATTTTCAGACTTCACTTTACCTTTCAACTGTCTGGAAGCATTTTACTTATTGTATTACTTATTGGGGTTGATAGCACCATTTTCTTGCTTTTATAGAATGTGTTACTTAGTCTGGAAACAGAGCTTTATGGGGAAGGCATGCCCTGTATTACTGGATCACAACTGTCCCTCAATAGGGTGAGACTTATTAGAATCTGAAGACTGCGTGAGGAATTTAGATAAACTTATCAGAAAGGCCCACAGGTTTGATACCAGCCCTTCCCCAGATTGCTGGGACTGCAGTTGAGTAGAACTGCAGTCGGCATGATTGGTAAACACAGGAGAGAAAGTGCAGTCATGCTACTGCTCCTGGTGACTGGCCAGTGCCTCTGCTAAACATGTGTGATGTGGGACAGGATTAAACTGACTGTGATTCCTTCCATACTTGTATGGCCTGCTTACATTCACTGTCGTGGGCTCACACATGAGGAATGGCAAGAATGTCAGAAACTGTAAAACATTACCTCAGCAGCCTCAGGAGATAACAAATAGTGCATTGTAGTTTTGGCGTTGTGAGCAAGAAAAAAGTCTTTCAGAGCCATATTTGAAAAAAAATCTGTCAATTCCTTTCGTGGTTGTTTTACGTAGAATTAAGTCAACTCTTCAGCACAGAATCAGGCCATTCAGCCCAGTTGATGTATGCAACTATTTATGTTCTACGTAAGCCTTCTTTCCTGCTTTTTTGTACAGCCAGTCAGCATTTTTAGTATTCTTTCTTCTTTCATTTTCTGTTCAAGCTTGAACTTAAATGTGTCTATGATATTTACCTAAACTGTTCCTGATGCTATCAAGCTTCATATTCTAACCATTTTCTGAATAAAAATGTTTCTTCTGAATTCCCTATTGTTTGCAAGATTTAAAATATGTTACTAAATAATAGATTTGACATTTCAAGGAGCACACAAAATTCTTTGGACACACACTCAATGTCTGTCTGGTGGCGAACACTGCCAAGCTCTTCATCTTAAATTAGGGTGGAGCTGTCCAAACAAAACAGAGTGAGATCTGAAGTGAAACTTTCTTCATGGCTGTCTTGATCTCAATATACAATTGCAGAGAGTTCCAGTGTATTCAGCAATGTAAGAGTTAATGCAATGAATCTCTAATTTCCCGTCTCTCCCTATCCCACCCACAGACATATCACATCATTTAATGATATCTGAGAGTTCCACTTAGCTCCAAGGTAAGTGCATGGTGAGGTTAATCAGAGCAGCCTGATTATGATAGTGGGGACTGAAACAAACTATTGTTTTAGTTCATGATCTAAGTGGTCAGAAATATTTAGAATCTAGCAGAATTTATTTGTGGCCAGACATTTTCACAGGCAAGTTGTAAGATGATTGTAATTTATGTGGATGCCATGAAAGATGTTGACTTTCTTGTTGGGGTAATTCCATAGCTGCCCTCCAAAACTTTGCAGAAGCAGTCATGTTTCTTTGTCAGCCAAGGCAGGTCATGTTTGCAAGCTGCTCTGTCATGAGTGCTATTGCAGTTGAGCCTAAACCTTAGCCAACGTTCAGACATATGGAGGCAGTTCTCACATCAAGGTACTGTATAATTATCAGCAGCAAGATGACAGACTGACTACATCCCTCTCACTTGTCATAGGGATACAGAATACAATAATGCAGTTACTTCAGCTGGGGTCAGCTAACTCAGCACAGACCACGAATGGAAGCAGAGACATTTTTTTCCCTGATCTGTAAGTCTCTGTTTCTTATCAGACAGCAGTGCACTTACCAAATGAGCTATCAAATTAGCTGGTGTTTACAAGATTTCAAAGTAAATGAATTTATCCCCATGTAAAATGAAGACCATAGCTCTTACATTGTGGGACGATACTTGTTAGTATGTGGTTTGCTGTCGTATAGTGAACCTTGGCATAAGTTGTCTGAGGAAGTGTGTGAACTGGATTTCTTAGATTGAAGCTCGTCGTTATTGTTCAGAAGGTGGTGGGTTTTTATTGTCAGCATTAAGCAATAACAAGGTGTGGAGCTGGATGAACACAGCAGGCCAAGCAGCATCATAGGAGCAGAGAGGCTGATGTTTCGGGACTAGACCCCTACCAGTTCTGAGTATGTTGTATATGTTACTATAAACCAGTATATCTAGTTTAGTAAGAAGTAAGCAAATAGGGACACTTCATTGGGAAAAAAAATGAACAAAGTTCATTTCTTTCTACTTTAAAGATTTATAACTCCACTGAACAATAATTGCTTGACCCCAAATATATTCTAACCTCTCATTCCTAAAAATCATCAATTTCCAAATGTTCTAGCTTTCTCTCATACATTATCCAGGATTCAATATTGACATTAATTGGTCTGAACTTATCTTTGACAATGAACCAATCCAGTTTCAGAAATTGAGCTAATTCAAAGGGAATGATTCAAGACCTTGTACCAATACAAAATCATTAAATTTCTTCTCTCTTCCCAGTTTTTTACATATGAAATGAAAGTGTGAACAATGTATTTCCATCATTTTCATCATGTTTTATAATGCTTTTGTTCCCAAGTACGACTTTATTCACACCAAGGCACAAAACTACATCATGTGTGTGATGCACTTTCAACAAAAATAAGGAAACTCTTCTCCCTTTACAAAGCAAAAGACAAATACTTTCCAAACACCATCATGAAGACAGTGCCCCTCCAAATGTTATTTATTTCATGACTACTCATCCGACTTAGTAGTTGCTTCCACATTTCCATGTGATGTCTTTACTCTTTCCCACATATTTTCTACTGTAATCCTCTGTTCTTGTCAATTCATTGAGCGGTACTTTGTTTCTCTACCTTGAGAGCATTTTATAATGACTCTCTGAATGTCAGTAGTGCTGCAGAAATAAAACTTGAGAGTTTCTTGTATGTGGCACAAGGAGGAAGGGTGGATTTCGAGAGTTGTGATTTTAGCTGCTATTACAGATATCTTTTCTCTAAGCATGACATTGCAAAGAGAGGGTAAAGGAGCCATTTGGACTGCACTTTTGATCAAAGAGAGAGAGAAAAAAATCAGAACCTGACCTTAGAAATTATCTAGGATCGTGTTCAGGACCAAATATGGTAGTAAACCTGTCAATTTCTACTGATTATACCCTTGGCATAAGTTCAAAATAATGAATTTGGCAAATATACTTTTGAAAATTAATTTTGCTTAATCTTTTATGGGACAATAGCTGTATAATTAGATTTCCTTCATTGGCACTTTCTATTGCTGACATGAAGTAATCCCTTAATACAAGTTTAAGGATTAGATATTTCATGTTGCTCACTTCTTTGTAATTGTTTTATATCAGCAAGCTTATCCACAGCTTTCTCATTGCAACCTTTGCCCTATTGCTTTAAATCTTTTCCTTGCCTTTGATGTATGCCCAGATTTTGCTAATACAAACCCTGTTAGCTATTCAAATGTACTTAGTAAACTATGAGGACAATAACATACGTTAAGGTGATGAGCTCTTAAACAGTTATCTTTATTTTCACTGAGATGCTGAAATGCTTTTGTGATTTGTAACTTTTCTACCTTTGGAACTATTTTTTGTTAGACCTCCGTAATGTTCTGTCATTTTTATACTCCAAATCCAATTCTTTCTCATAAGTCTCTTACATTTCTGGATCTGATATCTCTTCTTACTGAAAACTGTTATCCATTGTCACAAACAATACATACAGTTGTTTCATCCTTTCCAATTTTGCTATTCTTATGGGGTGTAAATGTTGAGTGATCCAATTTAAAATCACTGAAAAGTGGCACTAACAATCACGAGAAAGTGACAGGTTTTGTTTGATAGCAAAATGTTTAATTTTGGCAAAAAAGCTGCAGCGATCAGTGATGGAAAAGTTTCAGACTTGACACCATAGTTTATTTCTAGTGGGTCAGTATAAAATGACAATGAAACCTGCACTAAAGTTCAAGCCTTTCAGCAAATACTGTTTCCTAATTTACATACAATGCTTTGTGCTCAATATGATACAAGCTCCTGTCTTAGGCTGTTTGAACTGTAACAACAAATTGCACTTCCATTTCTTGTACCACATTGTAATTAAGCGTAAGTGGACTTATGCAATGCAAGTAAGGATATAAAAGATAAAGTTCTAAGGAAGGGTCACTGAACCCGAAACATTAACTCTGATTTCTCTCCACAGATGCTGCCAGACTCACTGAACCTTTTCAGCAATTCTTGTTTTTGTTTCTGATTACCAGCATCCGCAGTTCTTTTGGTTTGTATTTTGTAAAGTCGTCATAGCCCTACCAAACCATACACAGCTCCCTCATTAGAGAGAGATGGTGATGCTTTAACCCAGGGCTCACTATACTTCAGATGAGGCGAAAGTTTGAGAAGGAAGATCCTTTGTAGAAACCTCAGCCAGTGCAGGAACTGAACTCAGAGAGAGAGAGAGAGTTCTGCTCATTTTCATTAAGGAAATTTAGAAACGGTTTTGTGATTAGGAAAAAGTTTTTTTTGTCCTCGTATCATTCTCCCATAATTCATGTGAACTTCATGTGCACTTCATAATTAGACCCATGTGAATTATTAACACATCACATGCAAAGCCATCTGTTGCATTAGGAATTAAATCTATCAGTTATTTCGCATATCTTAGAATAAAACCTTTGAAGATAAACATTCAAGACTGATGACAATTTCATAACTGAAGTAAACAGGCAGGCAGCTTTTACCAGCACAATTAATATTTCCCACAACTTATGAGAGTCACTGGATTATTACAATAAATGTTATTAATATTGCTGACATGTCATACTTCATAATTAATTAAATAAGGTTTGTATTAGACCATTTAAAATTGAGACGATTTGAATCCAGATCTTGAAATTAGCCATTATTAGTGCCAGACAGGTGCATATGTTAAGGCTATCAAAATGAAATAGATAGCATTAACAGGCAGGCTGTCTCGATTGCCAGAGAATCAGAGTAAATGAATAAATAGCTTCCATAACCTGCAAGAGGATTGAGCATCATGGGTACATATTCTCCTCAGACAGTCAGATATGGAGATGGCACAAATGACAACTTGCATTTAGATAGTGCTTTTAACATAGAAAAATATAACAAGGTGCTTCATAGAAGCATGATTTAGGAAAAGAAGTCTAGCCATGAAGCAGACATGGGGAAAAATGTCCAAGAGCATGGCTGCAGATGTAGGCTTAAGAAAGATAGTGATGCAGAGGAGTTTATGGAAGGAACTATCAAGTATGGGGTTCGAGTTGCTGATGGCAGGGCTAATAATGATGGGCTGATGCCAAGAGGCCTGAGTCAGGGAAACAAAATGTCCATGATTATGGATGGTGATTGCAGAGCAGTAGAAGATTACAGAGATTAAGAGGAGAAGACCTGTAGAGGTATTGAAACATAAAGGTGAGAATTTTAAGTTTTATATATTGAGCAATGATGAGCTGCTGCATACTATTGAGGGAAAGGATGACAAATGGATGGGATTTTGTATGGCATTTACGCAGCAGAAATGAACCACATGAGTTTACAAAGGAAAGAGGATGAGAGGGGAATTTTGAAGGAGGGGAGTCCAGGGTAATATAGGTATGAGTGAGAGCTTTGGCAAAAGATAGGGAAATTTGAGATATTTCTGTCGTGAAGTCTAATACAAAGTAGCTATTGAATGTCTCTGCACTTTTTGTACCATTATCGATAAATTGCAATCCTGTCTTTCCAGTCACCCACCTCACCTTTTGCCATCCAAGTTTTACTGTTGTACTTGTAAATTACTACATTGTTCCTTTGGTATTTCTTTCAGGTATTTTCTCATACTCCTTATCTTTCATTATTTTACTCTTTCCTTAAGTTTTCATTATTATGTTTCTGAAAGTATAGTTGCCTAAAACTCTTAGTGGTTTCTTTTCTTTAATAAATGAAATGTTGTCAGATTGGTGCCTTTGTAATATCTATTTTAAGATCATCACACAGTTGTTAGATAGCTCCCACATGATACTTACTCTTCCCACTTTATGTAAAATAGTTCACTCTTCCCCTTTTTTAAAATTTGCCCTGGGGAACTCAGTATTTTTTAATGCAGTCAACTCATTTCAGTCCAAAACATAGATGGTTTAGTTAGGTTTCTGACCTCTGCTCCACCTTCAGAGTTCTGCCTTCCCTGTGTGTACTTCTTGCTGTGGTCTGTAACTTTGGTTGAACAAGGAGTAGGCATGTGGATGGATTGGAAAATAATTTGGTCATCCTTATACTGATGGTAGCTCACAGAATCACTTTATCTGGAATGTTCTTCCAGTCTAAGTATCAGATAGAGAACAAAAGCACCTTAAATGCTTTTAAACTCATCGCTCACTATGCATAATCATCAAGTGAACAAGTCTTGCCCATAACTATGACATAAGGTCCCCTCAAGCCAACAAGCTATTATATAACAATATACATGTACATGTCAATAACATTGTTAAATGTAATAAGACAGCAAAAGTCACACTTTAGAGACTTTGTAGTGGTAGTATCAGTGGGCCAGCAATCCAAAGGCCGGGCTAATGCCTTGGAGACACAATAGTGTCTCAGGTTCAAAACACACTATGACAGCAGGTAGAATTTAAATTCAATTAACAAGCCTGGAATATGAAGTTAGTGTTAGTAATTGTGATCATAATACTATTGTTGATTGACGTGAAAAACAATCTAATACACTGATGTCCTTTAAGGAACAAAATTTGCCATCCTTACCTGCTGTGGTTGACATGTAACTACAGACGCATAGCAACATGATTAACTTTTAACTGCCCTCAAATAGTTAAGAATGCCATTCAGCTTATGGGCAATTAGGGATAGGTAACAAATGCCAGCCCTTTCAGCAATGCCCACATCCCATGAAAGAATAAGTTAAAAACATGAGCATTATCAAACAAAACTTACGACTGAACCCTTAAGGATCTATTCAAACAGATGGTTACAAGCTTGGCCAAAGATATTGGTTTTAAGGAATATCTTTAAAATAGGACCATTTGTGCCAACTCGTTGCAAATGACAGTATTCTGCAATTAGCAGCACATCAGATACATGCATGAATGTTGCAAAAGTACTGTTGGAAGAAACTGGTCAGGAAAATATCAAGAAAAACTTCTGCAATGCCAACTTTTGATAATTGACACACAAACTTTGGAATCATGTAGGGAATTTTTTTGGCGCACAACAGATACTCATATTTGAGGTTTTCGGTACTTTTATAATATATTTTTAATATTCTCTATTTGAAGATGAAAGGTTAGGGATATTTTGTAAGTATAAAATTTTATTATGGCTTGTCTGGCCGACATCACCCAGGGTTAAATGACAAGTGATATTTTGCACTATCAATTGCAGATCCCTGTGAAAGGATTATGATATGCAGCTGTTCTTTAAAAAGAACTTTTATGAACATGTTGACATTCTCAGCAACAGACATGTTTAGTTCTTGAGAACTGGTCAGTTTTCTATCACACCTATCATGTTTGGCAGGGTAGTACAAAGTATAAAGTAATACCTTTTGTGATCTGAAACTTTCTCATCTTGTGTCAAAATGTCTAATCACCCTGTTAGGATCAGTTGCTATAAGTTACTTCTTTGGACCAATTATGATCTACATCATAACAGTAGCTTTTAGAAAAAAGTCTCTTTGCATTACTTAAAGATAACCATCTATAAAGATAAAAGGCAAAGATATTTAGAAGCTGTTCCTGAAGATGTTTTGATATTATTAATTCATAAATTGCTCTTGGAAACTCGGTAAGTACACTTTGCTTATGTTAAGCAGCAGATAAAAAGCATTCATACAACTGAACTTCGTATCCAGCTTCATGCATATGTGTCATTTGACTAAAAGTAGAAGCTCTGCTTTTTGTTAGTACTATATAGAACACTTTTCTTAGTTAGTACCTTAACCAAGCAGATTTCAAAATATAGCAAAATATTAAATACATTTGTAAAGTTCAGGTTTATGATTTTACTACACTCAACATGCAAATAACATTTCTTCTCCATTTGATTTTGAATGTGTTAGCTTATTGCTATTTGATGGGCCACCCAAGTGCAACAGGGGAACACAGTGGCTCAGTGGCTAGCACAGCTGCCTTACAGCACCAGGAACCTGGGTTTAAGTCCACCCGCAGGCAGCTGTCTATGTGGAGTTTGTACATTTTCCCTGTGTCTGCATGGGCATCCTCCCACAATCCAAAGATGTGCAGGTTAGGTGGATTGGCCGTGCTAAATTGCCCATAGTGCCAAGGATGTGCAGGCTATGTGGGCTAGCCTTGGGAAATGCAGGGTTATGGGGTGAGTTGGTGTGGTGGGTCTGAGTGGGATGCTCTTCAGAGGTTCAGTGTGGATATGATGGGCCAAATGTTGTTTCCACACTGTAGGGATTCTATGAACAGCAAATTGCATTTTCTAAATATTTGCCACTGATTACTTCTGAAGGTTGGTTTTGAATACAGTATGGAAGCTACAGGATAATCTGCCCGATGGTGATGAAAGGTTTGATTTAATTTGATTTATTATCACATGTACCTCGGTGCAGTGAAAAGTTTTGTTTTGCATGCAGTGCAGGCAGATTATACCATACAAGGATCATACGGTAATTGAACAGAGCAAGGAATACAAAGTTGCAAAGAAGGTGCACAAAAAGCAAGATCAATATTAGATTTGAAATTTGAGACGCCCATTCAGAGATCTAGTAACAGCGGGGAAGAAGCTGTTCTTGAACCTTTGTTTAAACTTTTGCAATTTCTGCTGATGGAAGAGGTTGAAAGAGATTATAACAAGAGTGGAAAGGGTCTTTGATAAAGCTGGCCACCTTTCTGTGGCATCAAGAAGTATAGATGGAGTCAATGGATGGAAGATTGGTTTGTGCGATGGACTGGGCTGAGTTCACAACTCTCTGTAGTTTCTTACGGTCCTGGGCAGAGCAGTTGCCATACCAAGCCGTGATGCATTGGATAGAATGGTGTGATTATAAAAATTGGTGAGAGTCATTATGGACATGCTGAATTTTCTTAAATGGAATTAGAGGAATACTCAGTGGTTCAACTGGTATAATATGCTGAATATCGGGGTGCCAACTCACTGTCATTTTTGTCAGTTATGGAAGGTGATGCAATAACAATAACCCCAAAACTTCTTGAGGACATTTGCCAATAAGACTCCAGTTTGAAACATTTAATTCAATGGAGAAACTGGAGATACAGAATTGTTCTGCTTAGAGCAGAGAAGGCTAGTGGGAAGTTTAACAGTCGTGTTCAAAATGATGGATTAATACAACTGATAAGGAAAAGTAGTTTCCAGGGGGCAGGATGGTTAGGAATCACAGGACATACTGCCAGTTGATTGGCAATAACATATGGACAATTTTTATCACACTGAAAATTATTTTGTTTAATTCTTTCATGGGATATGACTGACATTTGTTGACCATCCCTCATTGTCGTTCAACTCAGTTGCATTCTAGACTATTTCAGTGGGAATTTAAGAATCACCCACATTGCTAATGGTCTGAATTATGTCAAACTGGGGGATTTCCTTCCTTGAGGACATTGGTGAACCAGATGGATTTTTACAACAATCAATGGTTTCAAAGTCACTACTACTGTACTGACTTCATATTCCAGATTCATTAATTTAATTAAAATTTGCCTGAGCCCTGGGCTGCTTGATCAATCACATAACCACTTCACTATTATCTCTCTCCAGTTTGGAATACGCCTCCACAAAGATTGGTGGAAGCAGATTCAATAGTTATCAAAAGGGAATTGAAAAGTTTTTGAAAAGGGAAACAACTGTTGCAAGAAAAAGCAGCAAACTGATGTTATTAGATAGCTATTTCAATGAACCAACAAAGGCACAGTGGGATTTGTGGCTTTCTTCTGTACATGTGTGCATGATATGTGCTCTGAAAGAATTAACATTGGAGCCTGCATTAAGCTCCATCTAACCTGAAGAGGACATACTAGCTTGGATGGTGATAAGGCAGAACATCTTTGGATCTTGGAGGGAAGACGTAAACCCACTAGTCTCCCCATAGTCACAGTAACAAAGTCGAACAGACTAATGCAATTACCACCTAATTACCATCATGCAATAAATCACATCTTGTTAAGACAAGAACCTCTTCCTCTTAAGATTCAATTATGATTGATCCTCTGCAAATGTCAACCAATTAGGCCCTTAGACCCAGTCAAAGAAGTACTGCTAGTATCGTTCTAACAATAAATAATACAGATGATGCTATGTTTGAAAACTAACAACTTAGAGGTCACTTAAGAAGAACAAATTGTAAAAGTTCTTTGTGCAGCTGAAGTATCACATCACTGTACCTAAGGTTATTGGATGTCTGTATGTCAGTGATGTGGCCTTTATGCTTGACAACCAAGATTTTCTGATCTCCTTCATTTTAGTATTAGTCGCAACCTGCCTTTATCAATTTACAGTCTATTTTTAAAGTAACAATAATCACAAAATATAGACTGAATTGTCAGCATATTATTCACAACTTTGCATCATAGTTGAGACTGATCCATCATCAACCAAAGATCACATAGTTGCACATTCCAGCAGCAGCCAATGAATATGCAATCAAGAGTGCAAGCCTTGGCTGATATTTGACCTCGCTCGCTGATCATGGGCAGTTCCACTACCAAAGATCTGCCAGCTCAGCAACAGGCCAGAATAAAATTTGGAATCTTATTGGTCTGAGTGATTTAGTTATACACAAAGCTGTGAAATTGAAGATTGATCACTAGGGAGATATTAGTGTCTAATAAATTCTGAAAAGCCTGGTGAAGAACATGTAAATGAGAAGTAAGAGTTGGCTATTTGGCTGTTCGAGTCTGCTCCACCAGTTAATAAGGTTGTGGTTGCACTGATTGTAACATTAAATCCACATTCCCTCCCATCCTGATAACATTTCGTCTCTTGATAAACAAAAGACTATCCACATCTGCCCTAAAAATATTCAATGAGTCTGTTTCCACCACATTTTCAGGAAGACAGTTCCAAAGACACATGAGGAACAGTTTTGCCTAATCTCTGCTTTAACTGGGCAAACTCTTGAGTTTTAAAGTGATTTATGTTCTCCATGAGAGGGAAAAATCCTTTGCATATCCACTCTGTCAAGACCCCTCAGGATCTTATATGTTTCAATCAAGCCATCTGCTACTGGCCTAAACTCCATTGAGTACAAATGTAGCCTGTTTGCCACGAAGAAATGTTGGGTAAGAAGGTCAACATGCACAGTCTTGGATAGACTGGACTTTATGGGCTGATTGGCCCTTTCTCATTCCAAGCTTTCTCAAGTTCTTAGTTGAATATAACTTGTATTGTACTCCCTGCAAAACATTATCACATACCTCAACCTTACTGCAATATAATTTCATATATTGCAAGTTGAAATTTTCCAGAGACTATTTGAACAGAAAAAAAAGGTTCTGAAATGACCATGCAGAATTAGTAATCACAAGAAAATCAGGATCTAAAAAACACGTGTACAAGCTTTTGTAATTGTTCCAATATTGCCTTTATATTCACCAATGTAGTATTAGATATAGAAAATAAAGCTAAGATTAAAAAAAACTATTACACTGATTAGTTTCTAATCAAAATAATTATATACATTTTAATAACTTACGGATGTCATCATGCCAGAAAGAAAATAGAATATTTCTGTCTACATCTTTTGATTTGGCATAATATTCATTTCTTAGGAGAATATGTGACCTATATTTTAAACTTGTAATCTCAGTAATGCACTGTTGTATTGATCTATATTTCATGGGAAAAAAGCTGACAGAAATATGTTGTCGGACTGAAACAGCAACAATATTTTCCATCAGTGTGGTCCAATTTGGTCTCATAAAAGTACTCCCTCATCCAGTTAGGAATTGCACATTCAGTTATTTACTCATCAAAATAGCCCTTTTTAGTCCACACACAACATGCTGAGAAATCATTATGGAGAAACTTAGTCTTTTGTGCTGAATTGCATAATTGCAAGAGCAATGACATTCCTTTTTCCTTCAGCTCCTGCTGATTTAGTTGTAGACTGCTTTCTTTGTGAAACAGTCCCAGGTGAATTGCATTATCTGGTGTACTAGTTTGCTCACAGCCCCGCTAAGGCAACTTTGAACACAATTCTTCAGTCATACATTAATGTACTCATAGGATTAGGCTATTCAGCCCCTTTATCTTGTTCTTAGTTGAATATAACTTGTATTGTACTCCATACAAAACAATATCACATACCTCATCCATACTGCAATATAATTTCATATATTGCTAGTTGTTAGTTAATACAGATCTGAAACTTAACTCCATCTACCTGCCATGATTCCTTAACAATTATTGTCCTTGAAAGATAAGTGCGATTTTATAGCACATGTCATAACCATTGAATGCTTCAAATGTTCAGTCATAAAACAGGATAGGCTGCTGCCAATTCACACACAGTAAGCTCCCACAATAGCAATATGATAATGAGAGTGATCTTTTAATCTGTATTTCTGGTGTTAATTGAGCAATAAAGGTTGACAGGACATGAGGGGAAATCCCTACCTCCTCTTCAAAAAAGTATCTTTTCATGCACCTCTCAGGGTAGATAGACCTTTACTTTTCATGCTGAAATCCAAGAGTGAGACTTGAACCCACAGCATTGCAATTCATGGTTGACCCATTGGGTCTAATTGTTGTCTGGGTACAGAGGTGCATTTGTGAGTAGCCACATTTTGCCTCTTTTGGAGGAAATCAAACCCTAGTTTCCTTTGACTGTTTTGTGGATTGACAATTCCTACAAACCCAGTCCCACTGAAGTCAGTTTCCCATTTTAAATTCAGGCAAAAATCGAATTTCCTCTCAATCAACCTTTTCGTCAGGTTTTGTGTGGTTTTCAAGGCCCATCAAAATCCCACCAGATCTAAAAGTTTGTGAAGAAAATGGAAAAGCTTGCCGAGGTGTCAGGATAATTCCGAAAGTTAAATCTAAAATGTTTTCACACCTTCAAGTTTCACTAGTAGGTGGTGTTATAATGTAAGTGCTTTTAATGGAGTGATTCATCAATGGTAATATTGTGTTCGTTGACCAATATTGTGTGATTTTTCACATAAATTACTGCAATGGAGAAAGCATCATAATGCAGTGAAATATGTTACAAAATTTCTTACCAACCTGTGGTGTCATATTTTGAATACTGATGGATGACAAATCTGGCTAATAAAAAGGAATAGTTTAGTAAGTTGAAAAATCATTGAACGATTTGCTCTTCTCCTTTGATTGAAAAGCACTCAGTTTTAAATTTAAAACAAAGACATTCTATTCTGTCTGTCTCAGAGATTTGGTCTGTTGTTTGGGTGGCTGTGAACGTTATGAATGTTTGGCTGAAACAACTTTTGCATATGGGTTTCAACATGTGGGTGTTCCATTCATTGGCAAATGAATGATAGTTTCATGAAGTTGTATTAGTAGAATTTGCCTTTGATGTGGATTCTAATTTGTTGACTTAAGATGATAAGATGAGAAGGTTTTTTTTGTGTGGCAGAGAGCATTTTTTTCTCAAAATCAAGAAAAGTGTGTTTGATGAAGACTATTATTAGAGGGTCCGAGATTTATTTTTGGTCCCCTCAGGAATGTAAAATATTTTCTATTGATATTCTATTGAATCTAAGGAATGTAGTCAGTAGATACTGGATGACTGGCTATGAAGGTTCACAGAGAAGGTATGGAATGGCGAGAGTCAGATGTGAGAATGTAAAGCTTAGGGCCCTTCAAACAATCCCGTTGCTGCTATTGTCAAGAACTAAGCCAGATCTGGTCACCAAACAATTGCGTTGTGTTGAGCTGGATTTGCCATGCACTGACAGATTGCAGTGAGTAGACTGAGGCAGAGATGATGCCATATTTTTGTGAATTGGATTTAATGGAATGCCATTATTATGTATCTACTCCATTGCTGGACAATGTGGTGCAAACAGGTTCAACTGAGATATTCAAGAAGGAATTAGACAATTACCTGAAAAGGAAGTGTGCAGGTTTCAAGGAAGAATACAGGGGCATGATACTCAGAACATAACATAAGAGATAGAAACAGGAGTAGGCCATTTGGCCCCTCAAGTCTGCCCTGCCATTTTATAAGATCAAGGTTTATGTTCTCCAGCCCTCAACTCTACTTTTGTGCCAGGTGCTTATAGCATGCAACTCCTCAACATTTCAAAATTCTATCTAGCTTCCTTTGAAATACATTTACTCTTTTGGGTGGAAAATCCTAGATATACACTATTGTCTAGCAGAAGAAATTAATTTGCATCTCAGTCTTAAATGAGTCTCCCCTCACTCTGTAACCATGTTCCCTAGTTTAAGATTCCCTCACTAAGTGGAAACATCTTCCTAACATCTACCATGTCAAATTCCCTCAGAATCTTGTATGTTTCAGTAAGATCACCCTCATTCTTCTAAACTCTAATGAATAAAGGCTGAACCTGGTTAGCTATTCTTGATAAGTCAAACCCTCATCTAGTGAATGTCTGTTGAACTGCATCCAATACCAGCATATCCTTCCTTAATTATGTGCTTTGTGCACCTGGTGTTGTCTGACCAACACCCTGCATAGTTGTAACAAATTGTAACCTCTATTTTTAAGCTCCAATCCTCTAGCCATAAAAGTCAAAATTCATTTGCCGTCCCAATTACTTTCTGCACCCGACACTAACTTTTTGTGTTTCATGCACAGGACAATCCAGATCACTCTGTGCTGTGCCTTTTTGGAGTTTCTGCCCATTTTAAAAAAAAATCTACCCTTAGATTCTTTCTTCCAAAGTACATGACCTCACACTTACCTAGATGAAAGTCCATTTGCTATATTTTCCACACTCACTTAGTCTATCTATATCTTCTTATGAATTCCTCATCAAAATGTGCCCTCCTATATATTTTTGCATCATTAACAAATTTGGATTGATCATAATTTGTCTATCTTCCAAGTAAATAATATTGATTGGAAATAATTGAGGCCCTAGGACTGACCCCTGTGGCACTCCACTAGTTATATCTTTCTGACCTGAAAAAGACCCATTAATCCTGATTCTTTGTCTTTTGTGTGCTAAAACAATCCTCAGTCCATGTTAATGCATGACCCTCAATATTCTAAGCTCCTATCTTTTGCAATAAACTTTTATGTGACAATTTATTAAATGACTTGTGGAAATCCAGTTCCATTAATTCTACTAATTCCCTTTAACCAACTGTACTTTAAATCCTCAAAGAACTCTAGCAAGTTTTGTCAAACATGGCACTCTGTTTGATTGTGTTGAGTTTTTCTAAACATCCTGCTATTTCTTCTTTATTAATGGGTTCGAGTCTTTTCTCAATGACAGATATTAGGCTAATTGGTCTATAGTTTCCTGCTTTCTGTCTCCCTCTGTCGGAACTTTTCTGGAATCCATTGAATTCTGGAATACTTAAACAAATTCCTCCACAATGTCTTCAGTCTCTTGCTTTAAAACTCTTGGATGCAAGCCATCAGGTCCTGGCAACTTGTCTGCCTTCAGTCCATCAGTTTGTAAAATATTTTATTCCTTGCAATAACGACAAGATTTGTTTTCCCGTACATTGTTTATGCAATATCTTTCGGATGTTTTGTGGCACAGTGTTGGTGTCCCTACCTCTAAGCCAGGAAGCCTGAGTTCAAATCCCACCTTTTCTAGAGGTGTACAATAACATCTGTGAATGGGTTGATTTGAAAAATATCTTCTCCACGTGAATACTCGTGCAACATTTTGGTTTTTATTACCTGCTATTTTCCTGTTGTCCATTCTCACTTACCCAGTCATATCCTCTAAGGGTTCCACACTCACTCATCCTACTCTATGCCAATTGTACATGACTCAGGTAATAATCTGGAGATTGTTACATTTGTTGCTCTGCTTTTTAATTTATCCCTGAGCTGCTTGTCATCTCTCCCCAGCATCTATTTCCAACTCCTACATTAGTTACTGGTACTCACATGCATCTTTCCCCTCCCACTCCAAGGTCCTCTCCTACTCAGAAGTGGTGTCCTTAGCCTTGGCACTAGGTAGGCAACACAGCCTTCAGGGGCCCCGTATCTTTGCTGCAGAGGACAGTATTTATTCCTCTAATTATGCTAACCCCATTACTGCTATACTTCTCTTTCTCCACATCCCCTCCAGCTCATCCTTCTCTTCAAAGGCCTCTGTACCATAGTGGTTTTGCTCATCCTCCCTGCAGTCTGTGCTCCCATCCATATTGGCAATGTTCCCTCTGAGCTGCGTGGTCAATCCATGCACATTAGTTTCCATTTACAAACCTCAGAGGACCCTGCAACAGGAAAAGAAAATTAGAGGGAACGTTGCAACCAGGAGCAAGAACCTCTCATCTGTTGGACAACGGCGCTGTTTGAGGTTCCTCCAAACAATACTCCCTCTCATTTTCTTTCCAGCTGTTTGAGCCTTTGCATGACAGCACGTTCTGAAACTAGAAGTCAATGTGATTGGCGTACGCAGAAACTCTGAGGAATCTTGGAAAGACTGCACAACCTTGCAGCTTACATGGAACATTGCCTCCAAAACTAAATTGTGGCTCCCAATAGCTGCCCCACTCAAAGTCATACCCTCCCATACCTGACCAAGGACCAAATTTGATGTAATCTGTGACGGTTTCCTGAAACATAATGCCCAGGTAACATTGCCAAAGTATCAGGAAATAATTCTTATTTTGTAATGATAATTATGGACCAAACTCTTCAGAGTAGGTTGCTCAAGCAAAATTAACTGCCCTGTGCCCTCAAAGCCTATTGCAAAGGCTTAAAATTTCCCCTGCATGCATCAGTATTCGATGGTCTAACAGCCTGAACTGTACAGTCAGTAGTAAAGTGGAGACAAGGCCTGCTCTCCGGACTTCACTGTAAATCCATCGACAAGAAGAGTGGGGAGGACAAATGGCAACAGGCAATCCTGCTGAAGCCATGCCCCTTCCTGTTGATGTCACAAGTGGAAGGCACGTCACTTGGTTTCCTGTCTTCAGCTCAATGAAGGTAAGTAGTTTTTCACAAAAGTATTTTTGTTTTTCAACCAACTTTGAATCGTACCTTCCCCTGCCATGACAACCTTGTCTCCATAACTGCCTCTTGCCCAACAGTGCCCATTGCACCACTCGCCCTTCAGCTCCACCTATTCTTTGTTCAGAATGCTTCCCAACCTCACGTCTTCTCCACTGTATTCCTCAGTCTCTCAATGATCTCTCCCCAGTCTTCCCATATCTTTCCACATCCCATTGATATTCCTGACTCTCCTTGCAATTCAATGAGTCTGAGGAGCCAGGGAGGAATTAGGGTGCAGCATGGGAATTGGGGAAGAGGTAGTAGAGCAATCTTGAGAGATGGGATGCAGAGCTGGCGGGTGGTGGCACTCACTGTTATTTCTTTCTAGCAGAAAGGTTGTAACACTGGTCTGTCAGTATCCTATAGGAAGGTAGGTGATAATCCATGTGTCTTCTGTGCAAAATATTTCACTGGTTTTCAAGACTGATTTTCCAATTTCTCACTTGGAGATGGGCAGCCAATGCCAAATAACTGGACCAAATGTCGACAAAACCATCTTTCTTGTAATATTTTTATATGTGTTGGTATGTCCTGTAGCATAGTCCTCATGCCCAGTTTGGTTGGTGAGAGGCAGGGATGGTAGGATGTTCGGTTCAGGGAGGCTGGTGGCATTTGGGGACAAGTGTCAGGGAGCCAAGAGGTCAGGGGTAACTGGGTGATACTGGGGGGTCTAGGGGTGTGGAGCCACAGGACTTTAACTGTAGACTCTGCAGGTGCCCATTCAGGTATGGCACAAATTTTGAATCCAAGCATAAATGGACTCTTGGAGACTATAGTGCCATCACCATCATCAATAGCACCAACCTTCTAACTGCTTACCACCCCTAAGATCAGATTCAGTCCTTGTAAAATGCACCATCTGATTGAACGTTGCAGGAGAATCTCTAATATTACACATGCTTAAGTTTACATTGTGGTGCAGTAGGTGATAATACTTTTAAAGAGTGTTTCTACTTTGTATTGCAGGACCAGCACATCAAATAAATAAAAATCTTCCTTCTTTAGGTTCCCGAATAATTGAATCCTTGCTGAGGCATAGTACTGATTCCCCTTGCCTTTACCTTGCACAAGTGGCCTTTATTCATGTGAGTGTGGCCATTTCCCTGACAGGAAGGAGTATCAATATCCACACACAACATGTCTCCACAATTGAAATTCAGAAATAATGAATATACTCATTAATGCCCACCCATGAACATTTATAGGTAGGAAAACAGAAAGAAAATGAAAGGTTGGATTGATATGAAGAGAAAAAAAGTTACATAAGGGCAATACAACGAAATGCATAATATCTCCAACATCTTGTACTGATTAATTTTCAGCCCAAGAGAGGTTGTTTGGCAGTAATTAAATTTTTCACATTGCTAAAAGTGTACTTAGACTGAAATAAGTAAGAGTTTGATGCTTATGGTGAGTTTAGTTGTGCTTGGTGATGCTTAGCCCAAAAAGCTACTGGCTGTGTGGCACATCTCGGAGCACAACTTGTGCATTCCTGGTTTTAGTCTCACATATGCTGTCACTTGAAAAGTCGCATTTGTGCCATTAGCGTCAGCATTATTTTAACAGTAATGGATCCAGCACCATATTCTAATTGGAGGAGATTATGAGGCATGAAAGAATCTTTTCACATGATTTATATTTGAATTACAGGGCATATTTGGATGTGAATGATCTGAAGAACATTCTGAAACTGGATGGTGCAACGCATCTCAATATATTCTTTGCCAATTCATCTGATGAAGAGCTGGCTGGAGTTGCCACATGGCCATGGGACAAAGAAGCCCTAACACATCTAGGTAGCTAATGCATGATTTAACCATCTCTCCCTGTCTCCCTCCCTCTCTCTCTCTCTCTATCTCCCCCACCCCCCAACACTCTGCTGGTCACCATCTTATAAAGTGACTTGCATCCTTAGTAGAACTTTCCTAATGAATGTGCATGAGATACAAGACAAGAAAAACACTTGGAAAAGCCCATGCAGCAATATTCACGCATCCAAAATAAATGTTTCCTTTTTAAAGTAAAAGTAAATTTCCAAGAACATCTAAAAGGGCAATGTTCATCCCACAATTTATTCTCTACAAAGTATCGTGGTACTTTTGACACAAGGCATCCAAGTTATCAGAGAGTCAATAACCAGTCAATTCAATCACACTTCCAACATTCACTGTTGATCTGCCAGAAAGGTGAGAAAATAACACTTGGGATGAGACGCAATCAAAATTTATCACAATTTGTTTTGGGTAGTAGAATGTCATGTGGTCTGGATTCTCTGGTGCCATATGAAGTCTAGTGGAGTGTGGGTGGTTAGGTTATTGAAATGGGCTACTCTGGGTTTAAATAGATATTCCCTCACTAACTCCCCACCCTCCTGCCACCCCAGCCCTCCCATTCTCACAAAACAGTACATAAATTAACCAACTTTTAAAAAGACCACCTGACAACATGCTGCCAATATCCAAATAAAACACAGGCTTTGGCATTTACCCCTCAGTCAAAGGAAACCCTGAACAAGAGAGTTGCTAACCAATCTGATTGAATGACAGTTCTAGAAGACTAAGTAATACCAGAAGTCAGTAGTGGACACAGTTGGGAATGCAAGGAAACTGGAATCAAGAGGGTGTGCTAACCAGAGAGCAGCAAATGTGGTAACAAGGTGTAGAGCTGGATGAACACAGCAGGCCAAGCAGCATCATAGGAGCAGGAAGGCTGGTGTTTCGGGCCTAGACCC
>NC_063359.1:13768650-13800786 GCF_021869965.1 Rhincodon typus | reverse complement strand
TCTAGGCCCGAAACGTCAGCCTTCCTGCTCCTATGATGCTGCTTGGCCTGCTGTGTTCATCCAGCTCTACACCTTGTTATCTCAGATTTTCCAGCATCTGCAGTTCCTACTATCTCAGCAGCAAATTTGGTGTTTTGGATAGACTGGGGACCCTGGGGAGGGATGAGAACAGACTCAAGATGTACACTCACCCCCCTTCCTTCCCACTTTTTCAAAAAGATCTCTCCCCTGCTGAAAGCATGCCCAGTAAGGGATCACAAAATACATCCCCCTGAATTATAAAAGATCTGTCTGTAAATGAATGTTTTGTTTGGTGTAATGAACTGGTGATAATGTGCATAATTGTGAAGTAAATTGAATCAGGTTTGTGTGAATGTTTCCATTCGTGATGATTGTCTGTTTTCAGTCAGGTTGAACTGGTTTCCAATGCAGAGGTGAATGTGTTTGAAAAGTAAGATTAAAACCAAATTTGTTCAATTAAGCTAAAGGTGCTAACTAAGAATGGTTTACAAGTGTGACAAAGGCTTGAAGGAAATAGTTTACTGTACACAGCCCATTGTAGGATTTACTCATGCACTATGTATGAATTTACATCACAACCGGTACAACCATATTGATTTTATCTTTTACATCCCTCCACTCTAAATAACAATTCTGTTTGTGCACATAGGTGGCATCGTGCTGAATCCCTCATTCTATGGAATGACAGGTCACACTCACACCATGATCCATGAGATAGGACATAGTCTTGGGCTCTACCATGTGTTCAAAGGGATTTCTGAAATTGAATCTTGCACTGATGTATGCATGGAGACTGAAGCTTCATTGGAGACTGGCGACTTGTGTGCTGATACTAATCCAACGCCAAAAAATAAGCAGTGCAAAGATCCCGATCCTGGAAATGACACATGCGGTTTTGGCCATTTTGTCAACACCCCTTTCTTTAACTACATGAGCTATGCAGGTAAAATGGACAACAATTTAACAGTGTAATAGTGGACGGTACAATAAACATTTCTGTCATACAGAAATGTTCACTGAAATTATTCTTTATTCACATTGCTGTAGAACATGTAATGATCTCTCAATTGTCATATTTGGAAATGTCAGATGAAATTTACATTGTGTAAGTAGAAAGTTTTGGTCAGTTTCATTGTTCAGCAAACTAAGTATCACAAAAATTAAGGGTTACTTTACTTGCCCACTGAAAGAAAATGGTAAAAATCTCATTAAGTAACCCCTGATTGGATCACCAAGCAGGTTTGATTTTCTATTAAAATGAATGGCATGGTGACTCAGTGGTTAGTACTGCTGCCTCACAGTACCAGAGACCCAGGTTCAATTCCACCCTTGGGCAACTGTCATTATGGAGTTTGCACATTCTCCCTGTGTCTGTGTGTTTGCTCTGGTTTCTTCCACAGTCCAAAGGTGTGCAGGTAAGGTGGATTGGCCATGCTAAATTGCCTATAGTGTCCATGGATATGCTGATTAGGTGAATTCGCCATGGGAAATGTAGAGGGCTTGGATAGGATGCTCTTCGGAGGGTCAGTGTGGAGATCCTGGGCTGAATGGCCTGCTTCCACAATGCAAGGATTCTATTAACAAACAGATTATCTAATCCCTACTTTTGTTTTTTTTTGGGCTTGTTTATAGACTTCAGTTAAACTTCTTGTGAGTTGCATATTTGTGTTGGCTGGTCTCTGACTGATGGCAAACAGGGCGTTAAAGAAATGTCCAAATATTATTAAAGGACAAATATATTTTTAACAATTTTCTCAGACCTTTGTTTACCTGAAGCACAACTCAATGGGAAATTATTGTATTTATGGAAGAGAGATTAAAAGGTCAAAGGACAACATTTTCCTCTTCCTTGATGGAACAAATCTCTTACAAGTATTTTGTTTGCATTTTGGTCTTCCCGTAAAATTGTACACAGTAGCCAAAATTACTTTAATAGATAATTTAACGTCTTTACCTTAATTCTTCTTCTTTGATGACAATTGCACATTGAATACAATGTGCATCCAACATTTAGCTACCAATTAATATCTTTGTTATTGGAAAAGATACAAAACAAGTCAGTGCCAATGTTACAGTTTGGGGTTTAAGGAGAGTGTGAAAGGTATGAAATGGAAATGTTGATGTGTGTTGAATGCATTGTTGTTGTAATGTCTTTGTTACAAATTGTATGTGTCTCTTTTAAAGATGATGACTGCACAGATTCCTTTAGCCCCAATCAAGTAGCCAGGATGCACTGTTACTTGGATCTGATATATCAGAGCTGGCAGCCACCCACAAGACCTCCACCTATTCCTGTTGCTCCAGAGATAATACATCAGACAGCAAGATCGGTGATACTCCACTGGCTTCATCCAATCAATGGGCAGTTTTACGAGAGGTAAAAATGGGTACTGATACTATATTAACCACAAACCATACATGTTTGTGTCCATGTTGATACTTCACTGATGTGTGACCTCATTTCATGTTTCAACATTAAGCAATGTAAAAAGAAACACACACAGGAAGGAAGACCATGTATGTTGGCTCACTATTTGCTGAACTAAAAGCAGTACATGAACAACACAGGTCATTATTAAGCATAGTTCAACAAGCAAGTTGAGTTAAGGAAGAGATACCTATGAATTAGAAGGCAACACAAGATGGTTGCTGATTTCCACTTCTTCATAGTTGGCTTCATAAGTCATGGTCTTAAATTTCCTTGACGTTTGTGCATTTGCCCATTAAAATCATCAAGACCAAGTTAAACCTCAGGTTTAGCCACATAAATACCTTTGTAATGACAAAAATCAATGTTCCAACTAATTTCACTTCGTTATGCATGGCTCATTTGTTACACTGCGTGGCCCTTTTAAGCTTGTTCAGAGTAGCACATGTAAATATCTTAAAGGGACTGCTGTTGTCCCCTGACTTCATGCTATGTTCTGGAGTGCCTCACAACTGGGCAACTTAGAGGGGAGATTGCCAATGATAAATGCAAATTCAATTATTCTCACTCCCCCAGAAAGTGAACAATCAAAGGTGTAGTGTTCCATTCCTTCAGGTTGTAAATTGTTGTTGGTAATTCTAAAATGTCTTTTTTCATTTTTTCTTTCTTCTTTTTCCTCTGTGTCCTTTCGTTTTTTTTATTCAAATTTCCTTTCCCTCTCTTCATTTCTGTTTCTGCAGCTGCCATGAGAAACAATTCTGTCCCATTAATGCACTATTTGCAAAAGTCTTTCCTTTGTTTTTCTGGTTCTTTTAATCTCATTCGTTAAGGAGATACACTGTTATTTCAATGGCCCACATTTATCCCAGTTGCTGTTGCCCTGGTTGTGCCACTATTAGCTCACATTTCCAGCGATCTTGTGGGTAAAATATGTTAAAAATATGTCACACACAGTACGAAATAATGGATCATGCCATGAAATACTCCCCTCCAGGTAAAACCTGTGCTGCTGTCTTTCGAGTTCTCCCCCTACCCATATATAACATTGCTTACCTAAAAGTACATTTGCATGTATGTTGATGTATCAGGCCTATGCCACGAAAAATCCATTCGGACAATCCACCTCAAAGTCTGCCTAATATTCATTGATGGAAAATGGTACAATGGTCGTTGGTCATGATGACACTTGCAGCCCAGAGCCTGTTACAAACAAGCATACAGAATGTCTTCAAGAAACTCAGTACGTCTGGCAGCGTCTGAGGAGAGAAAGAAACAGTTAAAATTTCGAGGGCAGTGTGAGTCTCCCTTTGGCTCTGAAGAAAAGTCATGCCAGACGTGAAACATTAACTGTATTTCTCTCTCCAAAGGTGCTGCCAGACCTATTGGGTATCTCCAGCACTTTCTGTTTTTATTTCAGGTTTCCAGCATCCACAGTATTTTGCTTTTATACAAAGTGTCCTACTTTGTTTGGTAATGGCCCTGTGAAGCGACTTAATACATTTCACCACATTCAAGACACTATGCAACTACGAGGTGTTGGTGTTGTTATTGTTTTGTCTTTTCGGTTCAGTGAAGAGACATCGTGGGCTTTACATTAAAATTGGCAAAACTGTTGTGTGTAGAAAATATTGTAAGGTGATACTGTGTCATTTTTTTCTTCTTTTATTTTGCTTCCTGGATTCCTAGAGAAGTGGGATCAATATGTGATGCGTGCACTGAGCATGGAGCATTGGTCCAGTATGCTTACAATGCTTCTTCCCCTAGACCATGCGATCCATCTGGCCACTGGAGCCCCAGAGAAGCAGAAGGTTAGCACCTCTAGTGACATGGTGGGAGGTGGGGGGATGATTGTACCTTTTGTTATACTTAAATTTTCAAGGGCAGAAAAGTATACTCTCTGATATATGTTAATCAGTGGTTCCTCTCCATTTCATAAACTGCTTTCTTCCCTCATTAATCCTGCCTATTCCTCCACAGTACCAACCAATACTCTTCACCTACCAACCAGGCAGACTGGCAGAATGTCAGAGTTCAACTAGATATAACTAAGCATGCAATCATACTTGGAGCTGATTTACCTTCATTTTGTTTCTGCTCTTTCACTTCCTCTGTGATCCATTCAGCTCTAATTGACTCCAAATTCCTGAATGTTAAATCATATTAAAGCACTGACATCCTATCCACAGTGGTCTTGCACATTCATTGTACTAACCAGTTATTTCATCAAATGTCCCAGTACAATAGATGTTAATATGATTAAACAACAAATTGCTGCCTTTACATTTCAAGGATATGAAATTTAGGCTGTTGCATTTACATTAGATGTGTCTTTATTATTCATGTGTGGCTGTACAGGACATTGGTTAGGCCACTATTGGAATACTGTGTGTAATTCTGGTCTTCCTGCTATAGGAAGGATGTTGTGAAACTTGAAAGGGTTCAGAAAAGATTTACAAGGATGTTGCCAGAGTTGGAGGGTTTGAGCTATAGGGTGAGGCTGAATAGGCTGGAGCTATTTTCCTGAAACATTGGAGGGTGGGGGCGTGACTTATAGATGTTTGTAAAATCATGACAGGCATGGATAGGGTAAATAGACAAGGTCTTTTCCCCAGGGTGGGGGAATCCAAAACCAGAAGGAATAGGTTTAAGGTGAGAGGGGAATGATTTAAACGGGACCTAAGGGGAACGTTCTCATGTAGAGGGTGGTGTGTGTATGGAATGAGCTGCCAGAGGAGGTGGTGGAGGCTGGTACAGTTATAACATTTAAAAGGCATCTGGATGGGTATGTGAATGGGAAGGGTTTAGAGGGATATGAACCAAATGCTGGCAAATGGGACGAGATTTGGTCAGTGTGGATGAGTTGGACTGGATGATCTGTGCCTGTACTGTATATCTCTATGTCTCTATGTAGCTGAGTGAAACAAAGAGTTGTATTCAGACCTAACTGTTAGGTTCAGCTATGTTTGGCCAGTTCTATCCTCGATATTACAACTTCTAATATGTAAAGCTCAAAGAGAACCAATCCTGCTTTTCAACCTTCATTTTCACTAATATGGGCATTATTTTAGATTTTTTCCTTCCGTCTGTGGGATGGGGGCATCACTGGCTGGTCAACATTTATTGCCCATCCCTAGTTGCCTTTGAGAAGGTGGTGGTGAGCTGCCTTCTCAAACTGGTGCAGTCGACATGCTGCAGATTGACCCACAATGCCATTGGGGAGGGAATTCCAGGATTTTAACCTAGCATTTACTTTCATTTATTCAAACTATCCCTGTAACTGCCTTAATATCACACTTTCATACTAAATCATTTATTTAATTCAATATTTTTCTCCACACTCACATTCTTATACGATCCTTTCCTCTATCTTTTCCAACTGACAAATTTAATGTGGAGAAGATATTGCTAAAATAGCCATGGTAGCTCTGTATTGAAATTCAGGATGGGCAATTATGTATGAACAGGCTGCTTGTCATTTCTATCAATCTTCAGGGTTTCATTCCCTAAATACTCTCAACTAGGAAAGTTTTTTTTTAATCTCAGCCTTGTAAGTTCCAATTGTCTTCATATTGACAGCCTTTGCTAGAAGAGAGTTCAGATTTTCATAACTACCCTTGGGTAAAAGAATGTTTTCTAACTTTGCTTCTGTATGACCTATTCCTAGTTTTTATAATCATGTTCCTAAGTTCCTTTTTGTCTTACTGGAGAACATACTTTTTTCCATATCAAATCATTTTATACAATACTTCCAGTTTACCTTTGAATATTCTATACTCAATTGAACGTAAGCTACATGTGTTTTGCATATTGCGACAACTTAACCGTCTAAGTATCAATATTATTCGATAAAACCTAATTCAATTATCCTGGTGAATCTGCACTGTACCCCTTCTAAAGTCAATATATTCTTCCTGAGGTATAAATAGAAGCCAAAGGTAACCATGTGGCTTGTCATGCCTGCTCTATCATAAAGCCATGGCTAATTGGACTGTGGCTCTGCATTCCTGCTTACACTGATAACCTTTAACTCCTTTGTTAGTCAAGAGTGTATCTACCTCTGTTTTAAAAATATTCCTCCATCTAATGTTTTCTGGAGAAAAGAGTTCCAAAGATTCAAATTCTCCACAACACCGTCTTAAATGGCAGGCTGGTATTTTTAGACCATGTGCTGTATTTCTAGTCTCTGCCTCATGCGGAACATCCCTTTCAGAATTTACTAAAGGGAATGCTTCAGGAGTTAGAGACAAAATAAAACTGCAGGTGCTGGAATCCAAGGTAGACAAACAGGAGGCTGGAAGAGCACAGCAAGCCAGGCAGCATCTGAAGGGAAGGAGAAGTCAACGTTTCGTGTATTACCCTTCATCAGGACTGGATGTGGGGGTAGGTGGAGCGGAAGATAAAGAGAGGGGGGAGGAGAGGAAGCAGAATGGTGGTGATAGGTGGATGCTGGTAGAAAGTATGACCTGGTTGGTTGATGGGAGGGATGAATCCTTTTCAGCCCTACCTCCTCCCTTCCATTCCACCTTCTGACCCGCCCTTCCAGCCACCAAACGGATTCATCCCTCCCATCGACCAACTAGGTTGTACCTACCACCAGTGTCCACCTATCACCACCATTTCGCTACCTCTCCACTCCTTATCTGCAGCTCCCCCTACCCCCACATCCAGTCCTGAAGAAGGGTAATACCCAAAACATTGACTTCTCCTTTCCTCCAGATGCTGCCTGGCTTGCTGTGCTCTTCCGGTGCCCTGTTTGTCTACCAATGCTTCAGGAGTATCTGGCAGCTCTACGTTAACAGAAGCATCTGTTCCTCTTTCTTTGTGCCCCAGTCCCCTTCTCTAAAGGTCAACACTTGTTTATCCTTTTTGATTGCTTTTTGTACATTAACAGTGTTTAATGGTTTGTGTAATCTCTTTAATCCTCTAAGAATTCTCAGTTTCTTATCATTTAGAAAATACTTGATTAATGCTTGCCATGTCTAATACATTGTCCACCATGAGATTGATGTTCCTCACACTTTTGTCCACTCACTTAATCTGTCAATAGCCCGGTACAGCTTCCAGCTGCCATTTGCACTGTACAATTGAAATGGTGCTCACTATTATAACCTAGAGGAGACAGGAACGCTCACAAACCGCAATGTGATAATAAGCAGATAATCTGTTTTATGTGATGTTCACTGAGGGAAACATTGGCTTGAACACCAGGGATAACTCAGCTCTGAAGAAGGTTAACAAAATAAAAAACAAATAACTGCGGATGCTCGAAATCAGAAGCCTAAACAGAAATTGCTAGAAAATCTCAGCAGGTCTGACACCTCGGGTCACTGGATCCAAAACTTTAACTCTACTTTCTCTCCACAGACGTTGAGTTTCTTCAGCAATTTCTGTTTTTGTTCCAGGGATAAATCCCTTGAATTTTCTGTGAAATACTGCTACAGGATCTTGTTTGTCCACCTGAGGGGACAGTCAGAGTGTCAGATTAATGTCTCATCTGCAAGATGGCAAATCTGACTTTGCAGTAGTTCCTGAGTACTGTGCTGGACTATCAGCCACGGCATTGGTTCTTGAGTCATGAGGTGGAACTTGAATCCAAAACCATCTAATGCATAGACAACTACTAACTGAGCCATAGCTGACACTACTATGCCTTCAGAGGCGAGATGCCATCTCTCTTTTGGAATAGCCTCCTGGTTATCACTATCTTGATTCTCACACTTTGCTGATGCAGGAGGTGCAACAGTATCAGTATTTTTACCTATAATTAAGACGAGTTAGCGCCCTGAGAAGAAGGAAGGAAAAAGTTTGACTTTATTCTTGCACCTTCCCACTGTTGTCGCAATGGCACAACAGCAGAATATTTAGAGAAGGAAACTTGATGAACCAAACTTAAATCATACTATTTGATGTGACAGTGTGCCTTTAGATATCCACTGCACTAATTCCCAGATCTCTTAAAAAACTATGAAGAAAATATTCCATTTTGGATTGAATCCCAGCTAAGAAAGTTGGAGCCAGAAAGTAAAAGGACCAATTGTTAACCTTTTTTTCCAGAATCTCTATCTGTGGATTATCGACATCAACACAAATAATATTGCTAATAGATGTATGTCTGCTCGTTTGAAACCTAATTAGCCTGCTGACCTGGACAGTCTGGAGACACCTTTGAGTGCTTCTAGAAATCTGTTGGAATCTTTTTTTGTGCGTTCAGGGAAACATTTTTGAGACTGCTTTTTTCTAAATGTGTTGCAGCGCTTTGATAATGTCCTTATGTAACAATACACTTTGGAACACAGAGACATAAATAATGTGTGTTATTCGTGTGAAGCAAGGCTAGCATTTATTAAAGCTTCAAAAGAGCCATTGCCAGCAATTAAATGCAACAATTTCCCTCTGGCATCTATCTTATTTGGAATGAAACTCGTCCTTCTGTGCTGGGGTGATCTCTAAGCACATTGTTTTACGCCTCCTCCCTTCTCAAGGCCCCATGTTACCCTTTCGTTAAAGTGTAAAAGAAACTAAATGAGGGAAAAAAAATAAAGCAAGCAAACGAAATGGACAAGTATTTCCTGAAGTGAATAGCAGCAGAAATTATATGCATGCAGCATTAGTTTCAATAGAATACAGGCAACAAATATCACCCATTAATCTTTCTGACAGCACTGTGCATTGATATACTAATCAGAATGGTAGGAAACTGCCCCCCCTCAATTTACGGAATGAACTCTGTTCAGCAGTTAATGGTTTACAAAGTATTATTAAAGTTTCTGATTGGTTGCAAAGTGAAGCCTGTGTGTTATGCTTGTCTATGCAACAGTGATTTTAACCCTCAATTGACAAAAGCCTTCAGTTTTGTTTTGTGTGTGCGAGGAATGAATGATTGAACTAGATTAATTTAGGATATCTGGTCAACATGGACTGGTTGGACTGAAGGGTGTATATGCCTTCCATGCTGTATAACTCTATGACTCTGTGACATTGCTTTTAATGATTTACGCGGATGATTTCATCTTCTTCAAACTCCTTTCTCTCTGTAGGGCCTCCTGATGTAGAACAACCTTGTGAAAACAGCGTCAGAACATGGAGCCCAGATGCTGGTGTTGATGAGAAGACAGTTCCCCCGGTATGCCCGGAGCCTCAGGGTTGCTACTTGGAATTGGAATTCCGCCACGTCTTAATCCCTGATTCCCTGACCATTTGGGTCACGTTCACTGAATGGACTGCTCACGGAGCCATCCACGATATCAAACTACTGACTGTGAGCGGGAAAGAAATCTCGCTCGGACCGCAAAATGTCTTCTGCGACGTCCCCATTACGGTCAAGCTCAGCGTGTCGGAGGAGGTCTATGGAATCCAAATCTTCACACTCGACGAACATTTGGAAATTGACGCTGCCATGCTGACCTCCGCACCTCAAAACACTCTCTGCAAAGAATGTACACCGATCCAATACAAAATCATACGGAATCCACCATTTAAAGAGGGACCAGTATTCGTGGTGAAAGACCTGAGCAGAAGGTTCGAAGACACGTAAGTGCGTTCACTATATCAGACCCCACTGAACAATTAATGGGTTCAAATTTCTCTCTTCTTTTTGTTTTCAGAAATTGTTGGTGCCTTGGGATTTTAAAATTCTGCTTTCTCAGCCAGTTTGAAACAAACAACCGGAATTTTCTTAAGGTGAAAGAGAGATGATGGAGGGAGGAATGGAATTCAGTAAAAGTTTGTGGATGGATCGAACCTTTACTGCCTTCCCAAAAAGTTAAATAACACCAGTGCTTACATTTCATAATCCACAACATGCAATATTTTTCTGTTTTCGAGTTTGTGTTAGAATGTTAGGTGCCAGGACAAGTGACATAGTTTTTCCATATTCTACAAACTACCAGAAATCAAAGTTGTAGAGCATTTTATGGCGGAATTCAAAAATTAGGAACACATTTTTCAAAATGCTGGTGTGTAAATGGAACTTAATCCAATCAAAAACTGTCAAGCAAAGTGTTACTGGTCAATATCATCAAACTGCTTAGACTCCAATGGATTTGAAAGATAAAACAGCTCAGATTTTTTTTTCCCCTAAATTTTTCATGATTTCACAATGCAATCCAGATGAATACTTATATAACACACTGGGCCATCGAGACAAGTGTGTTGCCAGCTGTGTTACAAGTGAATGCATGACAGTATGATCAGTGACAAACTTACCACAACTAGTCATGTATTCTCTTCATCTTCACTTCAAAAAGAATTCACTGGAAACCTTGCTGCTAATGTATAGCATCTGCTGCCATATGAACTGAATGTAGCAGTAAACAGAGCGGCATGGTGGCAGAATGTTTGTATCAGATTCCTCCAGCAATTGAACTTCATTCAAAACATCACCGTGGGGGCCTTTGAATAGGTGTTTCATTCGGCCAAGAGCAGCTCCATATTTTCTCCATTGGTAAGACATATTGGGATGAGAAAACATGACCAAATGTACTTCATAAGAGCTCATTTAATGACAACTGCAAGTTAATGTCTATTGCTGACAGTGCAAAATACAAATTGAAGTTACCCCTCAAAATGTCTCCCTTGTAAGAACAGGAGAAAGGAAGGAACAGAGGGGTATGCTGTGGGCATTAGATAGAGATGGGTGGATCATATAGTCAGTCAGCATGAAAATAAATCCTTCCATTCAACTGGTCCGTTGACCAGGTTTCCTAAACTGAACTAGTCCCATTTGCCTACGTTTGGACCATATCCCTTTAAACCTTTCCTATCCATGTACCTGTCCAAATGTCTTTTAAATTTTTCAGTTGTACTTGCCTCTAACACTTCTACGTGGCACCTCTACCTACTTCTACATGGCACGGTGGCTCAGTGGTTAACACTGCTGCTTCACAGCACCAGGCACCTGGGTTCGATTCCACCCTCAGGCGACTGTCTGTGTGGAGTTTGCACATTGTCCCTGTGTCTGCGTGGGCTTCCTCTGGGTACTCTGGTTTCCTCCCACAGTCCAAAGATGTGCAGGTTAGGTGGATTGACCATGCTAAATTGATGTGTAGATTGGGTGGGTTGTGTTGGGGGGGATGGGTCTGGGTGGGGTGCTGTGGGGGGTCAATGTGAGCTTGTTGGGCCAGGGAGCCTGTTTCCACACTGTAGGGATTCTTTGAAAACTTACGTGTCCTTGAAAACTTCCTCTGGAAGCTCATTCCGTATGTACACCCCCTCTGTGTGAACAAGTTGCCCTCAGGTAAGGTTAGATCACATGGCATCCAGGGAATGCTAGCCAATTGGATAAAATTGGCTTGACAGTAGGAGACAGAGGGTGGTGGTGCCAGTTTGTTATTCAGACTGTAAGCCTGTGACCAGTGCTGTGCTGCAAGCATCAGTGTTGGGTTTGCTATTGTTCGTCATTTATATAAATGATTTGGATGAGAATCTAGGAAGCATGCTCTGTAAGTTTGTGGATGACATCAAAATTGGTGGGACAGTGGACAGTGAAGATAGTTATCTAAGAGTGTAACAGGATCTTGATCAACTGGGCTAATGGGCTGAGGAGTGGCAGATGGAGTTTAATTTAGACAAATGTGAGGTGCTGCATTTTGGTAAGACACACCAGGGCAGGACTTACACACTTAATGGTAGGGCCCTAGGGAGTGTTGTTGAACAGAGACTCAGGGGTGCAGGTACATAATTCCTTAAAAGTGACATTACAGGTAGACAGGGTGGTGAAGAAGGCATTTGGCATACTTGACTTCATCAGTCAGAACATTGAGTACAGGAGTTAGGACACGACATTGGTAAGGCCACTTTTGGAGTACTGTGTACAATTGGTGGTATGACAAAACTGTGAATACTTTCTAAACCAGTACTGTAATACTCAGTGGAGTTGCAAAGTCAGAATGGAACTAATTCAAAGTGAAGGTCTGTGAAACAAACAGGATCAGCTTAATTACATTAATTCTGAAGAGGATAGGGTCCATCCATTCCAAGAAGCACTATTTAACATGAATAGATGAATAGGAATTGGAAGAGAGCTGTGGGAAAAATCCAAAACGAATGAGACAAAAGGATGTGGAAAGTTAATACAGAACAGACAGAAAATGTTGCCTTTCAAACCACACAGTTGGAACAATATTGGCATTCCTTCACTGTCACTGGGTCAAAACTCTCTTCGTAACTGCACTCTAGGTATACCTACACCTGTGGGTTACAGTGGTTCAAGAAAGCTCAGGACCATCTTCTCCAGGGGACTTAAGGATGCACTATGCTGTCCTAGCTGGTGATGCTTATGACCTGTAATTGAATTTGAAAGCAAATAACTTGCCGGACTCCCATTTGGTGGCAAATGAGAGACTAATATTTGCCAGATAGGTGAGAAAGAAGGCAAAAAGGAGTGAGCGACTGCATTTTGAAGGAGTGATTTACCAGTATTATTGATTGCTCAGCTTCATCCTCCGAAGGTGGAAATTGCTGAACCACAGCGTTGATGCAACACTCCTTCATTTCACTTGTGTTCAATTTTCATTCATGCATGACTTGCTTAGCAGAGAACCAGACTTCCTAAGCTGTTGAGTGATCTCTCTCTTGGCAGATTGGCGGTTGCCAGTGCCGATGAATGGGATGGTATTTCCCATTTACATGATTGCCCTTTATAAAGTGGTTGAGACATGTTAAATATGTACATGAGTCCCAATGGGCTAAATCTCGAACACACGAGATCAAATGCTGACAGGCAGGAAAAAGAAAAATGCATGTAGATTCCTTTCAGTTTATTTTTGTAGCCAGGGATCAGGTCCGTTCAGCCAAGAATGTAAAATATATGGTACTCTGTAGAATAATGACAGTGTTGGTGAAGGCAACAGTCAGGATAAAGTAACTTCAACTTTGCATAAATTGAAGCATCACATTCAAGACGTTGACACATATTTGCACGCACTCTATTTGGCAAACAGCAACAAGAGGACAACTTGTTCCAAGCTTTCCTTGAATAGAAGAAAATGTTTTGCTTGCATCTTCTTAAATATTCCCAATCCTAACACTTAAAACAAATGTTAAACCTGAAGAATTGATTTTAGCTAACTTGCTATGGAATATAATAACAAAATGAAACAACAGCAGCATATGGGCAAGAGGAAGCACCATGGTTTTGAAATAAGAACAGCAAATGCTGATCATTCACATTAGGCCAACTAACCACTGAAGAGGAAATACAAGATAGCATTTCAGTTCTGTCCTATTCCTAATGCTATGTTTTCACCTAAAATATTAACTGTCAGATAGATTTAGGGAAATAAGATAATGCCAGCTGATAACTGTTACAGCGGACTTTAATGTCCAAGCTTTCCCTCAGTCAATGTCTTATTAATACGACATGGTTAAGCCATTTTCAAGATTTTTAAATTGTGAAACCAGTAGATGAGTACATTTATTCCAGTCCAGAATTATGAAATGAAAAGGTACTGAGCAGTGTGGGCATATTAACATATTCAGAGTAACTTTGCAGTTGAAGTAGCATACCAAGGAATTAATCATAGAGAGAGAGAGAGTCATTTAAGGCATATAAGGAAGCCATTCAGTTCCCTGTTGAGTAATCAAATCAATCACAATCCCCTATAACCCTTCAGGTTAACTTCTGCCGGCATGCATCCAGTTTCCTTTCAAAATCATTGATCTTTTCCATTTCCATAAAAAAAAAGTTGTCCCTGCATTTCCCCATGTTTCTTGCCCCAAATCTAGACTTTGCACTGTCAGCTAACAAGAACGGTCTAATTGAAACCAGTTCATCTTTTACACCTCTATCAAACCTCCGTCAAAGACACTATCAGTAATCCCTCGGATTGAGTATGATTGTCATCCACAAGGACATCTATTTGTGGGTCTTCAGATGGCTGAAGAGGCTAATCTGGGATCCATAGATTCTGTTGGAGTGTGGGCTTTAGTGGGTGGCTACGGTAGTTGGAAATGGTGGTGGATGGGCCTTCCTGATGTCCCATCTCTTGTTGCGCAATTGTTGCTTCTGTTCAGTGGCGCAGTGGAGATCATTTTCGTAGTATATATCTCCCTGATGGATGATGTTTCTCTAGTGATTCTGGTTTGTAACCATATCCTCCTAGTTGTTGATATTAAAATTGTTGAGATTGGTCTTTGAAGTGTTTCTTTTGGTCACCAGGGACACATTGATCTTCCTTCAGCTTGAAGTACATGATCTGTTTTGGGAGGCATGAGTTGGACATTGGCGGGTCCATTGGAGTTGCTGTTGAATTATGCTGGTGGTGAAGCTGGCTATGTTGGCTTCTTCCCAGATGTTGCTGTTGGTGCATTTGTATTCTCAAGTGACCTGCAGAATTTTTCGCAGGGATCTCTGGTGGTGTTGTTCCAGTGCTTTAAGGAGCTGAATGTAGGTAGTCCACATTTCAGCTCCATATTGTAGTGTGGGAAGAACATTGGCTTTGTAGACCAGAAGTTTAGTCTGGGCCTGTAGGTCATGGCCTTCAAACACCCTTCTTATGAGTTGGGCACAGGCTCCACTGGCACAGCTGAGACAGTGTTGTATTTCTGCATTGATGTTGGCCTTGGAGGAGAGAGCGCTGCCGACGTATGGGAAGTGATCCACATTTTCAAGGGGATGGTTGTTGGCCCTTATTGTCGGAGGAGTGGAGAGGTGGATTAGCCATGGGAAATGCAGAATTACAGAGATAGGCTAATCCACCTAGCCTGCACATCTCTGGACACTATGGGTAATTTAGCATGACCAATCCACCCAACCTGCACATCTTTGGACTGTGGGAGGAAACCAGAGCACCCAGAGGAAACCCATGCAGACCCGGGAAGAATGTGCAAACTCCACACAGACAATCATCCAAGGGTGGAATTGAATCCAGGTCCCTGGCACTGTGAGGCAGCAGTGCTAACCACTGTGCCACCTTGCCATGCAATGTTTACCTTGGAATGTTAGTCTTGAACACAGAATCTTGCAGGCGAAATGGTCAGTTTACAATCTGTTTCCACTGAATGTCTGCTGAATTTATGAGGACATTCCTAGCCATATGGATGAATGTCGATAGACAGATCGATAACTATACACAATTGGTTAGAATGACTAAAGATACCTGGATGGATAATTGGATATTGATGGTTTAAAATGTGTCTGCAAAATGCAAACAGCAAATTCCTCTTAATAGAAAATAAGATTAGTCTAAGTGTTCTAAGAGGATGTTTCAAGCATTTGACCAATATCATCAGCCATGAGAGATAATGTCAATAGGCTACAAGCAGCAATTGAGCCCATTTATTGTGATTCACCCTGGAGAGAAACTGTGGCCTGACTTTATGTACTGAATCTTCATATCTTAACAAAGTGAAAATTACAACTTTCTATCATTTGCCATCATTGCTATCTTCATGAACACTTAATCTTGCTGAACACTTTTAAATCTAGGACAAACTGTACATGGGAAGCAACTATGAGTGAGGGCCATTCCATTCAAAGCACAATATTAAGATTTTTATTTGAAGTAATGATTTTTGAAATGACTATTGTCATAATAATCAGTTTGGCTCAACATTTGTGATAAAATTTGAAATATTTCTTTTTTACCATGTTAGTTGTTCTCAAGGCTTAAAAGTATTCAGAGTTTGATGGATTATGGGAGTACATGTATGCATTGGAGTTATACCTGTTAACAAAGGGAAATGATCATGGTTATTAGGAGGTAAAACATCTCAGGTCTAAAACCAACTATTGTCAGCTGCATCATCAGTGACTTTCCCTCCATCATAAAATCAATAGTCGGGATGTTCGGTAATGCACAATGTTCAGCAATTTTTGTGACACCTCGGATACTGAAGCAGTCCATATCAATATGCAGCAAGACCTAGACTACATCCAGGCTTGAGCTGACAAGTGGCAAGTAAAATTTTGCCACACAATTTCCAGGCAATGATCATTTCCATCAAGAGAGAATCTAACCACTGTCCTTGACATTCAAAAATGTTACCATCGTTGAATCCCCAATTATTAACATCCTGGTGGTTACCATTGACTAGAAATGGAGTTGGACCAGCAATACCGTGACTACAAGAGCAAGTTAGATGTTAGGAACCCCTTCAAGGCACATATCATCCTCATTTAGAACTGTATCGCCATTCCTTCATTGTCTCCAAGTCAAAGTCCTGGATGTCTATTCTTAGCAGTATGGTGGGTCAATCTACATTCCAACAATTCTGCAACAAATGCAACAATTCAAGAAGACAGATCACCATCATCTTTTTCAGGACAATTAGGGAGGGGTAACAAATGCTGGCCTAGCAGACGTAGGTATTATCCCAGCCCCATCTGACAGCTACAAGTGCACTACTTCCAATGGAGATTACCAAGCAGTGACTTGGGATGGTTTCTTCCTCCTACCTCAAGGGGGAGCCATGGCTCCTTCAGTGCTCAAGTTGTAAACTGGTGGAGTGATTGCCCACATGTTGAAAATGTCACATGATTTTCCATTCTTTTGGAGATGAAAATTTATCATCGCAAACAATGAATGAGATGATGATTGTGAAGGCCAATGACACCAATTGGTGTAATTGGTGCCACTGCTCTGGTTGAAACCATACAAAGCAACACAGAGGAACAAAATCCAAGATCTTCAGGTATTGAGTGACTCATAATCATTCAGTAAACCTGCTGAAGTGCCAGAGGAATTCCAACACTTTATACTGAATCATAAACATAATTTGTTGTTGTTGTAGTAATCCACAGTTTCTTGTTCCTCCAGCAGTAGCTGTTTTTGCTGACATCTAGAGTAAGGTTGTTCCCTTCCTGCTGATGCATGTTGGCCCTGTGCTACTCAACATAAGATTCACTCTGTGACAAAGTCATTGAAAGATTCTTTGGATTTAATCTTGAAATGATCTCTGGGAAGTAACAGTAAATTTTTACAGCAGAGCTGGTCAGAGGAAGTTCTAATTGGTGCTTTGAGATTTCTTGGCTGTTTGAGCGTATATGCTTCATCATACAAGATTAAAATCAGGGATTATCTTTGTTTCTCCTGAAAGGTATATGACAGCAATTTATGCAATACACAAACTAGCAACATAAATTACAGTGGAACAGGAAACAATGTGGCGTCCAATGCACACTGTAGGTCAGGCTATTGGCAATGTTCCAAGAAGTCATTTTTGTGAGCAACTATCAGCAGGTTTCAAAACACAAATGGCTGAATAGGAATGACTTCAAGCCAAATATACTAAACGCTTAATTTCCTGGCAAAATTTCATTTCATATTTGTAAACATTTTGGTGGCGATTTTAACACCACTGGCCTGGTGGGATCGGGGGGAGAGGGCAAATAAAATTGACCAACTTACTTACTCACCATAGACTTAATTGGGAAGGAAGCAGGAAAGCAAGGTGGGGTCCCTGGCACCAACCTGCCACAGGGGCAGCATAAGATTCCACACAAGGCTTTTCCTTACCCTGACATCTTTGGAACCTGACACAATTTTAACTGTATGGTCTGAACAAGAATCTATCAGATATAAGTTACCCAGCACCAGAAGAGGACGGAACAGTTATAGCTCTTCTGCCTTTGTTGTAAAGTTAGGATACGAGTCTTCCTCCAAGACCAACAAGAACATTTTTAGGCACCTGCTGAATTGGAATACATTCACAGCATGAAACTACTGTTGGGTGAATTCAGAAGGTGAATCCAGAAGCAAACCTGCCTCCTAGTTGTTTGATTTTTAGTTGTTTCTGGGCAAAGGTCAGTCTAAAAACTTATGAATGTTTCAGAGTTGTTTCCCTGTTAACTTATAGGATGGTGGCATCTCTTATTTTCATAAGGTGTTGCAACTTTGTAAATAGATTATTTCACCAGTGTTAAACAAGAGATACAAACTCCAAACAAGTAGGATATGAAAATATTGACTTCTCAAGAAGTAAATGAGTAAAGGCAATGAAGAGAGTGCGTAATTATCGCATGTCAATAAACTATAGAAAGAAAAAGTTTAGAAAGTGTCAGAAAGAAAAATAAACAAAACCAATCAAATTTCTACTCTATCTCAGTCTGTCAACTACCGGAACTGTTCAGCTGGGATATATTCTTGGAAAAGATTGTTCAAATGCTCATTACAGAAGAAAACAAAATAATTGAAAATGCCCAAATAGTGAAGATCAGTTTTCTAAGATGGGAAAGGTCAACTCCGGCCAATGACAGTTACATTTACTAAAAAGTAAAAGATCATGGCAGTTTTTACCTTCCCCAATGACATTCGGGATCCTGAAGGAAATGACCATTTCAAGACGCACCATCTGAAACAGGAATAGGTCAGATATCCGTGGTCATACCTCATACCATGTATTGCAGCACTTCATACATCCCAGGCCTCACAAGAACTTGTAAAGATAGCTCCAATGCAGATAAATATCAGACAAGCTACCAGGAATAGACTCAGGGATTACTGAACCGTAGGTAGAGTGTAAGCAAGAGCCTCGAGATCCCAGATTGAGATCTCTAACTTGCACACTGTGCGTGGTTAGGGTCTGGAATGCACTGCGTGAAAATTTGGTGGAGACAGACTCAATTGTAACATCCAAAGTAAATTGCTGTGTTATCTACAAAAGAAGAATGTGCAGGGTTCTGGGGAGAATGGCAGTGCGTGAACTGTTCTTTCAGAGAGCTAGCACAGAAATGATGGGTTGGACTGCACTTTATGATCTCATCTATATGTCAGGGAGGACGTTAGACCTAGCTTTTTTCACTGTGCCAAGCTATCCATGTCCATTTAGATCTCCATGACAGAAGGACATTTGGTGAAGAAACATTTCCTCTCTCATTTAGCATTTTATTCGTTTTGTTGTACTTATGATTGAGCTGCAATACCTAGCGTTTTTTCTGACACTGAATTCTACATTATTTCTGAGTAAATTAATTCTGAACCAATTTGGCTGATGAATCAAATTCAATTTTGCTATCCCATTTAGTATTTTTTTTGGCTGTTGATACAATTTCCTGCTGTGTGCTCATCTACTTAAGTTGCAGAACAAGTTGGAACATCAATGCAGATCCAAAATTGTTCTGATTGCAATGAGTAAAGCTGACTGGCTGTTCCAGAGGTTATAGATAATCAGCGAGAGTGGGAAGCTTCTGAGAAATAAAGTATACGAAATGGTATTCAATTATGGACAAGCTTTCATGGCCCTTTCTTTCCTTTCGCACTTTTACTTCAAACTCACCGGTTTTAGTCAAACATGCTTCAAGTTAATTTGATGTTTGATAACCCTTGCCCTAGCCTATGTCTCCATCATGAAAGATCTACAGAACTACTTCAGAATGATGAAAAGCATGCCAAAATTGAAGGTCAGATTGTATTTTGTATATATAAACAAAGCAGGTTATAATCAGAATGATAAATAGGCTACACATATTATGTTAAGGGTATAATTTCCTTTATCAGCTAGCCAAATAAAGAAGCATTTAAGGAATATGTTTCATTGTAGCTTTCCAAAAAAAAAATAGCACGAGCTGATGTGAATCACATTATGGAGTGGGTGCTTGCGAAATGCTGAATAGAAGTCTCTGACTATTACTCAAATTAAAGTTACATGTAGTCGCAACAGGAAGTCTTCAGTACTACCTAAATAAGGATGTTCTCAAACTAAAGTGAACAGAAATGAAATCTGTACAAAATCAATTTAATTCAGGTCAGAAGTCGAATGATGCTTGGATAGAAAAATAATGAATAGTCTTCACTGAAAAATAAGATACAAGACCTGAAATCTTTGACAATAATTTGCTCCACCTCAAAAGCAACGTAGTGGAGGTAGCTTGTTCTGAAGCATAGGCCTTCAGCACTATGGCTTGCATGTTGTTAGGATCCATTGTCTTTGCTACATCCAGCTCACTTAGCTGATCCTTAAAATCAACACGATTTAACTGAATCTACTAAATACTGGCATGTGTGATAGTGATGATATCAGGAGAAGCTGAGAGGGATAATCCACCTGTTTTTTTTGCCTGAAGATGGTTGCAAGACCTTGAGCCTTGTGACTTGCATTGTAGTGCTGAGCTCCTCCATTATTGAGGATGGGATGCTTGTTGAGCCTTCTCCTGTTAGTTGTTTAATTGTTCATGATCATTGACAACTGGTTGTGTAGGAGCTCAGAGTTGTGACTTCAACTGTCGCTTTTAAGCTTGCTCAGCCATGTCTGCAGCATGTAGCATTCAGCATCAGATGTGCATGGGTAGTGGAGTTCGAAACTAGAGGGTGTACTTTTAAGATGAGGGGAGGCAGATTTAAAAGCAACCTGAGGGGCAACTTATATAGAATGAACAGCCAGAGGAAGTGGTAGATGCAGGTACAGTTACAACATTTAAAAGACATTTGGACAGGTGCATGAATAGGAAAGATTTGGACGGATAAGGGTCAAACGCAGGCAAATGGGACTAATTTAGTTTTGGAAACTGGGTCAGTGTGTACGAGTTAGACCGTAGGGTCTGTTTCTGTGTTGTATGACTCTCTGACTCTCGTCCTTCACCTGGCTGTCACCGCATTTTTAGGTATGTTTGGTAACTGCTCTTGGCATCCCCGGTACTCTTCATTGAACCCGGGATCATTCCTTGCCTCAATGGTAATGGTAATGGTAAAGGTAGAGTGAGGGATATGCTGGGTCATTGGATTACAGATTCTGGTGGAATACATTTATGCTGTTGTTGATGGCTCACAGCACCTCATGGATGCCATGTTTTGAGCTGCTAGACCTGTTCTGAGTCTATTCCATTTGACATTGTAATAGTGCCACCAGTATGAAGACAGGAGAGTGTTTCCACAATGACTGTGTGCTTGTCACTCCTACTGATATAGCCGTGAACATCTGCATCCACAACAAGAAGACTGTTGAGGATGAGTTGAAGTGGGGTGTTTTTATTTTAAAGAGTTAGTTCTTTCACCAATTAGCCCAGGCCCAGTTTGACACATGTATCTTTCAAGACATAGCCAGCCTGAATGGTAGTAGGACTACCAAACCACTCTTAGTGAGAGATATTGAAGTCTCTCCCCCAAAGTACAAGTACATCTTAAGATTGTGCTCAACATGGAGGGGTACTGATTCATCAACAGATAAAAGGTGGTTGACGGTAATCAACAGGAGATTTCCTTGCTAGTGTTTGACCCGATGATATGAGAATTCATGCAAACAGAGTCAATATTGACTGGCCCATAGGGTCTCTCCCTCTTGACTGAATTACACTTGGTTGCTAGCCTCTGCTGCGTTTGTTATATCTCTGTTACAGGACATAGCCAGGGATAGTGATGGAGGGACTTGAACTGACTGTTGGCAGGAAGTTGTTATGTGAATAATCTGTGGGAAAGCTCCTGCAATTTTGACACAATCAATCCCCAGATGTTAGGCCGAGAACTTTAAAGGACACAATGGGCTGAGTGTATATTTATCATTTTTGCTACCTTGGTCAATGCTAGGTGGTCATAGAATCCCTACAGTGCATATAGAAGCCATTCAGCCCATTCATTGAGTCTGCACCAATACTTCAAAGGTCATCCCGCTCAAACACCACCTCTTTCCACACTCTATATCTATAACTCTGCATTTCCCATGGCTAATCCACCTAGCCTGCATATCCCTGGACACTACAGGGCAATTTAGCATGGCCAATCCACCTCATCTTTGGACTGTGGGAGAAAACCAGAGCACCCAGCAGAAACCCACACAGACACAGGGAGAATGTGCAAACTCCACACAGACAGTCGCCAGAGGCTGGAATCGAACCCAGGTCCCTGGCACTGTGAGGCAGCAGTGCTAATCACTGAGCCAGCCTTTCATTCATTCTTAATAAAAACCGAAAGAACTGCAGATGCTGTAAATCAGGAACAAAAACAAAGTTGCTGGAAAAGCTCAGCAGGTCTGGCAGCATCTGTGAAGGAAAAAACAGAGTTAACGTTTCGGGTCCGGTGGCCCTTGGTCACCGGACCCAAAACGTTAACTTTGTTTATTCCTTCATAGATGCTGCCAGACTTGCTGAGCTTTTCCAACAACTTTGTTTTTGTTTCATTCATTCTTGTTCTTTTATATTTTATCATGGAAGTTTTATACAACTGAGTCGCTCACCCAGTCAACTGAAAACAATTCTGAGTCAACAATTTAGCTGAAGTCTGGAGTCACATATGGGTCAGACAAGGTATGGATGACAGATTTCCCTCCACAAAAGATCATAGAATCCCTACAGTGTGGAATCAGGCCCTTTAACCCAACAAGTCCACACTGACCCTTGGAGTGTCCCACCCAGACCCATCCCCCTATAACCCACCTACTCTACAGACCCCTGAACACTATGAGTAATTTAGCTTAGCTAATCTGCCTAACCTACACATCTTTGGACTGTGGGAGGAAATTGAAGGAAACCCAAACAGGCATAGGGAGAATGTGCAACCTCCACACAGATAGTCACCTGAGGGTGGAATTGAACCCAGGTCCCTAGTATTGTACAGTAGTAGTGCTAACCACTGAGCCACCTTGCCACTCTAGGTGAGCCAGAGGTTTTTCTTTTAATGAGAATCCTCAAGTTTCATGGTCACTGTTACCATTACAAGTATTTATTTAAGATTGATTTAAACAACTGAATTTAAATTTCCCAGTGAGTGGAGAGATTTGTACTCATGTATAATTAGCCCAAAGTTTCATTACTAGTTCCAGTAATGTATTCAGTGTGCTGTTTTACCCTCGCATAGTCTACAGCAAGAAAATTGTGACAAAAGGGAGATAAGTTAGAGCAAATAAAAACTTTGTAAAGTCACAGCCAGAAATTTAATAGATATTGTTTTTCCAAAATCGGTCAGTTGATGTCGTTTCCCTTTGGTGCCAATTTTTCCCACCCCAGGTACGTATGATCAACATTAGACCCGAAACAGCTTAGCAGCCGTGCCTCCGAACGGGCAGATTGACTTGATGAGCCCACATTTTATGAATTCACATTAGGAAGCTGTGGCGGGTTTTATTTTACTGGCCCTTGAGCCTGCTGTGCTTCTTCGTAAATTTTCACCTATATAAACTGAAAGGTGAAACAAAGGTCAGAACTAATAAAAGACACATTCTTTGATGTGCCACGTTATGGCGAGGAAAAGGCACCGTGGATACAAAATACTTATGACCTCTGTCCTGAAGGTAGACTCGTTTGATTCTTTCCCCCTTTCATAGCCACTATCAAGCGTCCTGTAAAACTTCACAAACCTTTATCCATTACTGGATAAACAAAAAAAGTAGGAATTTTAATGACGCAGATTTGTCTCAATTATTATTTACCCCGTAGGAGAACTACAGGAACTTTCCAGTCTTCTCTGCCTTTGTAGTACCTTTTTTGTTTGACCCGTGATAAGTTGCAGGTCACTTGTGAATCATGGCAAGTTTTTGTTGTGTTTCGTGAAGAAAATGTCCCCCTTCTGCATCACGTTAATCTAATCAATAAACAATATAGAACAATCTGCCAAAGTGGGGATGAGATGTTGTCATTGAGATCGCAGAAGATGAATGTCATTTTGCAAACTTTATCCAGGTATCAAGGAACCAGAGCAAAACAAGCATAGATATTTAACAAAAAGAACTTAATAGAAGCCAAGTGAGAGCACAGTTTTTTTTAAAGTATTTGTTATTGAAGTACTGGTGACATTGGGTAAAGGCTCATTTAGTCCCCATCACTAATTGTCTTGTGAGAATGGTGGGTGGTCTCCAACTTGAACCACTGGTAGGAGCCGATCCCATTAAGGCAGTAAGTGAGGAAAGGTCAGATAATGACCAGCGACATTCAAGGAGTGGTAGTATTTGTTCAAGTTAAATGGAGTATTACTTGAAGATTAGATGAATGAGAATGTAACCAAGCAAATGCAGCCCCATGCAGCTGTGCAGCAATGGAGAGGAGGAAGATGGTGTAACCAATGATGTCAAATTATCTTAGACAAAAGCTTTAACCAACTTTCTGAAGACATAATAAAAAAAAGATGATGAATGGGTTATTGGGAAGGAAGTGGGCAGCACAGTGGCTCAGTGGTTAGCACTGCTGCCTCTCAGCGCCAGGGACTGGGTTCGATTCCAGCCTCAGGTGTTTGCATGTTCTCCCTGTGCCTGTGTGGGTTTCTGCTGGGTGTTCCAATTTCCTCCCACAGTCCAAAGACGTGCAGGCTAGGTATGTTAGTTGTGGGAAATGCAGGGTTACAGGGATTGGGTGGGATGCTCTTCAGAGGGGCAATGTGAACTTGATGGGCTGAATGGCCTGCTTTCACACCGTAAAGATTCTGTGATTCTATATCTTGATTATATATGAATAAGCATGAAGGTATCTTCTCTCTGTTTGATGATTGGTTGGGATAGTGGAGCAGGCCTTTGATTATGTAAGACCTTAGGTCAGATCCAGCCCAAACAGAGAGGAAAATCTTCTCTCTTTGTCAAAGGATAGAGTAACACAGTGGATCTTTCACTCTCTGGAACAGACAATCACCTACAACTTCCAGGAGAAGGGATGGACATGGCTTTTGAGGTGGGTAATTGTGGATTGTTTTCAAGGAGGAAAGAGAGGTAGAAGTTCTAATTTGCATTCTTGTTTAAGTTGTGATAGATTTCAGGGAGTGGTAGAATATGATGGGTGGCCTTAGTTTGAGGATGTCAGGATCTGACTCAGCTGTGATGCACCCATTGAACATGTAAGCCTCTGACAATATTGTCTGGAGTCTACGTGAAGAATGATTATTGAGGTGAAGTTCAGGCAGCTGTACTTCAGCATGAGTCACTGTCTTCAGTAGGATTAGCTGGGAGTTCAAGAATGTTTAAGCTTTACCGTCAAGATTTGTTAATGTCATATGATATCTTGCTCATAATTGATTTCATAACCTTCTTCTGGGTATTTACTACTCATTAAAATACCTCATAATTTTGTTGGAAGTAAACTAAAAGCAATTATTACCTCATTTATAGCTAATGGACAAAACGTAGCTTTGAAATACATAACAATTATAAGGTGTGGTTTAACAGTAATGTACAATATAATTCTTAACAAAGCATTCATAGCAATGATTATGGCTCAATCATTGATGCGCTGTCAAATTCTAGTACAGATTGTGTCAGGAATTCCCCTATGCTATGATTGACACTGATCCTTCACATGAAAGATTGAGTAGAGTCTTTGGTGCATCACATCACAGATGAGAGGGAGAAGAAAAAGATAGCAATGAATACAATTGGTAGTTATGTAATATCCTTATAATAGGAAACAAATTCCAAACTGTTCCACAAATGTCTGATCAATGGAGGTGGCATTAGAAAGGACGAGGAACACAGGAGGTCAAACAGCATCAGAGGAGCAGGAAAGTCAATGTTTTGGGTCGGCACTTTCATCAGGACTCTTGCACATTTCCTTGCACTTGGCCGAGTCCTGATGAAGGGTTCTGACTCGAAACATCGACTTTCCTGTTCCTCTGATGCTGCCTGACCTGCTGTGTTCCTCCAGCTCCACACTGTATTGACTCTGACTCCAGAACCTGCAGTTCTTGCTATCTCCGAGTGACTGAAAACCCTACTGTGAAGCCTCCTCCGAGGATGCCCAACTCCTGATAAAGGGTCCCGATCCAAAAACGTCAACTTTCCTGCTCCTCTGATGCTGCCTAATCTGCTGTGTTCCTCCACCTCCACACTGTATTGACTCTGACTTCAGCATCTGCAGTTCTTGCTTTCTTAGAAAGGACGACCTGTGAGAGGTGGGTTAAAGAAAGATCTTAAAGAGGAGAGGCCAAGGTGTTAATGGCAGGAATTTCATAGTCTAGAGCTAAAACAGCTGGAAGTACAGCTACTGATGGTGGGACTAATAGCAGAGCTGAAAGGAACAGAGTTTTTGTGGGGGCAGAAATTGGGGATGGTAATAAGGAATCCTAATGCTGGAAAATGTTGCACGGATACACAAATATTCCTACACATTGAAGAGAATTATAAACAAAGATGAACATCTGGAGGAAAACCAACTCTGCACGTTTCCTTGCATTTGGTCACAATGCATCAGCAGAGGCTCAGTCTGTACAGGACAAGGAGTTGCGCATAGATATATCAAGATGGCCTAAAATAGTTTTCCATTGGACTCTTGTGACTGTAAAGAGAGAACAAAGACATTCACTAGATTGTGTTGGACTCCAACTCAACTTCCAAAGAGTGAAAAGACTAACGTCCTCCATTGTCAAGTTTCAAGGTAGAGTTTAATCTCAAGTCAATTTCTTTGATAGTATTCTTATTCCTCACTTCTTGTGTCCATTTACTTTCTCTTTGCTATATTGTTTATGCTATATATTATTGGAAATGTTTAACAATGCAGCATAAACTCCCACTCTAACAGCATTTGGATGCACCTACACAAATGAACAGCAGCTGTAGAAGAAGGCAGCTCACCACCATCTTCTCAAGGGCAATTAGGGATAGACAAAATACTGGAGCAACCGGTGAAGCCCACATCCCATCAGTGAATAAAAAAAACTGATTTGAGATTATTGTTAAGATAAACTGGTTGAGGAATGCACAGTGCCTCTCGTCTAGACAGATTAAAGTACAATATACTAAAATGAATGGCAAAAAGTGAAGGACTGATAAAGGAAGGGAATGGAAGCTTTATAACATTAGGATGGGAATTCTAAATACATTTGTAAATGCTGGATATTTTTAATGCATTGGTTGAAACAGTGGACAAATGTGTTACATTTTTGCTCATTCAGCAAAAATCAGTTTGCTGGCCTCTCCATCCTCCAAATTGAGGTCAGGTGCTCCTCAGGAAACCTGAAGCTCTCAGTACTCTGAAATGTTCCAAAAATTCCAGCTGCAATTTTGTAGAAGCAACCCAGGACATTCCAGTAAACGTTCAGTGAGTGTTTCCATGGGTATCCCAGGGCAATCAGCAGCATAAGAAGAGTATATGTGTATGCCGGGATTTAGATTAAAGGGGCCTCTCCATCAGAATAATGCACTTCTATTCTTAAGAGCTGACAGCGTTAATCGCTCAAAATGTTTATGGCAGTAATAGATGGTCCTGGGTGAACAAGCATGTGGCACCCAGGGATGGAAGCAGATGCAGAACTAATTTGAATTGAAAACAGATGCAGAGTTAACACCTCTTCCTCATCTTTCTGAGGCTGCAGTTGTATCAGATGAACTGATCTGAGGCGAGAATTAATTTAAGTATGTATTAGTTGAATCATTGGAATTAGAAATCAAGAATTTGGTTGGGACTGCACCCATTTTTCTGGTATGTGTTGGTGCCTAAGCAGCCAAAAGAGCAGGTCTCAACAGCATGAATGTCTTGTGTTTCATGGCCAATTTTACTGGTAAAGGCAGCAATGAAACTGGAGTTAAGCAATAATACACATGTGAACAGGAGGCTTAACACTCACTTGAAGTGCCCTTTAATAATTTGGTTCACCATAACGGCAGCCACAGCTAGGTTAGCAATGTTCAGGAAAACATAGCCAACATGCAGTCTCTCGAGTGGCATTAAAGGAAACCCTGGAGGTCACAAGCAAAAAAAAATTGTTAGAAAATCTTGCTGGTGAAGAGCAAGAGTATTGAGAGCTGTACTGGTTGCTGGCACCAACTTGGCTCCATTCCAATTATTTCTCCTACTCTCTCCTAATCACTGCCCATCAGCTCAGCACCACCTCCAGGTTCTACGTGAAGGCTCAGAGTCCAGCACCTATTTCTAGGAAGCTAACTAGAGGTGTCCTCGGCTCATGAGGTGCGCAAGCTAAATCTGAATGTGACTTAAACATACCCCATCCGCTGATATGGATCATTTTACTGAACATAACCAAATCATCCTTGGCAAGGTGACTAATATTTAGGAATACAGGAACAGGAGTAGGCCATTCAGTCCCTTTAGCCTGTTCTGCCAGTCAATTAGATCAAGGCTGATCTATGGCCGAAATCCATATCCCTACCTTTGAACCATTGCTTAACGAAAAATTATCTATTTTAGATTTAAAATTAACAACTGACCCAGCATCCATTTGTGGAGGACAGTTCCAAACATCTACAACCCTGTGTGTGTACAGGTGCTTCCTAACATCTCTGCTGAATGGTCCAGCCCTAATTTTTAGACTATGCCCTGTAGTTCTAGAATCCCCAAGCAGTGGCAATAGTTTGTCTTTATCTACCCTGTGTTTTCCTGTTAATATCTTACATTCATTTACATAAAAATCTAACTGAGATGTGAAATGGGAAGGCATAGTTATAATGCCAGTGGGCTAGTAACATGAGTTCGAACATCACTAAATTAGATGGTGAAATTTGTTTGAATAAAATCTGGAATTAACTTTAACCATGTAATTGTTAATTGTTAATTGTCATAAAAATCCATCTGGTTCATTGATGTGCTTTAGGAAATCTTGCTGGCCTGGCCTACCTGTGACTCCAGACCCATAGCAATGAAATGGCCTAGCAAGCTACCCAGTTGTATCAAACTGAAATGAAGTCCAGAGGAATGAAACTGGACAGAACGTTGGCATTGATTTAGGTGCAGGAAGCAATAAAAGGGAACTCGGGTCTCTCACACCTGCAATGTCCTTCTTATCAACATCAAGGTGTGGCTTGTGCCAAAGTCAGGAGAGTTGTCCTACAGCTTAGTCAAGCAATATCCTGACACAGTCATAGTCACAGACTCATACCTTACAGACAATGTCCAGACTCCGTCCTTGGGTACATCCTGTAGTATCAGCAAAAGTGATGGCATAGTGACATATAATCGGGATGGAGTTGCCCTCAACATTAACTTTCGATTCCATGGAATGTTATGGCATCAGATCAGACATGGACAAGGAAAATTCTTGCTGATTACTACCTCCTGACCCCACCTCAGCTGATGAGCATTGAGCAATAATTGGAGGACACACTGACGATGGCAAGGGTTTAAAATGTACTTTGAGTAGGGGAGTTTCATTCCCCTCACCAATAGTGGCTTGGTAGCACCGCTAATGACAAAGCTGGCCATGTCCTAAAGGATATAGATGCTAGACTAGATCTGCGGCAGGTCATGAGGGAATCAACAAGAGGGAATATGTACTTGATATTGTTCTCACCAATTCACTTGTTGCAAAGGCAATTTGACAACATTGGTGAAAGATGATCACCATACAATCATTCTGGAGACAAAGTCTTGCCTTCACATTGCGAGCACCCTCCATCATGTTGTGTGGCACTCTCATCGTGTTAAACAGAACAGAAGTAGAACTGATCTAACAATTCAAAATGGGACATCCATGAGACACTGTGTGCCATCAGCAGTGGCAGGACTGTACTGAACCATAGTCTGTGGCCTTGTGGCCTGCACATCCCCTGTCTACTCTTATGTTCAAGCTGTGAGATCAACCCTGATTCAATTAAGAGTGATGGAGACATGCCAGGAGGTGCACCATGCATAACCTAAACATGAGGTGTCAACTGGTAAAGCAACAAACAGCATGCAAAATGGCACAAACAGCATGTGACAAACAGGACAAAGTGATCCCACAACCAACGGATTGGAGTTAAGTTCTGCATTCCTGCAACATCTAGTCCTGAATAAGGGCAGATAAGTAAACAACTCACTGGTGGAGGAGGCTCGACAAATGCCCCCAACTGCAAGGTTAGGGGAGTCCAAGGCATCAATGCACCAGACAAGGCTGAAGTACAAGATCCATGTTCAGCTAGAAGAAGGAGGTGGATAATCCACCTCAGCCCCTTCCTGAGGGCTCCAATATCATATATACCATTCTTCAACCAAATGGATTGATGCTATTTGATAGCAACAAACATCTGATGGCATTGGAAACTGCAAAAGCTATGGGCCCTGTCAACATCCTCACATGAAAGATCTATGACTCCATATGGGATTAGAATAATTAGCTGGTTATTTTTGACTGGGCAGACACACTGGACTGAATGGCCTTTTGCTATGATTCTATGACATTAATACTGAAGAACCTGTGTGCTAGAACTAGCCATGCTGCTAGCCAAGCTGTTCTAGCATATGTACATTCTGGCATCTAGCCAACAATGTGGAACATTCTGCAGCTATGTCCTGTACGTAAAAGGAAGGACAAAACCAACCTAGCTAATTACCACCCTATCAGTCTACTCTCAACCATCAGCAAAGTGATCGAGGCAGTCTATGACAGTACTGTCACCTTATACTTGCAAAAGAATAACCTGCTCACCTCACATTCACTTGGCTCCTGGCCAGATCATTAACACCCAGATATGGACTGAAGAACTGAATTTCAGAGCGGAGGTGAGGTGAGAGTGATTACCCTTGACATCAAGGCAGAATTGGACTGAATATGGGATCAAAGATCCCTAGCAAAACTGGAGTCAAAGGGAATCAAATGGAAAACTCTCCAATGTCATACCTAGTGGAGTCATACCTAGCACAATTGCCAATGGTTGTGGTTGTTGGGGATCAATTATCTTGGAACAAGGGCATCACTGTAGGAGTTCATCAGGATAGTATCCTTGCCGTAAACATTTTCAGCTGCTTCCTCAATGACCTTCCCTTTATCGTAACATCAGAAGTGGGGATGTTTGCTGATGACTGCACAATGTTCAGCGCCATTCTCAACCGTCCAGATACTGAGCAGTCCATATCCATATTGAGCAAAATGTAGACAACCTCGAGACTTGGATCAATAAATGGCAAGCAACATTCATCCCATGAAGTGTCAGGCAATCACCATCTCCACCAAGAGCTAGTGTAATCATCGCTCTTGACATTAAATGGTATTACTATCACTGAAACCATTGCCGTCAATATCTTTGGGGTTAACCACTGACCAGAAATTGAACTAGACCAGCTGTTTAAATATATAGAGCATGTCAGGGGTGAAAAATTTTATGGTGAATAATTTATCTCCTGTTTCCTAAAACCTGTTCACCATTTACAAGGTACACTTCAGGAATGTGATAGAATATTCTCCGCTTGCCTGGATGGGTGCAGTTCTAAAATCATTCAAGAAACTTGATACCATCCAGTACCAAGCAGCCAGCTGGTTTGGAACCCCATTCACCACCTTCAATGCTCACTCCCTTCACCAACATGTACAATGTGTACTATTTACAAGTTGCACCACAATAACCTACCAAGGATCCCCTAACAGCACATTCTAAACTCACAATCTTCACGAAGTAGAAGGACAAGGATAAACTTTGCTTGCGAATTCCACTACTTTCAATTCCTTCTCTTAAGCCACACACCATCCTGACTTGGAATTATATTGCTGTTCCTTCATGGAGACTTTTAAAATCCTGAAACTTCCTTCCTAAAAGCATTATAGGTGTTGTCACACTAAATGGACTGCACTAGTTCAAAAATGTAGCTCACCGCTGTCTTTTCCAGCAGAATTACAAAAGAGCAATAAATGCCAGCAACACCCAAATTCCATGAACAAAGAAATAAATCGTGGAAAGCACAGCTGAAGTGTGAACTCTTTGAAGAGGCTCTTCACTAGCAGTGAAAATTACTGACCTAGCTTCTACTGTTGGAATGCATCACAGTTTTCTGTTTTGCCAACCTGCATCCAAATTCAGACATAAGAGATAACAAGGTGTAGAGCTGGATGAACACAGCAGGCCAAGCGGCATCAGAGGAGCAGGAAGGCTGACGTTTCGGGCCTAGACCCTTCTTCAGAAAAAATTTTTTCTGAAGA